>NC_053518.1:79610664-79931664 GCF_016920715.1 Anopheles arabiensis
CGAGCCAATCGGGCACTACTCAATCAACATATTTTTAACCGCCCGCGTGTATATACGTCATCGGTTTTGGCATCAATTATAATAAAATAGTAGCCCCACCACCCGCCCGCTAGGGCCACCCATCCATCCGCACCACAGTGAATGAAAGGAACCCCGCTCTATTGGCTGTAGAGCTGTAGAGCGATACACTGTGTGTTTAAAAGAAACGCCAGAGTCGGGCTGGAAACAATCAACCGGTTCCGACCAGGCCCAAACAGCTTGCGGCAGGTTCGAACTACTTCTCACGACTGAACGATGGTCGGCGTGTTGTGTCGTGCCTTAAATTTCGAACGCTTTTCCGCGTCCCAGTGCCGATCGATAATGAAGATATATAAACCCTTTTTGGCGATGTCACGCAACTTTATCTAACCTTGCAATGCACTCACAGCAAAAAAAAACAGCAGGGACGAGTAGGCTCGGTCGCTTCAAACGAATCTCGTTTTAATTCGGCCCCGTCAGATCTATATTAATTGGCCGGTCTGTTTGTTTTGTGTTGGCGTCCTAGCAACCCTCCACACCCTGGTGTCACGATACGCAATGGATAGTGGAATCATTTGGCCAGCGCGGCCATTCCCGCTCGCCGATATCTTTAACAAGATCGCTTTCAGAAGAGACCGCCCAGCTCGTCTTGTAAGGATTGCTGCCACACCGGGTACGATGTTGCAAACGCCGGCGATGAAGCTATTTAATTAACAATAATGAAATAACCGTCAAGCGAATGTGTTTGCGGACTGGGCAACCCCATATGTAATGGGGGCCGGGCAGTAGATGATGATGCTGATGATGGCGATGGTGAGTTTTATCATTGAAAACCCCTTAGTCCGGGTGACAGAGTGAGTGCCATAGATGATTTGTGTTCTAAAATTATCATCAATTGAATATGAATGGATACTCTTATTATTACTTAAGCTATTAATGTTCTGTTTACCAAATGAATGGTTTTTCGATTGTTGGTCGCGATATATTTTGTATTTTTTAGTATCATTTTGTTTCAAAGCTCGATATAAGTTTAACCATTCATAGCATTCAAATAAACAAAACCAAAACATGCTCGCGCAGTCACAACCCGCATAAACCGTACAATCATTAACCGCAATCATCATGGAGTGGTGTCATTCCTTCTTTTACGACATTCCTTTCTACTGCCTACGAAGATAAGATCCAAACATTCTTTATTGATGCTAATTAAATGACACATTGCCGCGATCGCGTTCCAGCACTGCCACGATGCACTTTAATTTCCGAGAAACTTAATATTCCCTTGAATTGTGCTAGAAACAGCAACATTCCAACGCGTTATTCAAGTAGGTTAAAAACATAATACACCCATGGTCACGCGGACGTTTAATATGGGATTATGGTAATAAACACAGCCCAACTATTTTAAGTACTTCACCCACAATAACAGGGCTGGTGAAAAATGACCAGTAGTAATATCCGGCCCGTTGTTAGGGAAAAAGCGCTACGTGAGCCCATATAATGTAAAGCCAGCCGCATATGCAGGGAGAATGTAGTGGAAAATAAAGTGTAGTACGTTGAATATTCAACACCAAAAACCGGGGGCTCTTCTTTCAGGATGAATAATTAAATGTTATATTTATACGTACGGTTGGGGTCGTAAAATTTGCAAGCCGTGGAAAATGCATGCAAAACAAAAATAACAAGAAGGGAACAGCACGAATGCACGTAGGCAAGCTGAGGAAATAATGCATTCTCGCTGAGTTGCTTTAGTTGTGCGTTGGTATTAAAAGGGGTAATAATTCTACGTGTTTCTGACATGGCTGTACAGTTAAATGAAGAGTGGAAGTAGCACAAAACACTATAAAAAGGAGCTAGAAAATCGCTCGAGGAAAATTGATGAAGAAACTATTTTAAAATATTACCCTTCGTATTGAAGAAATGAAATCGAATTGATCGAAAACAAATCTGCAGCTTTGAGAAGGACGGAGCTTTAAGATAATATTACTCTAATAAGTATAATACACAAATGTACGAGAAAGTGATGGTATTGAAAAAACATCTGCGGAAGCGAGTCATACACACCCAAGACGATCAACGCAGTTCCATCAATGATAAATGGAACTAACTCCATGGAATACAATTGTATTCCCAAGCATCCTTTACATAGCTTGGCAAGACCCAATGTATAGATCTGGCGAACCACTTATGAGGACACAACTGCGAGATGCATATGACCAGTTCCATTGGTATCAACAGTTGGTACTAGGGCACTGCCTTTCGAAGCAGGAGAACCTAATTAATCTTTTACATAGCTCGCCAAAATCCAACTAATGGCTCTTTGTTTAAGAACTTAGTAGATTGCAGTGTGAAAATGAATTCGAAAAGTATGTGAAAGGCAGGGTCACCATATCAATAGTAGATTGAACGGGACTGAACACCCTTAACATTAACTTTTCGATCAGATGCTTTTAATCATCTTTTGTAGGAACTTAACCAAAATTTACTGACGCTGTTGCTTGTTTTATTGGTGTTGTAAACTTGTAATCTGGAACTTTTATCTCTAAATATATGATGTAACGGAATGTATTAACCCTTGTTTTTGTTTTCCCAAAAAATAATTTGAAAAAATTTAAATTTTACATTTATAATTTAGCACTAAACCTGCTTTGCTGGAGCGTTACATTCGTATATTTCAAGAACCAACAATTCGTATCCATTTGACAATTACTTAACTTCATATTGGATTTCACGATGCATTGTATCAAGATGCAATTTAAAAATTGTGTTTTTTTCTTATTTCTTGTTAGAATTGGATTTTTATGCTTTTAATACCTTTAAAGTCAAACAGTCAAACTTCATATAAAAATCTGGCTATTATAGTAAAACCTCTCATTATTATTTTACCAGTTTCATTACTTCCCCCGCAGGCACAAGATATTTTTCGAGACTGTGTCGTATTCCAGAACGTGCCTTAATCTTAGGTTTGGCCTCGCTAATGAACGTATTAATGACACGAATCAAACCGGGCTGTAACCGAAAACCGGATGAAAATAATGATAAATCAAATCCCCAGCGGGGAGAGGTGCGTAAAAGGCCACACAGCCCACCGAACAAAGCCCACCCCAAAAAACAGTTGGCCCATTCCGCTGCCCACAGTGTGCCCGGCGCGGCCCAACTTACCTTGATGCTTTTCGCTCGACAGTAGCTTTCCGGTGACGGCCGCCTCCTCGTCTAGGCCGGCCGCCTGTTCCGCTTTCGTAACCTTGAAACGTTCCGCCATCGCCCGTCAATGTGGTCGTGTTATTTATGGATCTTTCCGTGCCTCGCAGGAGTACGCAAGAAATTGGAGAGCAGCACCGATGACGCCACCAGCCAAGTGCGGCCAAAAAAAGGACACCGATGGACCTGAACCACTTTCTAACACAAGGCGCGCGGCACTGGACCTACCCGAAAACGCACTCAACTAGAGCCACATACAAACACAAACACCACCTACACCGTGTGGGGCAGTTAGGGACCACTTAGAACTCTGATATCAAACACTCTTCAATACACACACACACAAAACCATCCAGGGGGTCGTAATAATGGTCGGAATTCACTTCGTTTCACTTTACCCGGCCCAACTACTGGAACGGCGGTGGCAAAAAACAGCACTTCAGACTTTTTCTTGGTAAATGTTTTCCACAATTTTAGTACGAGTAACAGTAACCCACACGCGCATAGATTGCTTTGATTTCTTTCCTTCTTGGCACACGCGAGACCTAGCACGGTTCCCTTTTTCGCTTGGGTAATGGTACACCCGCAGGCGAAGCAGGCGGGGTGTGCTGTCTGCTAAATTGACGTTCCCGACCCGGTTTCTCGTAGTTACGCGATGCCGGGTATGAGTCGGTGTGTGTGTGTGCCCGGGGGAAGGAAAAGCCGTCCAGCGATATGTGTGCCTTGCACCGTTTCAAAACAAGGCCAGGTTCGAGCTGTGGAAAAGGAAAGACGAAAAGGAAGAAAATATTAGTACAAAAATGTTTGTTACTTCGCGATTGCATACTTTCGCTGGTGTGTGATAAAAAGAGAGAGAGGGGAATTAAGCAGAAGGAAGGAGAGTCGTCTATTCCGTTTCATTGGGCGTCCCATTATGCCTACTTCTTGGGTTTGGTTTCTTGCGTGAAGAAGCACCCTGTGGCCATTATATGGTAATGGATAAACGACATGTGATCGAATTTTGCAAAACGATGATTTATGTTTCCTTGGCTTTGCTGTCTGTTTGTCAGTTTGGGGTTTCTTTTCCTTTCATTGTTTTGCTGATTGGTGCATTGCAGGGTGAACTATTAAATTCGAAACATTTTTTGTAGCTATTTAAGGACCTGTTTTTTCCACATATGCGACGTTTGAATTTTGATTTCATTTTCACTGCATAGGATAGCGTGGATAGTACTTTTAAATCTAAATAAAATGGGCTGACTGCACTAAAAATAGCTATAGAGAGAAGGGAATTTATTTAATTTTTTTTCATTGCTCTTATAAGTAAATATGTTTTTTAATCTTTTTTTTTTATTTTTCATGTCTCCATCAGACTTTTCTACTTTTATCTTTATTGTCTGATGGCGATTTTCTTTATACTTTTTAAAATTTCTGATGTCTCTGCTATACTTTAGCAAGGAACTGATTTCTCTTGACTTCTTAACGGCCTTCTTGAATTCTTCTCATGTTAATGATGAGCTTAAATTATCTACAAAGCTTAAGTTTAAAACATATTTCACGAATATTGATGCACAACCTTTGTCATCGTTAAGGCATACAATTTTAAAATTATGCCGAAAATATGAAATTAATATTTAGGATACCATTTTTTTGGCTGATAGTTTCTATAACACTCTTTCCTTTATTATGTCAGCTCTAAGAGTGTAATATAATTGTGTAATGACACAAAAAGTATATGTGCTGAGCCAATAGTCTCACATTAAAAATGATTTGGATTTGTATCACAGTTATAACAGTTATCATAACACTTATCCCATTATTTTACTGTCACTTTAGCTGATCGATTACAATGCATTACTCCATATAGTTTGTCTCACTGTTCAATCAAAACCCCGTTGCTGTTTCCCATTGTGTCCAGTCATTGCATCAGATATGCTATTCTCGAACAAATCCTGACTGCATAATCCTGCGGCTTTATTCGAGGCTTCGGACACGAAGGAAACCTTTT
The DNA here is from genome assembly GCF_016920715.1 of Anopheles arabiensis. Taxonomy (NCBI): domain Eukaryota; kingdom Metazoa; phylum Arthropoda; class Insecta; order Diptera; family Culicidae; genus Anopheles; species Anopheles arabiensis. The sequence goes on from NC_053518.1 coordinate 79,615,871, forward strand.
TTTAATCCCATGGGTTTACGTTGGCACCGATACGAACTTGAACGAATGCACTGTAAGAAGTGTGGTGGTGCCAGGCTGATGTCATTCAATTTCTATATTGTTTTATGTTTGAAGTCGTACAAATTAACTCACAATAAAATTGCTAAATCAGTTAATAAAATCGTTTTTTGCACTATATCTCTGTACTTCAAAGATCTCCGATTTTTGCAAATAAATTCTTCATTTTTTTTGTTATTTCTCGATCAACTTCAAAGTAAATACACGTAATATTACCTCTTCAATAATCACAGGATTGAATAAAAAAAACACGATTAAAAACCAACAACCTCCACACGCACGTTTATCGCACCCGGTACACCGACCATCAATCGCTAAACGTCGACTGAAAACCTGCCAAAAATCTTGGCCATTGACAACCGGCTTACAGTAGGCACACCGTCCAGCTAAATTGTGGGCAGGGGAGGGGCCAACCAGCAGCCTCTCTGATGGGCGATAAGATGCCACTTTAAAAGGTGGGGTGAAACACCTTCTGGTTTCCTCCAGCTGGTGTGACTAATCGTGTGATATACCAACGCCGTCTCTCCTAAAGCCAGGGGGCAATGTTTTAGACTAGAAACGCTGAAACAACGACGGGGACAGGGAGCAGTGTGTGTTTTGTGTGTAAACGTGTTATCAAAGATAGTACGCGGGAGACCACCTCGAAACCCCGCATCACCCCCCCTGGACCTATTAGCTGATGCTTGGTTCTCTGCAGATTCGTAAAACCTCAAATTTAGGCCATTGCAGTATCGGAAGGAAGATAACGGGCGTAACGCGTACATAGCCCAAGTACGGTTCGGCTTTGAAATGGTCCCGACCCCGGTGCACACTGGGAAGAAGACTTCAGATACACGCACGCGTAAGAAAGCCCAAAAGATATCAGCTCGATCTTCTGCCGGTGCTGCTACAGTTAGGTTCGCGCGTACGTAATCTAATCCCCGCAGGAAGATATTGGAATTAGCTTTTCGTTATATTTAACATTGGAAAATAAAACGTGACTGTGGTCATCGAACGTTTTGCCGGCCTGATACAAGGTCCGCTCAGTGTGCTCCCAATGTTTCTAGGTGACATTCCTTGGGCCCATTTGGACTCCTTCTCCAAGCTGCCAGGCAAAACTGTACGGGGAATACAGGTGGACAGCGGCTTTAAAATCGATGTCAATAAACCTCGGCACCGGGCTTATGTGGGATTGAGCGTCCACACCCCAGTGTGCGGGCCCAGCACTACCTTGTCTTATATCTGTGGCTATGTTATTCTTTATTCTGGAACATTTTATCATTTATGCAACACCCGGCTTTTCAGGAGGGACAATTAGCAAATGCGATAAATGCGATTTCATAACGAGGAGAAATTTAATGTATAGATTAGTGAGGAAGGTTAAGACGACGGACAACGACAGCGAGTGGTTGAGAAATACGTGGCTTTTATATGTAAAATGGTGGAATTTATTACGTTACTCAACATGCGGATTATTGATTATTGGAAATTAGGGGAAACGATTAGGGGAAATTATACAGGAAAAGTTGTTACGAGCGCTTTGTATTACGTTAGGACATAAAAATCAGATGTATAACATAAGTCATCTGAAAGGCTTATCGCGGCGGTGGTCCTGTGGTACAGTCGTCAACTCGTATAACTAAAAAACATGCCCGTCATGCGTTCACGTGTTCAATCCTCGTGTTGACCGCCCCTTCGTAACAAGAATTTGACTATCCGGCTGCATGGTAGTCTAATAATTAGTCTCAAAAGTCTGTATAAGACTAACACGACCCCTCGTAGGACGTTACGATAAATAGTAGAAGATGAGGAAGATGAAGAAGTAACCTTACATATGAACACTCTCAAGAACTCTAGATCGCTTCAACACACGGTTGTATTCATTATGATTTTTTTTTAAATAATACCGTTTGTATTTTCTAAATAAAATCTAAAATACTATTGTTGTATTATTGAGTATGTTAGATTCGTAGGAATGTGTTACATGATAAAACTCGAATTCAGGAAGCACTCCAGCTCAAAAATAGCCCTCAATCGGGTAAGGAACATTATTTTCAAACCACACGCATTCAGCACCGAACAACCAATTTAATGGACAAGCCTTCACAGAGCCACCCCTTTTCCAGAACCCGTACAAAACTCTTTTAATTTTCTAGTCCCTCCCTCCGGTGGCGGCCTTCAACACCGTGGCCACCCCATCGCTTCCACAGTGTGTAGCGACTGCCGCCGTATACGGGTGCTGCTATGCGACGAAAAGCGTCTAACATATCAATTTAGAGGCAGCGTCCCATCAACCTTTACGATCGATTCCAATTGGTTATTTGGATCAACTGGCAATTGAATTGAACCGCGTAACTACTGGCCACCGCAGGGCCTTTCCCCCATCCACGGGTGCTGCGATCGCTTGCTACGACGGTCGGAAACGATAAGGAGTTGGAAGCGTTTTGATTGAGTATCGGCGAAGGAGCTACCCAAGCATCGATCGTCCATCTCTACGACACCACTCAATGAAAGAGAACACACACACAGACACACATATATAGACAGATTGTTATGGCAACCAATTGCCGGACCAATGGCACCAATGGAAGTGAAATATTTCGGCCCCGGAATATGAGTGCAATGAAGTGCTCCAAAAAAGGGGACACGAAACGATTTACCCCTATCCCGCCTCAGCCGTAGTATGTAACAGGTGTACTCATCAACATGAAACATTTTTATGGATGGACATACGGTGTAGCATCAAGGTGTCATTACCTGTCAGTTCCGAAAAAAGTGACTAGCTACAGGTCATTAAATAAACACCTCTCTTCCGGGCGGGATCGACATGCCTCTTCCACAACAAGCAGTTGTCGACAACAGGGTAACCAACTGCCTAACGGGAGAATGGTACAGTACAGTGTTATCAAGCGTGTGTTATCGGATAGACAGCTTCAAACATGAAAATAAAGGTTTTATCTATGAACGAGGCCTCCGTCAGTGTGAGGTTGTGGATATCTTAATGGACTTAGCATGTAAATGCTAAGCTAAATTTGGCCTCAAAATCAACAATAATTTGAACAGGATTTTGAATTTAATTTCTTGTAATTTAAAAACTGAGTCTCATCCATAGCCAAACCCGACTTTTAAGCCTAGAAAATTTAACGCTTTTTTCTTGTTTTGGGCAAATCAATAAGTTTTCGTTCTCTCCCCTTCTTAATAATTCAACCTGATCGGCGCATTAAATATGCATAATCATTTAGATGCACGCAATTGATATGCCTTCTTCAACCTTAGGCGTAGCATAATAACGCACCCATCGTCTACGTCCTTCGTGTTGTTTGTGCTTCGTCCGTAGACGATTGAAGCAATGACCGCGGCAATTATCACACATACTCTCTCATTTCAAATACTCCCATTTAAAGAGGGAAGCAAAAAACACGCTCTAAAACATAAACGATACACCACAACCCACGATAAACGGCTCAGTGTGTGATAAGAAAAGTCACAAGACTTTTGCCGAACTTCAAAAACATACACAGCACGTGGTTGTTTGCCCTATCAGATACTGTGTCGATAACACCGTTTTTTTGTTGTTGCTGTTTTTGTTCCAGTTAATTAGTTTGCTCGAAGGCTTTGAAGATCATAATTACAATTTAAATCATTATTTTATCAACACATGGGTACGTGATTTATGGGCGCCCCCTTTCAAACAAGCGCGATAAAGCAAACGCCGGTTTGTTGCTTCGTAGATAAGAAAAATTAATGTTTTTTTTTTAAACAAGCGACAAACAATCGTAATCGAAGATCGCTAATCGATACTGCCACCGGTTTGGGCTGGGAGGCAGCTGTAAATCTTTGCACAGTATCTCTGGCATACTCTTTGTTACTTCTGTCCTGTAATAATTGCTAACTAGCCGACGAATAACCGCATTAATGGCTGTGAATGTAAACGAATACTTATACGACTATACAACATACTTGTTTTACATCATTTTACAACTGACATTTTTTGTGATTCCTGTTACATTGTTGTATGTTTGAAATAAATCATTTATGCAGCTAACGAGTAAATAAACTTAAAAGTGCTTCCTATAAAAAGTAGGCCCTAAAGAGAAGTTTGCGATGTCTTTTAACATTATTTTGAGACTTACAGACACTTTTTTACAAACTTATGTGCTCGCTGCTTTTATGGGTCAGTCATCAGCGGCACAAACGTGTGTAGGTCGTTTGGTCTAAAAGTAATTCATGGGTTGGTTATCATTTTATTGTTTAACGGACCAAGATGTTGATCAGGTCAAAAGTCAATATTTAATAAACAAGTTTGAAGAATGATCAGCTACTTTTCCGTAGCTTCAAACAAATGTTTATCAATCGTACAGAACATAATATGATATTGATTAACCATATGTTATTCTAAATAAATAAATTAATAAATAAATAATGTCAACGCTACATCTGCTATACCGAGATGTTGTAGATAAGGGACCATCCATAAATAACGTAACGCTTATGAAGAGAAAAGGTCTTATGTACATTCTTCCGTTCGAAGTGAGGTTCTATTCCTTTTTATTTATTATTTTGGTAATACGTAATTTACGGATGACCCCCAGTATTCTTTCCGTATTTTTTGCCATTTAAATACATTTCTTGTTTAAGTTTTTGACTGTTTTTGTACGATTTTGGCAAGTTTAAAGTTTAGTTTGTTTATATTGACATAATTTCTGTCGCCTAATGTCAAACTTTATAGGAAAAACTAGCTGATATCGTAAAATCTCCTACTATCCTATTGTGTTTTGAATGTGCTATCTGTTATCTAATTATTAAAATCCAAAGAACCTTTTAGCTTTATCCGAATAATACACCTATGGTCGTGTATTCATTGATCCTTCAATGAGCGTCCGTTGAAACGTTGTTTGTAAATTCATGAATCATTTGAATAAAATTCACACCATGTGATCGTATTTTAATTTGAATAGTAAACAAACAGGGTAAATAAAAGTTCCATTATCACAGCAATTGTTATCTAGGAAGATTATATGTTAAGTTTCAAAATTATATTGTACGCAAATAACACTGAAATCAATGCAAATGTAAGCTGAATGGGTTTGAACTGAAGCTACATTAAAGCCGATCGATCTATTACCAACCGCTCCCCGTTCGAACAGTTGTGTTTACATTCCTGTTGCGTTATTAGTCATCAATAACGTGATGCTCTTCTAGCCCGTTCCAAGCAACAAGGGAGCGGAAGGGTGCGTTTTGTTTATCTAAAAAGAATGCAGTCTTCGCCATTCGTCTGTTGGAACGATTTTATCGTTTCCGGAAACCCGCTCCAATGCGAAGCATGTGCTAAGATTTGCGATAGATTTATGCCGAGATGCAGCTTAAGCCGTGAGTGGGAAAGGAATTTTCAATCCAATTGGTTCACATCATCATCATCATCATCATTGCTCCCCCGTCTAAACATTTTCCAATACGTTCTAGCAGAAGTACGCTTCGATTTACCCCCTATTGATCGCGCCACATAGCGATACAAAGAGGCAGAAACGCTGAACCTTGCTGAATAAATTAATGTCAATAGCAAACTGCTCGACCGTCGTGCCGCCGCCGGCTTACCGAGAAAACGGCCAAAAAATCAAACTCATTCTGGGGCAAGTGCAGCGTGTCAGGGTCAGGTACACACGCCTTGTATCGAGCCAGTTTCGCACCACTGGCTGGCTGCGGATGCGACCAAAAACGCACCCCTCCTTCTCCTTCTTAGGCCAAACAGTAGTTACCTTTTTTTTCTCAAGCAGCAACAGCGGCAAGAACACGCCACACGCTCACTAACGTCGAACCACCCCAAAACGCGCGAGTTTACAATTTCAAGCAATGCACTACACAGACCCGGTCACAGTTGCAGCTGCGTTGCCGTGCGACGCTGCTCTGTGCGTCACCACCTTCACCAACCCCTGGGCATCACACAAACAAACACACATTCACTCACAACACCATCCCCCCACCCCTTCGCATAGGGGTGCGTGTGTCTGCAAAATTGCTCGCCAATACCACACCACCGGCCACAACACGCGTCTCCACTCACTATTGATCGGACGGTATCGATCGGTTTACATTTTATGGCGCACACCACAGACGGGTATGCGTATCGTCGTGGTTGCAAATCGTTTGCTTTGGTGCACTCTCACACGCGTGCTGAGCACAGAACCGATGTGAGAAAATGGTCGAATTTTCCAGTACGAATTAGTAGCTCGTAGTATTTGCACACACTAAAACACGACACGATCACTTTACCATGTGCTGCTCATTCGCTCCTAAAACACACTTTAATCGTTTTAAAAATGGGGAAATCAATGTGGATTTAACGCTTATTTTGCTGGAGAGAATTAGAGACACTCTGAACAAATTAAATTCGACTTTCAATCGTTTCCCAATCACTGAACAGTTTGTGTTTTTTTGCTCTGTTCGCGATCACGGCACAGCACTACTACCAGCCACAACAATGAATTTCGATCTGGTGCCTGCACAACGGCACAACGCCGGCCCAATCGTTGAAACTACATGCCGAAGGCGAATTAGTTTCAATTAATCGTCGTTTATAGCGGTAAGCGGGACGGGGAGGGGTGTTGCGCGTGTGTGTTGCAGCACTCCGAGCAGTACACGATCGGTTCGGGCTCGGTCACACCACCAACAAAACGGCGCTTCTTCTCCTATTGCTGTTTGGTCGCAGAGTAAACGCTTGGTAAGAGAGATAACAGACCTATATATGATATCGGTTGGAGAACGCCTAGTCGGAGAAGCACAGAACCTATCTCCTCGTCCGTTCCCTTTTCAGTATCTCGCCTAGGCTGTTATTTGATACACCACCCGCTTTAGTGATAGATAGCTCTTTTATCAATGCTCTTTTGCCTGCGTTCTTTCATTCTACGGTTAGCATGTTTTATCTCTTCGGGGGGTTTCTGAAGAATGTTGAGAAGAGTGTGAAGGGTCTATGCATGTCCAACATATATATTCTTAGACAAGATGGTAGATAGAATTGTCATTTAGGTATCAGTGAGAGGCAGTTAGACATCTTCTCAAGATCAAGTTTAAACTCCAAGATAGTTAAATGCATGCTACATCATGTCAATTCCAATTCGATTTCCCATTAGGTTATCATATCAGGTGACGATTTGACGTGGGTCTATTCATAACATCAACAGTTTTCACTGTTTAGATGCCAATGATTCGACACACCTGATTAGGTATAATTCCCTAACTAGTCGCTGCCTTTAGATCTTGTCATGCCCGTAAGGCCGTTATGCCCGCCATGGGCTCTAATCTCATATGGATCATGCCCCCCCCCCCCCCCCACGTAGAACTGACTATCCTGCTATGGTTAATCAATCAGTCACTGAAAACCAAGGCCACTAGTGGTTCAGGTAAGGCTTGACCGATCATGGTTGTTGTGTCGAAGAAGAAGAATAAGTCCATAGGAAAGATGATTAAATAGCTGGTTTATATGAAAGCAGGCATCAGCTCTAATAGAGTATGTTTTGAAATTGAATGTTCATAAATTGATGGAATGTTCACAATAACGGTTGTATCGACATGTCTGATGATTCTATAAGTTTCAACTAATTGTTGATACTTTGTAGATATCTAGGATTGAAAATTATCCCAATCGAGAATCTTCCAGTGAAACCTTGTACTCGACCTCAGGTACTTCAGTATTCTAGGAACTGTTGGAATGTTGGAGTAGTTGATAAAACTATGCGATTTCAGCCCTCGAGTGATCGAGACGATCTGATCTTTTATGATGGTGATGATGATCGAGCATCTGAGGAACTCTGATCTATGGAGTGCATTCAACAGGTTTAGAGGAATCATTGTTCTCCTGGATTCGGAATTTCAAATGATATTGGTAATAGTCATGATTTTACCAATAAAATACGCTTATAATGTGGAGATCAACAACTGGTAACAAAATCATATGATATGCTTTATCTAATTGTGATAACGGATTTTCTTCAAGTTCGCGTTTTCAGTATTGCTAACGACTCGAACTAACTGAGGTTGTTATGAACCTATTCCCGATTATATAATCCAATAAATGTCTGTTCTATCTAGAGTCTTGGGGCAGAACCTTCTAAATACGGTGGCAATAAATAGACGATACATCCCTCATAGGTCGGTAGATTATTGACATACTATTTATACCAGAAATCATCTTCAATGCTATAGCGATTCCACTTCAACTACCAAAAATTTGGTATCAAACTTAACATGAATGTTTTGTTACTTCACCCTGATTGTCTGATACCTTTACACTTTCCGGGACTAATTCCTTACAATTTCAAGTCATTACAGAAGAATCCAAGGCGCAAACAACAATCAACTATTCAACTTTTGATGCATTGATCTGTTTAACGTTACGTTGGCTTTCCAACGTCATATTTCAACGTGTGATATGAACTAAACAGGATCTATAAATCGTTATAAGTCACTAATATGCTCCAGTTTCAACTCGGCAATAGTCTGCCACCTTTGACCTATTCTGTTCTCCTTTCGAATTTGTTCATCATTTATTTTCAAACGCGCACTTGTCACTCGTCAGCGAAACGGTACATTACTTAGAGGGGTGTTCCCTTAGCTTTCCGTGTGTGTGTGTGTCGCACAGGATGTTTAGTGTAATTCATTTTTCCCACCACACTACTCCACTTTTCACCTGCCCCTCCCCTCCTTTTAATGATGTGGTGTGTCGGACGTTGTCCTTCTTCGTTGTTTTGTTACTTTTCTTATCGCCCACGCTTCGAAATCGATTTTCCGCCACAACGAGTGTGCACACCGCCGGGCTGGAAGATAAGCGCGCGCGTTACCTTCCCCAATCGTTAACTCGTTGAGTGTGTGTATGTGTGTGTTGCATTAGTAATATTGCCTCTTTTTTTAAATCGCTCTAAATTTCCCTTTCCAAAGTGCATTACTGTGTAGCGGGGTGGTGGTGGGAGTGTACGATAATTTCATTCCACAAAAAAAAACACACACAGCAAACACACATCTGCCTCCACGGCGAACGTGGAGCGATAATCACAAAATGCCGACGCGTGAATAATTTCTAAATAATAACACGCGCGCGCGTGCACCCGAGCGCCCGCAAACTCACAACAGCACGGAGGAAGCGAAAGATCCAGACTGCTGTGCTGTGCTGTACGGGCGACCATCCCTAGTCCCACGAAGTCCGAAGTCCCCGTCGGCGGCAATATCGGTTGTTCGGCGTCCAACAACAACAACACCAAAACGATGACGACGATGACGTTCTGAGTTTGCCGCCATTTGGGGGGGGGGGAGCAGGCTGTTGGAGGAATGGTGGCCTCCTACCGTAAACCGCGTCAGCTGCTAGCGTCAACTTGTATGGTTTTTCCTCCCCACCCCGAGTGACCATCCCGTTTGCTTTGCGCGGCCCGTTACAGAAAAGCAACGATGATTCATATCCGTGCGGCACTCGGGCACAGAAATCATAGGCAGCAGCAGACACTCTGGAAGATGCACCCGCGCGCGAACGTTACTGTCGTAATGAGCGAGCGAGTGAGCGCTAGAGTGAGTAAGCAAGTGAGCAAGTACAAATAAACCATCCTTCTGCTATCCGATACCCCTTCGCTAGTGGTGCTAGATGGTAGACATTAAAAAATAGGCAGAGAGAGAGAGAGAGAGAGAGAAAGAGAGGGAGAGAGAGACAGATAAAAATGAGAGCAACTACTCTCGCAATCAAGACAGCAACGAGAGAGTGACTTTTCCCACTTTTCCGTAAAAGAACCATTCGTTAGAGAGGAAGAGAGAGAGTGGCGAATTGAAAAACAAAACTCAGTGATCAAAGGGGTGCATCAATGGTATGATCCGGGTGTGCAATTAAGGGTAGTTAGAACCCCCCCTCTGTTGGAAGCGGCGGAAAAGATATTTCCGGCGTCACAACAGAGAGTTAGAACGCGCGGAAATATTTCACTCTCTCGCAGCTCATGGTCTACGTTGATGGAAAGTGCTCCTTTTTGTGAGCCTTTTTGCAGTTTGCAGTAGAACAAACCAACACACACACACATCATTGGGTCCATTTGTTTGGCTTGGTCGACAAGGGAAGGGTCAGTCATCGTTAACTTTGTCGGGGTTGAATAAAAAACAGAGCCGTCAAGTACGTAGCATGTAACGACCACTGGCACAGTGAAGCTATGTGGCTTCTCACTGAGGACAATTGTTTAAAGCGGTTTTTTACGTGTTTTGCATACATTTTGGGTCGTTTGGAGAGGTGAATAGGAAACATGAGCCTGCAGATCGAAAAAAAACCGGCAACATGACATGCTGAACTCAAAAGGTACGGGAAAGGGGTTTTTTGGTGCAAGGAACGGTCAGGACATATAACTGGAAAAGGGGTTAACCGTAAAAAAATCATCAAGTTCACTTATGAGGCTTTAATGAGGAATATCATTGGTTTTGACAAACTTGAATTTGACCTTTTCCGAAACGTTCGTTTATTGCAAGAAAATGTCAAACATTGAAGTAATAAAAATATAACATATCGGCTTATCTAAATAATTTAGCACCGTTCACATATCTTAAAAACAGAGATCTAAATTTGACAAAGAGTATAAATCACCACGACAGGGCGAGTGTTTTTTCTCGCAAGGCGTACCGAACGTTCTATTACAACAAACATAGTAAATCATGTTAGGAATTAAACATTCGAACGCTTTCTAGATGCTTGTTTGATTGCCTATAAACAGTTCAAATACCTAAAAGGCTTAAAAATGTATGGTCAACTCTCGTATGGCTTTTTGAGAGAATAATTAAAATCTATATTCTTTTATGTAAAATATTTGTTACTTTGGATATTGAAAACCGTGACAATTAGTATGCACAAATCACGTGTAAAATGGAAGAATTAAGGCCCAAAATCATAGAATCGTCGGGTTGAAGTACAAGCAATCAAATATTAAAAACACATTTAAAGTAGTGATGGAAAAAATGAAAATTTCGTCGGAATCGATTGCGACTAGCTCCGAAATTCTGGAATCGATTCCAGAATCGGCTCAGGAATTGGTTCCAGAATCTGCCCAGGAATGGGTTCCAGTATCGCCTACGGAATCGAAATCGGCTCTGGAATTGAAATCAGATCCGGAATTGGTTCCAGAATCGGTTTCGAAAAGAGCTCAGCGCGTTTGAATCCAATGATGCTTCGTATTGATAGCCACAAAGAATCAAAATTTACTTGCAAACGATCTATTCTTATGGAGATTCCCGGACTGGTTAGGCTTCTGAAACTTCTTATTTCAATTCAAAAACTGTTTCTCATTGCAGAGCAAATTCCATTTCTGGAATCAACCTGGTTCCGTTACCGCGGCAAATTACGATTCCCAGGTCAATTTCGATTCTGCAATCGATTCTGATTCCGAAGACAACTCCGAAATCGGCTCCAGAGTCAAATCCAGAATCGGCTCCGGAATCAGCTCCGGATTCAGAATCGATTCCAGCATTGAAATCGGCTCCGGAATTGATTCCGAACACGGAATCGGAGTCGGGTCCGGGTTTCCGAGCTTGTACCACTAATTTAAAGCTTCATGAAAGAACGTAGAATCAGTACCCAAGATCATTTGAATTTATGTGGAAGAATGGAAGATCAAGTACCACGATCATAGGAAGTTACGGGGATTTTTAAAAAATGTATTCCAAGATCACTATAAGCTTATTTATTGTATGAAGCATCTAGTTCCAATCGTTCAGAATGCTTTGGGAAAGAGTATGAAAGTCAAAGATCCAATTATTCGAGAATGCAATTATTCGCAATGGGTGATAAAAATCCAAGATCACAGGAAGAGTTACAATGTAATCCGTAAATCTAGTCTCAAGTCGTAAAAAGGATTAACAAAGAGTTGGGTTCATCAAATAGCTATGGACGAGTATGTCCACTATGGGGACTATTTGGTCCACTATTTGGGTTCAAGCCCCGAATGAACCGTCCCCTCGTAGCAAGAACTTACTATCCGACTGCGTGGTAATGAATTAAGTCTCGAAATCGTGTATAGGCCGACATGTCCGCGTAGAAGATGTGTACCATGGACGACGTTACGCTGTGACTACCTGGTTAGGTTAGGCCAGCCAAATGAATGTTATTATGCCTACTTATGGCAGTTCCCGCATTTACTCGAGAAGGGTCGGGCGTTACAAGCAGTTCAGAAATTGATGCTGTTAAAATTTACTACTTGTGATCCTCGTCAGTCTCTTAAATCAAGCAAAAGACAGTGATACATGCGATCAAATCTACATTCTGACTTGGCTTGGGTTACTTGGGTGTCCCATGTCTAGATGTAACCAAGGCACTCTAATCTGCATACGTAGGCCACTGCACACTTCAACTGGATTATATGTTTGCTTTGGAGATGGACAATGTTTCTATTGAGTTTCACCACCCAAATTTGGCCTACTTTCAAACCACGGGTTTGGCTTTTGTCGGCGTAGTCGTCACTCCCACTGCCGTTACAGCAAACGACAGAAGAATTGATGAGAAACAAATATGAACACTCTATATTACTTTCTCATTAGGCATATGATTAGCACCTCAGGATGAACTCATGAACTTTTCGATTTTGGTCACGAACCATTTTCCCTACGTCTACACCGCAAGATTTGCTCTTCGTCCACCGTGTTTCGTTAAGTTTTGTTTGCTACGTCACAGACGTCGGGTACAACAATTATTGTATCTATTGCAAGTTATGAGTGTGTACATTCATGTCTAAGCAATTTGCATGTAGAGAGAATGTATTCAATGTACTGAGAGGGTTAAAAGGATCATTCGTTCTCAAAGTAAAGTATAAAATAACGATAAATTGCATCAATTTTGTATGTACATACATATGTGACATTTATGTTCATTCATTCCTTGATTTTATCTTTGGTCTCATATTCATAGTTTGATCAAACCATTGCCGCAGTATGGAGCTTCCTTTACAAAATGTTAAATGTGTGCTTCCCTGTTTGTCTAACTACCCTACCAACTTCTACTTGACCTTCAGCTTTACCCTCACATCTCCCCGACAGCGTTTAACACGCACCGCCCGAAACGTGTGCCGCTTAACGTGGCACGAAAGATGATCGCTGCGTATGAACGCTTGCTGGCAGATGTGGCACACAAACTTCCGCTCGCCCGAGTGCTTCCGACGGTGGCGGGACAGCTCGTACGAGCGGGCAAAAGCCGCCCCACAGTTTTCCCACGGGCAGTGAAATGGCAGCGTACCGGTGTGGAGCAGTTCGTGCGCTTTTAGATGGCTTTGGCGGGTGTAGCTTTTGGTGCAGCTTTCGTACGAGCAGCGGAACGTTCTGGCTGGATCCCGGGGGTCCGGAACGATCGAGTTAGCAGTAGCAGCAGGAATCGTGTCGGTTGGTGGGATTTCCTCTATCGGTGGGTTAGTAGATGGCTTTGGTGCTTCCTCTTTTAGTACAGCTTTGGTCACCTTAACTCCGGGAAAAAGCTGCTGAAATTCACTGTTCGGTAGATTGTGTCGACGCACGTGGGCGAGCAGATGATCCCGCCGATGAAAGCGCTTCTCGCACCATCGGCAGTTGTGATTGCGATCGCTCGTGTGTGTCACCAGATGACGGTTCAGCGTTTCGGCCCGCGCAAACCGTTGCCTGCAACCGGTCCAGCTACATGCGAAGGGTAGCTCGCCGGTGTGAGACCGTTGGTGCACCCGAAGGTGCGAAACCTTAATGTACGTTTTATCACAATGGGGCCATTCGCAGGCGTATTTGCGTTCCTTGCTGGAGTAGGTGAGCTGTTTCGGTGCGCCAAAAAAGCTGTCCTCACCATCATTATCATCATCATACTCGTCGTCTTCCGTATCATCAACAACATCTTGCTGTGCGTTCGCATCGACGACATGAAGCTCTTCCGAATCGGATCCCCCGTCGTACTCTATGATCGAATCCTCGAATTCGGTCTCGTTCGAATGAAGCTGCTCATGCACCACAAAATGCTTTTCAATTTGATTCGCACCTTGTAAAACGAGGCTTTTTTCTCGCATTCGTAGTTCGTCTTGATCATCCGAGGACTCTTCGATAAGCTCTTCCTCTACGATTTCATCCGAATTGTCGTGCGCGTCGGGCAGCAATTCCATATGACCGTTTTGTAGCAGAAATAGCAAATCACTCTGCTCATGTTGTTCCTGCTTTGACTCTTCCTGTACTATGTTGTCCTCCTTCGCGGCTTGTTTTCCAACGCGCAGGGCATCCCCATTGTGGTACCTTTCATGCGCCTTCAGGTGTTCCGCGTTTAAATACAGTTTCTTACAGCCTGGATGTGTGCAGGGATATATTTGTACCGATGGGGCAGATCCAATCGATGTGGAGCTTGCGTTACCAGTGGGACGGCTCTCTCCACCAACCAAAGGTACGGTGGACTCATTCTGCAAAAGATACTGTAAAACGGTAACGCCGGAGCTAGACGACGACACCAGAGGGTCGGAATCAGCACGTTCCATACTACTATCGGTATGGTTTCGTTGCAAACATTAGTAATTTCTCTTATTTCTGTTTTATCTTTTTCTAAGCAGTGTTGGACGATACGCTGTTGTTTACGTTGTGCTTTGTTTACGTTCGAAACGTCAAGTAGGGCTTTGCTAGGGATGGGCAATACAGAAATCCGGATGGAATGGTCGGAACGGTAGGATCCGGTTTTATGGCACTTTTCGTTGCTATAATTTTTTTCACTTCTTTTTTTCTTTTTTTTTGCGTGTGAAACACAGAGAGTAGAATCAATTTAACTCTAGATAGAGTCGAGATTGAATTACTAGTCGATACGGATAATTAACAGACCTATTATATATGTCGAACAACTCTTGAGTCCGTCGGAAGCACTGGACTCAAACGGGAGAAAATTTGGTATCCTATTCCGCATTCGAGTCGTCAGGTTTCGTCGACATTTTTCCCAAGTGCCACAAATCCACTAAACGACCACTAAACGGGCTCTAAACGACTCGAGCTCTCTACCTAAACGGAATATAGAAAGACTTCGTTTAGCAGACGGTGAACAACTGATGCATTCAAAAAATAGAAAAAAAGGTGGTGGCGCCATCTATTGGTGGGATACCCAACCAGTAGTCGTATGTCGAATATATGTGAATATGAAGTTTATAGCCGAAGTTGAAGAGTCGGAATCTATGACATTGTGTAATTTATTAAAATAATTTTCGATAATTTATTAATTTTACTCCAAAAGCCGTTTACACGATATTGATATTTAAGAACGGGTAGTTGTGAAATGTGTTTGTGTAGCGGTGATCAGCAAAGAAATTAAAAAAATACATCAATTTCTTCTCACTTAAAACTTATAACTGTCAAAATCAAAATCGTCGTAACTCGAGGGGGTCGTAACTCGGGAGACGCCTGTACTCAAGTCTCTGGCTTCGGTTTTTATGGTTGATTGTAAACTTCAGTATTTAAACAATTGTATCGCCGTTCTATTACTAGCGATGCATAACATCAAGGCGAAACCATACAACAGTGCAGACGGAAGGAGTAAGCTCTCAAATAAAAGAAATCGCCACTGGCTGGCGGCACCAACAGATGGCGCCACCAGCTCCTTTTTATTTTTAAAATGCACCAGTCGTTTACCGACTGCTAAATGAAGTATTTTAGGTTCCTTATAGGTTGAAAGCTTGAGCCGTTTAGTGGTCGCTTAGTGCTTTTGTAGCGAACGGGAAACGGGATATTTTTGCGAGTAGTTTTCTGTCCAGGATATTTCGGTTCCACCTCCCGCTCAGAAGCAAATTGACATCTTGCTATCTCTCGAGCTGAGAATCACTCAATCAACCTTCCATTACTATACAAATGCATATACTTTAATTTAACTTTCAGCCGTTCAATTAGGAAACCAGTCAATTAAAAACTGATAGGCATATTGTAAAGTCGTGCAAAATGACGACTGTATCACGGGACCTTCTACACATACGGGGCCAAAAATGTCTTCTTTCTTCGAAGCAAACTGCTTTCTCAAGCTAAAGAATGACCGGCTGGCAACCAGCATTTTTGCTTGCTGTATCCATGCTATTGTCGTTGTTGACCTTTAACCCGAGATAGGTAATTTGATATAGGTGATTTGGGATAGGTTGTTTATAGGATCGCTGATGTTGCCACCATCAGTTTGGTCTTTGCCTCGGTTATCTGCCACTTGCTCGATCCCTTGGTATACTTCTGCTATATAAGTGAGATGTCTACCAATGACGTCTGACCAATGACGTCTGTATCATCAGCGTATTCCAGTATCAAGGTAGACTAATAGAAGATGGTACCCGAAGTATCCTACCTCCCGTCCCGGATGGCTCTCTCTAGCGCCAAGCTGAATAGCAAGCAAGCCCATCCCCCTGGCGCAAACCCTTGGTGGTATCGAAAAGGTCTGAGAATTTTCCTTCCACCTTCATTCGGCAATTTATTCTAGTCGAAATTTTAAGGACGCTATGTTATGTCTATATTCTGCCATCTCCTCCAAGATCTGCCGGTCTGGTCAATGATTGTTTCGCCGCTTGCTGATTCCCCTCTGTTATTTTCTGACTATCTTTTCGGAGTAAGGGGACAAGCCGATCCAGAAGGATTAGACAGAATATTTCTGCAGTGAAGTTTTAATTTACATGAAATCATTATTTTAGTGGCTAAAACCACAGACTACAATCAAATTGCTCATACATTAGATATATTATGGATGATATCCACGAAATTCGACAAGCTCTCCGCTGTCTGCATAGAATCTCTTACAGATAACCTGTACAAATCAACTCAATGTAGAGCTAACCAAGATAAGTAATTGAGTATCCAAAAACTGTTTTTAAGAAAAGGACGATGAAATTACCTTTACGAGGTATACTAAGAATAATTTTTTTCAAAGCGAGCAAACTTTGCTGCTTGATTGTGTTACGTATAGTGCCTCCACCCCAATATCCGTAAGCGCCAATCCAACAATCGCCATAGTGTCGTAATCATTTCGTTGAGTAGTTCATCAAATAATCAACCTTATTTACGTAACTAGCCTGCGCGCACTTCATGAAAGTTCACCACCAACGTGAAAGGTCGGTCGCCATGGTAGAGCACAATTTATCAACAAGCGCCAGGACATTCGAGGAACGCTACAAAGACTTAACCTTTGCCACCCCCCGTGTGTCCTTTCATCCTAATTGAAACCATACGTTCCAATCAAGCCAGCGTTGCGTCATCTCACGCAACGGCGTCCGTCATCATCATCCCACATATAACCGCTACCTCCCACATAATCTGCCCCCACCACCCTGCGCAACCTGTGGACGGTATGGCCACCTCAAAAGAAGAAGAAAAGATACGAATGAGCAGTTTATTTTTATCCAAAAAAAGATAGAAGCGTTTTAGCTTTTGTGCGTTCCCGTCCCGCCTCGCTCTTACACACGCAGGCCCCTAAAACTACCAAGACCTAGACAGACGATGACTAACCAACGTACGTGGTTTCCCGTTGGCAACCGGGAGAGAAGCGCATGCTTATCGCATGCGAAAGAAGACCAACAAGAAGGATAGGGACACCCTCAAGTAATAATAACGTGCACTTTTCCACGGGGCAACGTGTCTCAGGACCGATTTTCCCTCACCAGCGTGTGTACTTGTGGTTGAGCATAGACTCGAGAAAAAAGAGAGCAAAACAAGGAACGGGAGAGAGAAAATGAGCGAGAATTTTCCTCGCAAGCAATTTCTAAAAAGAGAGTCACTAGCACCTCAGCAACGCGACCGTTTTCCCTTGCTCGGTTTGGCAGCGCGTTGGGAAAATTCAGTTTCTCTCAGGCAGCAACGCCAGCAGGGCGTTTTGCTCGACACACCACACCGTAGAGGGAATTTCTAGTTTTCTTTTAGAGCCAGTGAAAAAAGGGAAGAAAAAACAGACATCAGTTCTTGGAAGTTGAAACAACAAAAATCCCAGAACACCCACCCAGGACAGGACAGGAGGGATAGTCTCCTGTGTTTTATTGTTCCCGTTTGTTTTGGGTTTTCCGTTTCCCTAGGAAAGGAATTCTCCTGCTTTGGTTTGATTCAGTTCTTCCAGTGTGTGTGCGCGCGTGTGCCTTTTTCCGTATGGATTGAGTTCCCTTACACTGTTTGTTAAATAAAAACAAGAAGAAAGAGTTTAAATTAACACAGCAACAAGAGCTCGCACCAGGTGGCAGAGTCCTGGCAGGAGCGTCACCCATAACGGGGACACAATCGATCAATAAAAAGCGAGTCTCCTGCTGTACAGCAAGACGGGGCTGTATGTTCACAGTGAACGACGAGTGAAATCTAGTACAACAGCGGGACGAGTAGTAGCAGAAGTATATCCTACATCACTCTGTGTGTGCGCTCTCTCCCTCTCTGCCATCATTACGTCGCGTCCGGTGTTTGTGGAAAGAAGGAAATGGTGTCAGCGAAGATGGTCGAACCGTTGATAGTGCTTCTGGTTTATTTTAATTGTGATTTAATATTTTACGTTAAAAATATCAATAAACATTAAAGTGTATCGTGGGAACAGTGTGTTTACCTCCCTTTAATTAATACTACTACTAACTGCTGCTGCTACAACTACTACTACCGCCGACTACCCATTCCGAATAAGCTTACAACCAGTATAGAGAAGCCAAAGAGGATACGGTACGAGGGAAACCCTGAAGGTCATCAGGGGAATATAAAACAGACGACATACTGCACAGTTGTTAGCGACTAAAATCGTGTACAACGTGCTCTAAGAAATCAAAGGTAAATATAGCGCTTCTTTCCCAGGGTAACCCTCTTCGAATGCAACCTGAATGTCCTTCAGAGTCGTATCGATCAAACCTACCACAAAGACAACAGAGCACCCTGTTCCACCTTTACACTGGAGCTTTATTTCACGCCCAATGCTTTATCATCAGCGCAAAACCATCATCAAGAGTCATTAACCTTTGTTCTAGTTTCCTCCTGGTCCGCTCCACTCCGACCATGTTTAGCATGCAGGTGTGTCCGAACCTCATTTATCGATCGGAATGCAGTCGTCGTCTCGTTAGTTGCGGTTCGTTAGCTGCAGTTTGTGCAGAGAAATACCACACTCACACACACACTGCTGGTGATACTGCAGTGTGTGCTGTGTGTGTGCCGCCATTTTCCAACCTCACCATGCTTTGGTGCGATTGGTGTGGTAGTATAGCATAATGTTTTGTTTTTGAATTTGCTGCAGACAGTTTCATGCCAACAGAACAGTCCGTACGGTAGAGCGTGTCAACGTCATTTCCCGAACGACGACATACCGTTGCTAAGGAGCTGAGGACCTGCAAACCCCACAGTCGCGCAATTGTTGTCGCAAGGTTTGAGAGTATGTTTAACCTGCCCCTCTTCCGAAGCAGAAAGAATGGCGAATGTCACTTGAGGCATGTTGCAGGTTGGCGTAGTTATGTAAAGGTAAAGGCGAAGCACTTCGTAGAAGAATGTTAGATTTTTAGGTGTTTTCCTAGCCATCGGACGATTGTTGGATCGATAATTTGCCTTTTGGAATGGGTTATTCGGGAACATGCAAAACGGAATAAGTGGCTTTTTGGGACACGTGAGATTATGACAGGAACCTTTTATTCGTGTAGCTACGTAACAAGATCGTAGCACAATGAGAGCTCCAAATAACGTATCGGAAGTTATTCTATAGAATGTCCTCATACCGTATATCAATGTAGGACGGGAGGAGTATCCTTACGAATCCTTACTGCACAGACTTGAGCCACGTTTGGTTCCAATTGTTCGTACCGGTCGGATCGAAACCCTTCACCAGTGGAAACTTTGCCCGCGTCCAGCCGTCAATCATCGTCAGGTGCCGATTATTATCGACGTGGAACGTTTCCAGCTGGGGCATCGTCCAGTACGACGCATCCAGCGCCCGCAGCCTATTGTTCGACAGGTCTAGCTTGTGCAGCGCTGCCAAATTCACCTGCTCCGTCGCGACGAAGCGCTCCAATCGGTTGTGGCAAAGCAGGAGTTGCTTCAGCCCCGCCGCATTCGCCAAACGATCCAGCTTGAACTCCTCCAGCAGGTTGTAGCTGTAGTCGAGCTTTCGAAGCGCAGTGAGTCGCTCCACTCCGGTGGGAAGATCGCGCAACCGATTGCGAGGCACGGACAGGTCCGCCAGTCGGCAGTCATTCTCACGACCGAGGAGCGCCAGCTCCAATCGCTCCAATCCCGCATTATCCAGCGATAGGCGGACGAGCTTGTTACGCTCAACTGTGAACGTCGTGTGAAGATTCTGGTTGTCCGAGTTGCTGCTGAACAGGAAGAGGACCGTGTTGGATTGATCGAAGCGCAGGATACGTTCGATTTCCGCCACCGTACCGTTGCCTTGCTCGTGGATTTTGTTGGAAGTGGCCGGTGGTGGTCTGTAGCCTTCCTTCCAGCATTTCCACGCCTGGTCCGTTTCCTGGATGCGGCTGTAATCGTAGTGGTACGGCTGAGCCGGACGGGAAGGTGCTTTAGCTTCCGCTCCGGAGGTGTAAAAGCAAATGTTGAGAAACAGCAAAATATAACTGAAATGATTGAATGTTTTTAGCACTTGAAGATGATCATGTGAGATAAGGGTGAAGCAATACTTACAGCCATAGGGAGGCCATCTTCTTAGCGGTGTAATCCACCGGCGGCTGCCGATGCTATTTGTTCAAGCGATTAGCGCTCACTAGTCACTCTCCACAGTGTCTGTGATGTGAGATGACACAGACACTTATCAGTAGATTGAAGCAATGAAATCATTCATACAAGAGCGCATAATGTTAGCTCTGAGCGTGGTGCTTTATTGACTCGATTGAGTCTCATGCTCTGATGCTGATGTCATTTGAAAGACGATTCTTGGAGAGTCATTGTAGGCGATTCCATGAAAGATTGTCTGAAAAAAACTTGGTTTTTCTGACTGTTTTTCAGGTCAAAGTTAGTGTTTTGGAACTTTCCATGATCGGATTTTTGTGTCAAGTGTTTATGGGACAACTCGTAAGATAACGCGCACACTCTCGACCCTCTTTTGTAATGTTTACATGTTTAAGGAGTCTGATAAGCTTTCCTGAAGCAATCCAAACTTGTATTTTATTTATTATTTCATTCATAATAACATTGAACGAAAAACCTGTTAAATGTTGTATATTTTACAGTCATTGTCGCTGGTTGGAAGGTACCTAATTTTGATAGTGTTCATGAATTGTTGTCTCTTAGGCAGGTTGCCTATAAGCCAATTTTGTTATATAAATTCTAGTAGAAAGAATTATAAATTCACACTGTGTTGGAGCCAATTTATGTCAACTTTTATGTTGCGTAACAATGGCATTAATAATAGTTTGTAATTTCATTGTTTTACGTAGAAACTAATTCAATTTGATCAATTTTCATGTCCGTGTTTAAACCTGAAAATATCAACTTAGCAGAATTTTCTAATACCGATGGATGAATTTAATTGGTAATCATTCAATTATTGATTTTGTTACTTCAATTCCTTGAACATGGAAGCAGACAATTTGAACAATAATCAATATTATCATATATCAAGCGTTTGACTTACTGTCAAACATTGGTGTCTTCGAAAAAAACACTGAAAGTGCATTTGGTACAAAAACTGGATTCTTAAAGGCAAACGACTGTAATTGCAACGGATTACATTCTGCGCACAACAGCGCTTTACCACTTGGTCATGCTCAGATAACGCTTTCTCGCAGTTGTCAAGTGATATACCAAACAAAATACCATTTACACCATCCAAATGCGACAAGACCTAATGGCGGGAAGGCTTAGTGTCACTCACTGTTCACTGCCCCACAATACCACACCATTTGATGGTGCGAAAAGACGCAATATTCGTCATTCGCCATTGATCACAACCCTGTTATCACATGTTCAGTGTATGCGTGAGCGAGTTGTTGATGCTAATCTTCGTGCGAAGTGAAATGTCGTGTCGTGATTTGGTCCACGCTTGGCATGTGATATTTTGGGAGGTTTGGATGAATCGTTCGGCCTTTTTATCATCTGATTTACAGCTGATGGGGACATGACTGGTGGTGACGTAGTGACTGTTTATCTGCGTGAGTGCGCAAATGGAAAGTTTTGTTTGTGTGCATCTTTTGGAGATTGTTTTTGGAGCTGCGATGGAATATTCCGCCTTTTACTGGATTTTTCTTTCGATTCTTTAGTTCCTCCCTCCTCTCGTTATCGTTCATGTTCCAAGTTATCAGAGTTTCTAGAGTGCATCATGTTTTCGAAAAAGTAAAACATACGACTCTTTCGGTCCTTTGAACCGGATATGTTGTGCTAGTGAACATTGTGCTATCAGTATTCACTCGAGGGGTTAGTTACAACATGGCTCTCATGGTCACATTCCAAGCGCCCTCGTTTCCTCTGCAATTAAATCGCTTATGTACACTAAACAATCACCAACGCTCAGCAAACGCTGAGACCGATAGACGGCCATCTTTCATCGTCTTCAAATCACTCCAAGCCCAGCTCAATATTTAGAGCAGCGCTGCTGCACTCTGTAATGAAATGCAAACGCGGGCAAGAAAGCAACCCATCTGGTTTGACCTTCGCCTGTACGTTTGATGAACGACACGTGCAGTGGAAAGAAAGCCATCCCTCCCATGCACAATGGGCAGTTTAGAACAAATTTCGGGATAAAATTATTTTTGCAGAAATTGTTAGTTTTTATCGTTTGTAGTAAAATTTTATAATAGTAAATAACATTTTATATGTAGTTTGCATCCATACCACCAGGTGGCGCTACATAAAATAGGTTTTAAGGGATCTTTGCTTTGTTTTTTTTAATTTTGTGTGTTTTTTTCTTGTATTTGTTGTTTGTAATAGTATAAACCATTTCAAAATATACTGTGATGTTCCATAATATATGAACAAAGCATAATAATTTTGAATAAGATAATATTTTCTGCTTTGTACAGGACAATTGTAGCTAATTCTCATCACTTTTACTCACAGGTAGTACAAATATTAAAAATGTACATACACAACCTAGGTGGATGCTATTACAAGCTCCTTACGTCTAGTTCACATTTCTAAAGACATGAATAAAGGCATTTAAATAATTAGATAGAGCAGGTACATTGAAATAAAGTAGTTCCCAAATTCTTAATGAAAACCTGCACATATTTTTTGTCTTTGA
Source organism: Anopheles arabiensis (assembly GCF_016920715.1). Classification (NCBI taxonomy): domain Eukaryota; kingdom Metazoa; phylum Arthropoda; class Insecta; order Diptera; family Culicidae; genus Anopheles; species Anopheles arabiensis. Next base: position 79,639,050 of record NC_053518.1, read on the forward strand.
AGGTTAAATTTTAAATCTGTCGTTTAAAAAAATAGGAATTACACATTTTCCTGGGCATTGATATCACACAATATTCATCCAATACTTGTCCAAGTCCTGAACTGCCTTCAGAAGGGATAATAAAAATGAAAATCTGATGTTCTTGGTTTTACAACTATCTGAAAAATCAGAATTCAACTATAGCTACAAACAAAGTATTTACTTAATTTGTTAAGTTAAACCCTGTCTTTGTTTTAGTGTGTGTAGCTACTGATGTTGAACTGGTTAACGAATCAGTGTAATACAGCTCATTTTACATAATGTCTTTCTGGATACATTTTCTTTCTTGCAAAATATTCTTTGTAGCATATTCCCCTCTATCCTTATACTTAGTTTGTCATGACTTTTGGGAATTTCTTCTCCCAAAACGGCAATAGATGCTGGTGTATTCATAACATTTTGCTGTTATGCGTATAATTTTAGAATTATTTTCCTTACATCCGTCTATAATCTGGAGCAGTACCAAAAGGTGTTTGGTTCTTATTTGCTTCATTATATTTAATAATAAAGTCAGCAATACGGCTGAAGCCGTTCTTTCTGAATACTAAATTTAATAATAAAGTTAGGTTAGAATAGAAATTTACATATTAGATAAGCACATGAGCTGAAACTAAGATACACAGCTTCGTAATGGAAATTAAAGGTAATCAAAAGCACGTAGAATATATTTTTGTAGAATACACTAAATACGCTACACTAGGGACCTATGGAGCCGCCTAGTTACGCATGTGTCTGTTTTTAGAAAAAGTTGATATGAAAAAACTTCAATAAAATTCGCGTTCGCAAACTTTCGCAGAATATTTCTTCACAGATTGATAGTATATATATTACACTTTTATGTGACATATATGAGACAACGCCACTCTACGCCACTTCCATAATGGCATCAAGTCAAAAATTAAAATGATGAAAATTTTCGGGAAGTGTTTTCAGTTATTATCGTATATTTTTGCAAAAAAAATAATTTAACTTAAAATCTTTAATATATTTTTAAAGCTGACTAAATATCCTTTTTAAAATGTCTAAACTTATCAAAATCGGTTCATATTTGAAAAAGTTACAACGGTTCAAAGTTTTCCAAAAAAGTGAAAAAAATTCTGCGTTTTTTTAACAATTCTCGACTTTGAGAGGTCTTTTCTAGAGAACCAGAAAAGATACAGAGCTCATATTTGGTATTTTTCTTAGTTTAACTCTTAGTATTAAAACCTATTATTTGGAATTGCGCTATTACAAAGTTGATTTTTTGAATTTCATCCCGGCAAATGCCCATTGTGCCATGGTGTGATGCATTTCCGTCCCTATGTCTTCCGTCTGCTGAGTCCGACCGACAATACAAAGTACAATTGCAATGAATTTCATAATTTATATATTTACGTCCATCATGCAGCGGGAGGAGCATCGCGTGATCACACATTTAGGCGCTGGATGCTGGGTGGATGGGTGTACACAATAGACACCGAGCCGAAAGACTTGATTCCATCAATTCAACACAATCTTATCAAAGCGTTGTGTGGTAAGGGATCGGGCGGTGGCTTTCCTTCACCACAGCGGGAGTGGAAATTTCCAACGTCCGGTTTAAGGTTACACGGCACGTTCCTCTCGGGCACGCACAGAGCAGTGGATGAGCGGGTAGAAGAATTCCTACCGTATTGACCGCTGCACACACTGTGAAACTCATGATTGACGGGGACGACGGCAACCACGTGACTCACGTGCCCACGGAAGGTGCGTGTTTATGCAGTTCTTGTCAAACAACCGCTCCTCGCTGGCGTATGGTAATCTGATCAAATTCCTCGCCCAATGTATGTAGCGGAAAACCGGCTTGGTGGCCTAGTTTACGGCAATTTCTGGTGCGCAATTAAAGCGCAAAAATAAGATCCAACCTGCCGTCGCGTACTTTGTTTGGCGCGAGCCTTCAGACACCATTGTGTGCGCAATCATATTCAAAACACAATACACACAACTCACAGCTGTGTTTCGGGTTTGTTTGTCGAGTTGGCAAATGTCGCGCGCACTTTCGGTGCCAGAAGTGCAATGTGGGGAGTGTGTTAAATGTCGTCTTAACATGGCAGAATGTTATGCCAGGTGGATAGAACACAACTAATTAACAAGAATATATTACTGCGTAGCAGTAGCAGCTGATTACAGAGAGACTTTATCCATATTGAAGGTCAGAAAATTCGTGTGTACCCGTAAAAATAACAAGAGGCAAACTTAACCCATAGAAAAAGATCTCTCATCTGGAATCGAGAAATGTACCCTTGACCTCCTCTATGTTGCGCCGTCGCCATGCTAATTGCTCTATTTGACCTCTCGCTCTATTCCACATCACAACAGGCCATATAAAGCTTTGTTTTGTGTGAGGACTGTTAAATTTAAACTAAACTAATTTATCTTATTTTGTGGTGATCGTTTTTAAGCAGTCAACTGTGTCTACCCTTTACATTTTGGCACCTCTTCCACTTAGGACATGCGCAGCATCAACTCTTTTCTTTTTTGTTTATGGTGAAAGCAACTGACCGATTGTTTATGGCCCCGTTTTTTTCCCCCTATTCCATCATACCCTCCGTGCGATCGCGCCCCGTTTGGTCTGTGTTTACCTTGCCCGTTTCTTTTACCTCGCATTCAAAACATTGTAGCCTACCCTGTTCTCTCACACAACCTTTATGCCTCACTCTGTTTTTCTGTCTCTTTTTTTCTCCCCGCAGCAGCTTACAGCGGTGTGTGCGTGTCCGTTCCGCTTCGAACCGACTTAAGCTACAGTGGCTTAACGCACACAAACGCTGGCAGCCACTGGCAAACGTGACGTGAGCAAGCGAGACGGAAACGCTCAGGCACAAACGGTGCGATAAGGAGGGAACGAGCCAAAACAAACACCAACAAGAGCCCGCGCCTCTCAGTGGCTGTGTGTGTATAAGTGTGTGTGTATATTCGCGCGCACATTGAACTCGCGGCTTTATAAATGCCTTCGCTTCCGCGAACGAAAACAAAGCAATCGCATTCGAGCGATTGAGTCGATCGGGTGTCTCTCCTGTGTGTATCTTCAAGCCAAGTAGGCCTTGCTTGAGCAGGCCCCCCCGCAACCGAACAGTGCAGTACAAAAAAGTAGTTCTGTGTGTGAAGTGTGAAAAACAAAACAAACAGGGAGTGAAGTAATCTTAATTTCCCTTTTTACTGTCTGGTAGCTCAAATCCGTTTGAGTCTACCGACCACAACCAAGCAGCGTCAATGTACGCCATACGTTGGACTACAGAGCGCTAAAAACGCACCAAAAAAAAAACCCGTAAAACCTAACAGAACGCCCTAAAGCGTCTGACGCGCGTGTTTTTGTGTGTGAAGTTGTTTTGTAATTCGTGGTGTGTGAGTGTGCGTTACAAACACCACCACCGTCGTTGTTTCTTTATGTTTAACCCATTTTTTAACCGTGTAATTTTGACGAAAAAGCGAAAACCTAAATTGTAAAGTAAATTAAACTAAAGAAGAAAGACAGTCGAACAAACTGTTCTGGTTACAATTTTGGGACACGTAGTTACGTCCCGGAGAAAAAGACTTTTTTCCCCCTTGAAAGTAAGAGCAAATATCTGTTGAAAAGCACAACACAACAAGGAAGAGAACCAAGCGGTTGGTTTGCAATATTTCCTCGTTTTCAATTTGCACCTACCGTCAAAACACCTTGAACGAGTTACGCACCGACGGGCATCACTTTCGTGCTAAAGGTGGCCGAAAGGACAATTTTCTTCACTGGGGCTTAGGCCGTTGTATGGGTAAGTAATGATTAACTAATATTTTTAAGATTATTGTTTTATGTAATAGGCTAGATAAAAAGCGAAACATAGGCGATAAGCGCTAGAGAGAAAAAACGAACTGGACAGACCCCTTCGAAAAATGGCGTCACTTGACATCCGCGAAGGATTAGTTCATTAAAATGGCACCCCAAAACGAAGGCCGTTTGCATGCATCCGTCTGTGATCGGATATGCTTTGTTAGACGATTGTCCATAATGGGATTAGCCTTCCCGTCGCTGTGTTGGTAATTGAATTAATCGTAACACCTCGCAATTGGATTGTACAAATGTCTGTGCCATTTTACGCATACGATTGACTGTATGAAGGTCGACGCACTACAGACACAAGATGGTGGCAATTTTTGGACAGTAAAAAGGCACAAAACAACTGCAATCTACATCGTCTGCTGTAACGATCTGTTGCCATGCAATCTGTTTACTTTCATTCCCTCGCACACCCTGCGAACTATTATCGCCAATGTGTTCTTGAAACCACATGACGCATCTCGCCATCAATCCGGACGTGGTCGTGGCTGTGTCGATCGTATGGTGTGCACACAAACAGGGAGCAAAAAAAAAACAACTTAACCACCATGCGAAGATATCGTGGAACGTGGCATGATTCAACGTCAGTAAACATGGCACAACGACAACTACGATACCGAGCGCAGCTTGGCTGGACTTTGCCCCCCTGTCCTGGATAGCGCACACATGTGCGAGACACATCATTTGCCTGATGGTACCCCCATTTTCAGGGTTGGCAAAACGGGGGAACGTTTCTCGCAGCGGCTCAGACGAACACCACCAGCCCCTGAGGACCTGTGTACCTGTGTAATTGCACCGCTGCTGTAACGGAACATAACGCCCTCCTCGTAGCCACCGCAACCCGCTGTTTACTTTATGGCAAGATGGTGGAATTCCTTGGTGCTTAATTGCTCCCATTTGCAGTCTACCCTGTACGAAAGAGCTTGTTGCAGTAGGATCTGGTTAGTGTGTCCGAGAAAGATAGCGCGATATTGGTGCGAAGAGTATGGCACATTGGCATCGCGTCGCTGTTGGAGGTGCTTTCATGACACGTGATGAAATGACATTCAAACCAGCGCCGCCATTCACTCATTCGCTTTACGCATGCTATGGCAAGCGGTCGTTATGCCCTTATCAAACAAGGGGGCAGAGAGGGGTTTTCCGTTCCTCAGCAACGCTCTTGAACAGTTGAACGCGTTTTGTCGAACAACCAAATCTTCTTCTTCTCGCCACGAAGCATGCGCTCTTTTACGCTCCCAAAAACACGCGCAATCGTTGGCCGCCAACAACCAACAGCTGGTGTTGGTCGGGTGTTGTTTTGGTTTGTAGTTTTTTATACGTTTTTTTTCTACTACGACCTTACTACGTGTATTTTGTTTCTATCTCCCTCTCTCTCTTTTGCTCTCTATGTGCCTCTCAACATTTTAACTCAGCTTGAAGAGCGTAACAACGAGCGAACGAATAACAGAGAAATAAAGAGAATAACAAAGAGCAGAATAAAGATATGGCGAGAGGGACTTTCGATGTACAGTACAACTCACAATATTTCCAAATATTATTTTATATTGAAATTTGGGAAATAAAATCAGGCAAAACTTTAGAAATGGTAGCTGTAAGCATTTGAGCCTACCATTTACATTTAATTTAATTTTCATATTTTTTGCTCTTTTGAAATATATAAACATAAGCAAGACGAGTTTTAATTATTTAGCTAGGGCACGAGATTTAACAAAAAAAAAAAATCAGATTTTTGCAGAAAGTGCAACTTTAATAAAACAATCCTCAAAATATCGTGTTTCATATTGTTGTTCAGCACTGTAATTGAGCTTTCGAGCGCAAATTCGAGCAAATGTGCTCGAATAAACTCTCGCGCTGCATTCACAACAAAATTGAAGGAGGTTTTTCATCAAATCTTTTACCCTTTAAATTGATTAAACATTCTACTAACTTTACATTTTTCTCTCTCTCTCTCCCCCTGTTTTTTTCCTCTCCCATTTTCCAGAGCGTGAAAAACCATCGTTTATAAAAGGGGACGAACCGGGCCTGGCTGGCAAGCAGGGCCGGAGCGATCTTATCTGTGCGAACAGCAACAGCAGCACCGTGAAAATTGCTAGCGTTGAACGTCAAGATGGCGCGTACGTACCGACCGTTGGCCGCTGGGGCAACGAGTGGCCAAGCTGACTCGGAACCGAGCGGAACGAACTACGGCCCGTGGTTCGGGAGGACCATGGGAGCGTCGCCGGTCGATCTGCCCGACGATTGACCGAACCGGACAGTCACAGGCACGATGTGACTACCAGCGACGAAGCAGCAGCAGCAGCACCGCCATCGCGGCCGCGGCCGATGGTCCGCTCCGTATCATGCACCAACGGTGGCCCGCAGGGTTGCGTCGCAACCGGCGCCGGCCCCGACGATGGTACGGGCGAGACCGAACTGGCCGCCGCCGTCGCGGTCGCGTCCCGGCTGCCCAACGGCACCCACTGGATTGCGGACGATGGCGATAGCTACAATTTGGGCGCGTTCGATCAGACGAACGGTGCGTGGCCGATCCGGCAGCCGCTGCCGCTGCCGAAGTGGTCCGCCCGGCCGGTCACCCCGTTCGTCGTCGACAAGCTGTGGCAGTACGAGGATTTGATCGGGCTGATCGAAACCAAGCTGCAGCGGATGCTGGAGGAGACGCACTACAACACGGCGAACAACTTTGTGGATTTTTACCGGGCCTACCGGGGAGCTCACCGTCACGGCCGCGGTGAGCTGCGGACACATTTCCAGCACTACACCATCCCGATCAACCGTCGGCACCATATGTGTGTTAGTTTGGCAATGGAAATTGTGTCTAGGTAGGTTTTCTTTGATGGGGGAGCATTGGTTTTGACAAGAGACAAATCGCTAACGCCACTCCCGTGGACTCGTTACAGAATCGCCGAACATCATCCGGACATTGCACGTCTGTTCTATCTGGTATCGTGCGAGGAAGCGCTTGACGAGACGGACTCGTACATCCAGCACTGCGAGGAGAACGGCATCGAGTACGCCGGGTCGACGCTGGAGAAGGAGCACGCGATGGTAGCGATGAAGATAGTGGTCGGGGGCCGCGAAGGTGTGCTGATCCTCGACCCGGGCTACCACGTGGCGCGCGCCGTCACCGTCATGAAGGACCAGAAGTACCCGCACACCGGCTGGTTCACGCAGTCGGACGAGCCGCACTGCAAGCGCGAGTACAGCTACGCCCTGCACGACCTCAGCAGCGACTACATCACCTGGACGGAGCGGATGACGCGCGGCGCCAAGCAGCAGTACGAGGAGTCGCTGGTGTACGTTGCGCGCCCGTACCGCACCGCCATCGATGTGACCGTGCGCCGCAACCTGGTGTACAACTTCCGCTCGCTGCTGTCCCGCGACGCGAAGGGACGGGTGTGCGCCGGGCTGTACTTCCCGGTCGTGCCGAACCCGCACGATGCGCAGGTGACGCTGTTCTACGACAACGCGAACGGCACGCAGGTGAAGCAGAAGTGCAAGTTTGCACAGTTCAAAGATCCGGAAACGGTAAGTCGAATGCCAGGCGAGAAAGGACAGTTTGTTCATTGTTTTCAAATCTAATCAAATGCCTTTTCCACACACAGATTCCTGACCCGGTATTGGCCCATCTGGAGAATTTGGCCCCCCAGCTGCGCATGAAGCTCGGCGACCTGATCGACCTGATGGTGGATCTGGCCGAGTCCGTGCACGACGTCGAGTTCGTGCAGCAGGTGCTCGAGATTAACAACAACATCAACGAGCTGTCGGCAGATAATTAAGACAAAACATACATCAACCATATATTGTGCATTTTTTCCCAACTTACTTACAAACTATGATTCACACTAGCTCTAACATCTTACTAGCTTAATAGGAGAGCGCACCGACCCAAACTAATCGAACAATTTACTATTCACCAAGAAGTAACCATCAATCCGTGACACACCACCCTTTAATGGGCCCAACCGCTCATTAAGGGTTAAAGCACTTACTATTTTTGCTTGACCTTAGCATATCTACTTGACCACTTGTGTCTGACCGCGTGCGTAGTATTTGTTTTGATGTGTAATTCAAATTTTAAACTGTAACTTTTGTGTGTCGTACGAAAAAAAACGAAATCAACAAAATTAATACGCGTGTTTTAAGCAACTTTTGCAACCCTGCACTGTACTCCAGCTAGGTTTTCCCCCATTATTGCTTCACAATATTTCTGTATCAATTTGTTCAATGCCTGCCTGCCTGCCAGCACCAGCCTGTTGTTGGTTGGGGTTTTTTCTGTTGCAAACCCACGAACGAGACCAAATCTTCGCAAAGTCATTCCAGCAAACTCTGTTTGTCACAATGATTTGCCGCATTGTGTGTGTGTTTGTTTTTATTAGTGTCTCACTAATTTCGTGTGCACACTTTGCATAACTGCACCACCAACCGATGCACCACGGACGAGCAAGCAAAAGGCATTGTAACGTGTAGTAGAGTGTCGTGTTTCTTCTCTAGCTCCATCCTTATTGTGGACTATTTAATCATTTTTATTCAAAATGTGTATTGTAAAACCCCCCAAAAAAGCATCAGAGAGCTTGACAAATAAAGTGAAACAAAAACGTATGATTATTTGTGATATTATTTTTAGAAAGAAAGGGGCGTTTAACGGGGGAAAGCCTGTGAGAGCACCTAAAGATAGCCAACGTATTGGGGGAATGTCGAAATCGATTAGATGAACAATAAATATATCAAAGATGTTTCCCAGGCTGTTGCCATTATCAGCATGCAGTTCAAAAGAAAGGAATAACCATCTTTTATAAGTCAACCCAGATCCTGGCATACGCCGATGATATAGACATCGTTGGTCTGCGGCTCTCCTATGTAGCAGAAGCCTACCAAGGCATCGAGCAAGCGGCAGAGAACCTCGGATTGCAGATAAACGAGGTAAAGACCTAACTGATAGGTGAATGCATTTTGAAGTCGTCCCAAAATTCACCTATATCGGGTCAAAGGTCAGCACCGATAACAGCATAGAAGTCAGCTTTACAACAACTCAGGTTGTACGCAAGAATGCTGGCTGCCAACATTCTACAACCTGAGAAATCATTTCATCTCAAAGAACCTGTCGTGACGGTCGAAGCTGGGACTATACATAGCACCTATATAATATAGTACCGGTACTCACATACGGTTGTAGCGCCGGTTAAGTAGGTAAGTTGAAAGAATTAGGTAGAAGGAAACACATGCACATTGAATTGATTTCTTGGACTAAAATATAGATAAGAAACCATTATTTTGGGAAAATGATGCTAAATCAAATGCTAGATTTGTATTGTAAGGGAGTCATGGTTTAGGCCAGTAAGTTCCATTAATTTGGCCAATTTTCATCAACTGTCCAATGTACTTCGTGATTATTCGCTTCTGCTTAAATGTTCAATCACGAATTCATTTGATATGAACGAAGCTAGGATATTTGGAACATTAACTGGTTTAGCTTGACTTTGGAACAGTTCCATTGCGGCATATCCGTATTGTAATGGCAAGAGGTTGTATGTGGCCATGGAGGATCACATATAAGTATTTATTAGAGCATTTATTAGACAAATAAGGACGAGAGTGTACTCGTGGATATAGACCCTTAGTGCGACACAAATACTAATTGTCTGCCCTCAAATTGACTGTTAGTTTGAGAAGTTTTCTTGGAAATTTGTGCAAATGGTACTTTTTTTAACCACCTTTTGTATGCTACACGGCTTGAAAACAATTGCAATGGAAGCAGACAAAAATCAAGTTAAATTAGTAAATGCAGTGAACGATAGCTCATAAACTACTGTGATATTTTTGTGGTTTCCAAAAGTATGTTGCCGAGTCGACTGTCTGATTGCTACTAATCCTTTTATATTTTCGTCATAACCCTGACAGTCCTGCTAACACTAATACTAACGTAATCCTATGTACCCTTTTCCTATAATCTTACAATCTATAAATTTGCAGCCATTTAGGCGCCAACATTTCCGGTCACCAAAAACGAATGTTTTTCATATTCAGTAATGATTGAATTCATTTTCATATTCCTATTTGATTTCTTAAATTCCTCATCTTAATTCAACATAATTCAAATTATTGATTTCAATTTACGATTCTATAGGTAAAGGAGCTATTCTATGAATTGGCCTACGAATTTCCTTGCCATTTGCGCATTTCAACGTTACTACTCGTGTAACACCATCTTTTCCTGGATGTAAATCCACTACTCTTGCCATCGGCCATTTAGATACTGCAACATTGTCTTCTTGTAGAATTACTAATCTTCCTGGCTCAATCGATATCGCATTTTTGTTCCACTTTGCTCGCTTCTGCAATGTACTTAAATATTCGCGATGCCAACGATTCCAAATGTGTTGCATGTGTTTTTGTATCAGTCTCCAATGGTTTAATCTGTTTGTTGGCACATCTGCGATGTCTACCTCCGGGACCGTGTGTAAGTGATTCCCTACCAAAAAATGCCCTGGGGTAAGTGCTTCCATATCATTTGGATCTTCTGATATTGCCGTAATTGGTCGAGAATTTAGACATGCTTCTATTTCGGCTAATAAGGTTGATAAATCTTCAAACGTTAAATGCCCTGTACCTAACACGCGCTTTAAATGAAATTTCATAGATTTCACCGCGGCCTCCCACAGACCTCCAAAATGTGGTGCAGCTGGGGGTGTAAACTTCCACTTCATGTCTCGTTCGGCGCACCATCCTACAACCTCGTCTTGGTGTGTATCAGAATTTAGTAATTTGTACAGTTCGCGCAACTTATTGTTCGCACCTCGGAAGTTTGTGCCGTTATCCGAATGCAATTCCGTAACATGCCCTCTCCTCGCAACGAATCGACGCAGTGCAGCTAAAAATGCAGAAGAGGATAGATTTGATACAAGTTCGATATGAACTGCTTTTGTTACGAAACAAACAAATATTGAAATATAGCCTTTTGTGGGCACCGCCCGTCGGTGTGTGCCCTTTACCATTATCGGTCCTGCGTAGTCCACACCGCTAATTGAGAACGGTCTAGCTTGTCTCACCCTCTGCTCTGGAAGATCAGCCATTGGCTGCTGAATCAGTTTTGGTCTACAACGAGTACATTTCACACAGTTGAAAACTGTACGTTTCGCTACATTGCGCGCTCCCACTATCCAAAACCTTAACTGCATAGTGTTTATCATCAGTTGAGCCCCAGCATGACGAAGTATCTTATGGTACTTGTCGGCAATCAACTCTGCAATCCTGTGCTTTCCTGGAATAATAACAGGATGTTTTTGTTCGTCTTTTATGTCGGCGTTTGACAACCGACCTCCTACTCTCATGACATTATCTTTGTCCAGTATTGGTCTAATTGCTCTCAATGGTGATTTTCGCACTACTTGTTGCCCTTGTTTGATACACTCGTATTCAGTTGCATAGACTTCATTTTGAACCAATCGAATGATTGTCTTTTCAGCTCGTTTTAGTTCCCTCAACTCAAAATAAGATTTGCGATGGATTCGCTTACGATCGAAGAAACGATGACAATATGCGACAATCCTTTTTAGTTTTGTGAATGAACCTACTCTCTCGCATAGTTTGTTTACAAAACTTTCCTCTTTCACCATACATGTTAATGTAGTTTTCGTTTGTTTTTCTTCTTTCGCTGTCTCACAAGTGTTTCCTGACTCTATATTTTTAGGCCAATGTTCTGGTTCTTTGTTTAGCCAATCTGGTCCATGCCACCAAAGCTTATCCTCAACAACCTCTGCCGGATTTCTACCTCTCGAAACCGCATCTGCTGGATTATGAATCCCAGGCACATGCCTCCATTCAAATTCTTTTGTTGCATTTTGTATTTGTGATACTCTATTCGCCACGAATGTTTTCCAACGACTTGGAGACGATTTCAACCAATAAATTACTGTGCTAGAGTCTGTCCAACAAAATGTTTCGTATGGATCTTCTGTGGCCCTTTTGAGTTTCACCAATAGCTTTCCTAATAAATGAGCTGCGCATAGTTCTAATCTAGCTATTGTGTGTTTTGTAGCTAATGGGGTGACCTTTGATTTCGATACAAATAATCGCGAAACTATTTCCTCTCCATTCGTGCTTCTCACATATACGCAAGCTCCATAACCCTCTTCAGAAGCATCACAAAATCCGTGTATTTGAATATTACGTGCTCCTACTATCGTTACGCATCTCGGTACTTGTACTTCTTGTAAATGTGTTAACTGACTCTCAAACAATTCCCACTCTTGTCTAATTTGCTGTGGAATTTCTTCATCCCACCCGTATGAGTCACCATTTTCTCTTTTTAATGACCAAACTCGTTGCATGAATTGTTTTGCTTTTGCTTTAACTGTATCCACAATCCCCAATGGATCATAGATTTTTGCGATTGTTCTTATAATCGATCTTTTTGTATATATCTCACAAGTTTCTGGTTTACTAATTTTTACACCTAGAGTGTCTAAGATCGGATTCCACACAAGTCCTAATGTTGATACTGCACCCTCTCTTGACTTCAATTCAATTACCCTTTGTACATTATCTAATTCGGTTTCAGATGGTAATATATGGGGACAATTAGAAGCCCATTTGCGTAAAGGAAACCCACCCATTGCTAACGCTGCCTTGGTTTCTTCGCACAATTGTTTTGCTTCATTCTCTGAATCCGCACCAGAAATAAAATCATCCACGTAAAAGTCATTTATACGCGATGCTGCTAGTGGGTATTTTTTCTTATTGTCTTCTAGCACCTGATTTAGGGTTCGTATCGCAAGAAATGGCGCTGATGCCGTTCCGTAGGTTATTGTATTAAGCTCATATGTTTTTATTTTTTCGCTTGAATGTGATCTCCAAAGTATTCGTTGGAACTTTCGATCCTCCTCATGAACCCACACTTGTCGGTACATTTTTTCAACATCACCGACCACTGCTATGGCTCTACGTCGCCATCTTAATAAAATATCCGTAGTGTCTTGCTGTATTGTTGGACCTACCTTTAATATATCATTGAGAGATCGACCATTTGACGTTTTGCTCGATCCATCAAAAACGACACGACACTTTGTCGTGGTGCTATCTTGCTTGAAAACAGCGTGGTGCGGCATATAGTAACCGTCACTACTATTTTCATTTTCTCTGACACTCATGTGCCCCAAAGTGATATATTCTTGCATAAATGCGTCATATGCTTCCTTCACCTTCGGTTCCCTCTCAAATCTTCTCTCAAGTCCAATCAGCCGCCGTAAGGCTACTTCCTTGGACTCTCCCAATTCCCTCTCCGCCTTGAGTGGTAATCGCACCACGTATCTTCCATTCTCATCACGCCTTGTTGTTGCTTGAAAATGATCTTCGCATTCTCGTTCCTCAACGTTCCACAAATTCTGATCTTGAACTTCTTCGATATTAAAAAATGTGTTCATCAAAGAAGCTATGTCGTTTTCTCCCCCTTGACTAACAATTGTGCATGCCATTGATTGATTTAAATTATTATGCTTATATGCACCACTTACAATCCAACCTAATTCTGTTTCAAGTAGTGTTGGTAACTCATGATCAAGCTTTATCTTTTTTGCCTTTATCATTTCAACAAAGGTGTCTGCCCCGATCAACATATCTATTGAGCCCCTTTCATAGAATGTAGGGTCCGCTAATCGAACATCTTTTGGTAACTTCCAACCTCGTACGTCCATTGTTTCGGATGGTAAATCGGTAGCAATTTTTGGCAAAATTAAAAATTCTAAGCATGTTGTGTACTCAGTGGTGAGAGATCGAATGGTACCCACAACTGATCCTGCAACTCTCATAATAGCTCCACCCACACCAGCTATCTGTTCACTCACGCGGGCTCTCTTCAATCTGAGTTCTTGTGCCACTCTCTCCGTGATGAAATTTAATTGAGAGCCGTTATCGAGTAATGCTCTCACTTTGTATGGCTGATCGTTAACATCTAGAATTATAATTTGCGCGGTAGACAATATAACTGTTTTCTTCGAACAATTTGCTTGAGCCGTAGCAGTTAATCTTGACGTTGACGGAACCACTTCCACTTCAGATAATCTTCCTATCTTACACAGTTTCGAATGGTGCTTTCTTTTACACTGCTGGCACACATACGTCGATCTACACTCACGTGATGAGTGTCCCTTTCGCAAGCAATTAAAACATAAGCCATGTTTTCTTACTATCTCCTCTCGATTTATCACTGACGCTCTTTCGAATCTCTCACACACATACAAAGGATGCTGTTCGTTGCACAGTGGACACTTGAGATACCCTTTAAATGTATTGTTCGTTTGCTGTACTGGTAATGCCACATTCCTACCATCTCTTCTCGCCTGCCTGCCGGTCACCATGATCGAATTAGCCGAATATTGATTGCAAATATTTTGCGCAGAGCTCTTTAAAATGTTCACTCGCTGTTCCAAAAATTCCACTAGATTTGTGAATTCATCTGTTTTGAAATCCACCGAGTACTGCTCCCACGCCACTAAAGTTTTACTGTCCAATTTGTAAAACAATAAACTTGTTAACGGAGTGTCCCACTTGTCGACAGGCTCGTTCAAACGTTCTAACCCTCTGACTAATCTACTTGCTTCGTTCACGATACGTGCCAATTCTTCCGTCGAGTCGGTTTTCATTTTTTCTAGAGAATAAAATGCCTTGAAATATTCTCTTTTTAACACCTTAGAATTATCATAACGTTTTAACAAAGCTTCCCATGTCACATAATAATTATCGGCCGTTATTTGCATGTGTTCAAATTGATGCGCAGCATCACCCTTAAGCGCCGATAATAAATATTGCAATTTTAACACTTCAGGCATTTCTGTCGAGTCATGCACCATAGATGAAAATCTGTCTTTGAACGTAAGCCATTTTGTTATTTCACCATCAAAGCTTGGAAGGTCAACCTTAGGAAGGCGCAGATGATTTTGAGTTCCTGCACTAATAGTTGTGTTAACCTGAGTAGTGTTCAACCCACTCGACGCCCCAGAATGGGAACTATTTTTTAATAAAAATGCCCTTACTTCGTGAGACCGTTTGTTAAATTCACGCCGATCTTTTTGCATGATATCGAACGCTTCCGAATCATCTACCGTTTCGTTGAATGCTTTACGTAATTCCGTAAACTCACTAACCAACTCTTCTAACTGTTCCAACCGACTAGGTATCTGATATGCATCGATGGTTGCATCAAAGGATTTCGTAAACTCTTCGAAATCTTGCAAAGTGTTCATAATTTCTACCCTCTTTAAATTGAACATTTTCACTCGTTTATCTGCTGCTGGCATTTTGCTCCCAATAATTGTTCTTTAGGCACTTCTTAACACAATTTTTAATAAAACGCACAGCAATGAGTACCCCTGGAAGTTGTCGACACCTGAACTAATACGCGCGCAGCTTTGGGTGCCAAGTATGGCGCTAGGATAGTCACTCACGCACACCCACTCCACTACTACGGTTGAACGACACTCACTCGTTCAAAAATGTTCTGCGCTGACACTAATTATCCACAAATATGTTATTAATGGAAAGTTCACGCACGCACTAAATTCAACTATTCACCGTATTACAATTTCGCACCTTTCGTCGTCGCACAGTTCGTCTTTTGCTGTTTACCGACAGCCTACAGATACGCAACTCCTTTCGTGGCTTCACGTCCTCTCTCTCACACACACAAACCAACGATGAGTGTCCGGCTCCTGCAGCAGTAGCATCAACACGAATGGAGTGGAGAACACACCGTTCTGCTAAGAAATCCAATATTTCTTTGCACTCCCACTTGTCGCTCGGTAACCAAATAGCATAAACCACAAAAAATAGCAAATAATATCCGTAATTCGGATCCGGTTCGAAGGACCAATGAACGATAGCTCATAAACTACTGTGATATTTTTGTGGTTTCCAAAAGTATGTTGCCGAGTCGACTGTCTGATTGCTACTAATCCTTTTATATTTTCGTCATAACCCTGACAGTCCTGCTAACACTAATACTAACGTAATCCTATGTACCCTTTTCCTATAATCTTACAATCTATAAATTTGCAGCCATTTAGGCGCCAACATGCAGTTTACTTCATTTTCAAATGATATAACAATTAAGACTGTAAAACATATTGGCATAGTGAATTTAATGCATTTCTTTGCAATTCCCCGCTGGCAATAATGTTTTCACCGTGAACAATGCGGGAAAGCACGAGGAAAGATATTGAAGTTATTATTTCAATATGTTTTATAGTCTAAATAGTTGTGGAAAAGAATATCTTTTCTTTTGGTGTACAATAAGCCATTGTCTGATTAATATTTAATGAAGTATAGCAGAAAACCTCCAAAATGTTACGTTTAATTTCACTGGAACTGTAATTTGGGCTAAGGAATAAGCATTTTTGCTAACGGATAACTTATTTTTAAATAAAATTTCATAAAACTCGTGTTTGGTTCTGTATACGAGAGTGCTTTTACTTTAAACTAATGGGAACATTTGAAAATAATGTGTTCAGATTTCAACTTCGATTTAATCAACTACTTTAATCAGTTTACGTGCAGTATGTTAGGCAAAGTGAACCATGTTCACGGCTGTAACGAATGTTTTCCTACAATTTTTACATTCGACTGCATTAGTATGTACTTGATATTAGAAATTAAAGGTGTAGTTCGTTAGACTACACACTGTTAGCAATTGATGATACAAAATGAAAATGTATGTAAAAAAATAATAAATAAAACGTGGCATAATGAATAAATCCTACCGAAACCCTTGCCGAGACAATAACTGTGTAGAACTGTCTTACACGTATCGTATCGTATTGTCCATAGAACCTTGCCACACGTCAGTAAGCTTTGGTTATTTAAAACTAGTCCATCACTGCCACACTTAATCACGTAAATAAAAGTTCATTTGGTTAGCAGTAATACGGTATACGGAATGTTTCACTTACCTGTAATTAGTCCCGCCAAGCTCACCGTCTCCGTAACATCGGTCGGTTCGCTTTCGTCCTGCACACGTCATCATTAATTTACCTTCCAGTCCTACACCGGAGAGTGGGTAATCTTCGAACACATTCGTTTCAGGGTTTGTTTGTATATAATTATATTGTGTCTCTCAGTACGAATAATAAAGATTGCCTTACGTTGACCTACAAGGGGGTTTGCAGTATTTTAAATTAGTAGCGGCTAGTAGTAGCGGGTCTCCTCAAACATTCACACGAAAAGAAAGAAAAAAAAACCGAACGACTCGGTGGACCATAAGATCCGTGTCTTATTACTCCGATCGTTACCGCCCATTGGATTGGAAGATGAAAACAAAACCAATGAATCTCAACACCATGTCCGACACGTAGCAAATGGGCCGTGTACCGCAAGGGGAACCGGGATGGGCTTACGCGAACAAAACACGGATAGAGAACGGGGAGACGGACACGTGTCCTTCTCCTGCGTTGTTGTTGGGCTGGTTTTAGATCGATTTACGATGAAAAAGAGACCGGAAGCCTCCACGTTTAAGCCTAGCGATGGTGGGATGTAGCAGACTTGTTTATGCACGCGTGTATTTGCCCCAGATGTGCAGCATGAAGACGGAGGCGATGAAGAGCAGCGACATGACGAGCACTGGGACTGGGCCACTACAAATCGGAGCAATTTTTACCAAGATTAGTCCCTCACGACCGTCTTTCTTCGGTGAAAAGTGTTCCGGCAGTCATACTTACACCTTGATGCCGGGAGAGTCATCGGTGTAGAAGCGCCACATGCCACCGGATCCGGTGCCCGTGTTACGATTCCGCGCGGCAGTGGCGGTCGTGGTGGTTTTGCGCTGCTTCAACGTGCTGGAACCTCCGGCCGCTGCCCGCGGGGCGGATGTTGGCTTCGACGGTGATCGGCTACCGCTGCCGACGGAAGTGGAACTCGCTGGAGCAGGCTGTCGAAGAACGAGGGAATTGAAATGGGTCACAATCACGGCACCGTTTATATATAATAGGAGCGACAATTTATTGCCAGCACGGCCATTTCATCGCACGCCATCACAAATCGATAGAAACCCACCATTGTAACTTTTACTGATGCTGACTATAAACAACGGGACAGTGAAACGAAAGCTAGTTTGGAATGCACGGAGCACGATGCACGATTCGATCGCAACTACGGACGAGGTACGGGCGCGGATCAACCTGCGCGTGCTGGAAAGATGAAATAAGCTGTGAAAACGCGAAAGTGCCAACCGGACAATCCCACCAACAACAATGCAAAAACATACACACGTATGATGACGTGGCTGTCAAATTGTGCGGCGGCTGTCAAACTTCGACCCTGACAGCGGCATGCCGAACCGAAACCCGAAGTGTCTCGAACTCGGATCGAGGGCGCATTCGAGCTCGAATTCGAACATGGTAACGGTTATGTTTAAACTGTACACCTTTAAATGGACAGTTTTTATTTACAGATTGTATTGATTGTGTAAACAATTTTCATAATTAAAAAAATAAAATTATCAGGAATAACTGTAGCTAGAGTTGACGAACATATGATCCGAGCAATTTGATACAATTCGGATAAATTATTATAAGCAAAAGATACACAATAGTTAGAGTGGTCTATTACATGCGCTGAAAATTACAGGTGATTGTTTTTAAAGTAAATTTTTCTGATTTCACACTGCAATCGTCAAACAAAAAATTAATTTCGATTTGGTTGAATTTAACATATTATACAAACAGGCAAATACTTTTAATTTTCAGTTAGTATTTTATCAAATCAAATCAAATTGTTTTATTTTATGCAAGAGGAACGGCTTTGCCATATTGCTAAAAACTGATATACTGGTTAAAACTTTTTTTGTGAAGTAAAATTATAAAAAAAAACCCTTTTTCTGAGCTTACAAACCATCAAATTCGACTTACATATAAATTACACACACGTTGCTATCCGCCATCGCATTCATTTGCTAGTCGACGAGAACGAGAATTTATACAAAATCTTAGAAAGGCTAAAAAGTTTATTTCAAACTGCTCTAGATATAGCTTGCTAAATTCTTACAAAAGTGTAAAGTCAAGAAAGTTTAAATAGCTTTTTAATTAGAAAAGGCGAATGAGACCAATAGGGTGAAAGTATTTCAAAAGTAAGTCTATTAAAAAATAAATATTAAAAATACCTTCATGAGCATTAATTTTATTCCCCTATTTATTAAGAGTTTCATTCCTCTATTATTCAATAATGCAACTAACCGCATAGCATGAAAAATTTGCCCCGAATTAGCTTAAACATAAACTGATGGAGACGCCTAGTAGCTCATGATCATATTTTAAATATAGTTAAGAATATTTATTATTTAGCCTTTGTTAACTATTTATAAATTAATTTTGTTGATTTGATTACATTTTTGTGTTCTTTTTACGTGACTTATATTCTTGATATTATTATTTTCTATATATTCAATAGAACAATACTAAATATTACAAAAAAACTTAAAGCTTTACCTTAGCTTTACTTTAGCTTTACCGATTAAATTACTACAACGTTCCGCAAAGTTTTCCTGGACATTGCGACAAATGCTGGACTGGACAAATGAAGCATTAATAGAACGATTAAAGATGAAAAAATATCGCACTAAGTATCTGCTATACAGTTTGGTCTAATTTAAATAAATTATCATTCATTTCAGGTATCGCTTTATCATCATTTACACGAACGATATTCACACATAAAATACAGCAAGCATAAATACGGGAAAAAACAGCCTCATGAAGAATGATTACGCATCGATGATTAGCAATAATGGTGCCCCGAATCGAACGAACAAGCGTCATGCAATAGTCCGTGTCAATAGCGATCATAACGTGGGACCGAGACGGAGCCTGATTGGAATGTATTTCCACAGCGCAGGGGTAAGTGTCCCCCTACCTGCAAGGACCATATCTTTGTGCCTTTGCCCCCCTTTCCCAATTTGCGGTGCGGCTCAATGAACGCGAACATTTATTTTCCACCGAATCGACGAACCAAAGCAAACGCACCAGGAAACCATTCGCACCTACCCCCGGCAGCACTGGCCAATTTTGTCAGATTTTCTGCCCCTACACAGAACACAGTGTTACGTGGGCGGAAAGCATATTTTCGATGGAAATTGAAAAATAATAACCACCGACAGCTTTATCAGCGTTCAAATAAGGCCCCGCCACGAACGAAGGGGACGACAAACAGCAATATTTGGTCACACGGTATAACATATCGTTTCGGCCCTTCTCGGCCCCGCTTTGCTTGCTTCCGCGTGCCTTCCACTGTGGGAAAAAGCCTTCCCACACAAGAAAATGACACCCGAAACCACACGCCCCGCCCCGTGGTTACACACGCGAGCTACGTTTTTATTACTTTTTCATTAGCGTAATCATCATCGAGATGGCATCGCGGTCGTCGATATGGTTGAGCCTCCTCTCTGCCTCTCACGAGCGCCAGCTTTTTATGACGACCCGAGGGGGCATTGTTGAGCAGGCCAGCAAAGCTGCCCGGTGTCTTCCCGTACCCAAAACCGGAACGGACAAGAAGGACGGTTTTAATGGGAAATAAATCTGTTCATTAAAAATTAGCAATTATTACGCTTTCTTTTGTTGCATTTTTTTTTGTTCTGTGCGCTTCTGACCTTTCCCAATCGGGTTGAGTTGTCTGGAAACCGGAATGGCCTGAAATATGTGCTGGTCTTGCTGGCCTCTCAAGATGTCTTGGCAGAATGTTGGCAATGTATGTAATTTTTTGCTCCTTTTTTTTGCTCTGGTCGTAAAATGTAGACGTTTCTCTTACGCGATTGTGGTACAGTTTTGATATGACAAAAAAGCTATTGGAAAATTAGGATTTAATCAATGTAATGGGGCAAGTGGATACAGAAGAGACTAATTAGAAATTAGTTTCCTATCGTACTAGCAGTAGTTCAATATATAACGGCTCCAACTGTTGACATTTTCCAACAATAAATGGTTCTTTTTTAAAAGATGATACAAGAACAAGTTTATTGGAATAAGTTAACGACTTAACCGTGTCAATTAAACAATATACTTAGAATCGTCAAGTATTACCAAAAATACTTTGAATTTTCAAACTTTGGTCGCCAAGATAGAATATTTGTGTGTTTAGATAGAATATTTTTGATAGGGTTACAAAACGGATTAACGATATTTTTTCTTTTTTTTACTTGTTTTAGTTGCTATTGTACTATTTTAATGCATATTTTAATGGTCAAGCAAGTGCTTATCAAACCTCATCATTACTTTTACCAACTCATGCCTGTTGTGGCCATAATTCGACTTTTTCTGTAAAATATTCCGCTAGACGAATACTTTTCAGACTTGCTCCAACTAGTAACCAATAATTTATATAAAATAATCTATTAAAAAAAAAAAGGGTAGCATCAATAAAGCTACTATTTGCGATGGTTTGTTTAAGGAAGATATTTGATGCTTTCTCAGTCCCAGTAGCAACAAATAAGTGTTATATTTATGCAGAGTTTATAAATTAAAATGTATTATATATTTCTTATTTTTTATATTTTATTAAAAAGTCAAAAGTCTATAAATTGCCAATTTTTTTAAAATAAATCATGTTGTGAGAAGTGAAGAAAAACTCATAGAAGAAAAAAAATGTAAATGATAACTTAAAAAGAAAATTTCAAATCAGAATCTGATTGTAAATAAATTGTGTATGCCCTGTATAACCATAAGAAAATCATTCTTGTTTCTATCTTTTTCCACGGAAAGCAAATTTAACTGATTATTGCTCGTTTATTTAATATTACTATATTTCCCATGGGATAATCAAGCCAGAAGAAAACGTCCTATCAGCATGTAAAATAAAACAAAGATAATGCTAGGTAGAATAATATGTAGCAGATAAATCTGCAATGCTTTAATACCCGCAAAGATTCCCAAAACAAAACCAAAGAATTCGAGAGAAGAAAAAAAAACCCAACAACACCACAGATCCTTTTCTGGGGCATATTGATTAATTCCTCAATATATCACGCGTATTATCGGCGGTGGTGATAATAGATTCACATATTCCCTTCGGAGAAGGTGAGGAAAAAATGCTCCACCGAACCGAAACCACCTGAGCCCCCCCTTTTGAGTGTGTGTGTGTGCTACCGGTGCTAGCGGTCTGACATGATAAATCTATTTCCATCCACTTTGACTACCACACGTGCTTGATGGTCATGCTGATCGCGGGGATTATATCACGTAAAGCTTTCCCGTGCGTGCCTTCGTTCGTTTCGTGTGATTCGAAATGATGGATAGATTTGTTTCTTCCGAGATGATGGTGAAATCGCTAATGAGCTGTTCCGTTTACGCCTTACGTATCGGGAGCGGAAATTGGGTATAAAATGGTGCGAGTAAGCAACATTTCTTTAAAGCAAAAACGTGCAAGTGTTTAAAGCACATCGTAGAGCGTTTCTCCCGGCACAACCCAATCAGTTTGTAACTGTCAAGCGCTCAGCGATTTCAGCGATCCTGACAGCGCCTGCCAGGTCCTTGGGAACGAAATTCTTTACCACTTAGTCAGCAGATTTTCGCTTCCCTCACCTGATTTGTTGGTTTCAGCCCGACAAGTCGTACGAGACCGTGTCTTCAACGGGGCAAGACGGAGCAGAAAGGTAGCAGTTTTTCTTCTCGCCGTTCACATTGAACGGAAAAGAGTTTTGCGAACGACGAGCAAAAGTCATAAACCGGCACGAACACGCAGAAAGCGAGCGATATTGAAAAGTCATCCGAAAAAAAAGCGTCCCCATCCGGCCTATCCCGACAGTGAGCGTTTTTGGAGTCGTAGAGACACCAACACAAAACTGCACACTCACAGTGGCATGCTTCTGGGTGGGCTGTGTAGGGGTAAACGGGGTAAAATGACTTGTCAGATGGTGCCTTTTTTTAATGATGGATTGCTGGTTTGGTGGCGAAATGAGGAGGTTGTCATTTGGGGAAGATTTTTGTCTTACGAGAAAACACTCAAAAATGTATGATCCGTTGAGTTCCGATGATGTTTTTCTGATGAGCATAACAGTACTCTAGACTGTGATGATGCTTGTTAACAAACTGTTTTCTTTGAGATTTTCTTTTGCATGTTGAGCGAATATTTTGATATTTTATGGTTTAATTTTACGATAATTATTTAAGAAAAAAATGAAGACTTGGTTTAGGAAAAGAAATAGAAACATGAACATCTACTAAAACTTTGAAGCAAAATACTGAATATTCTTCAACTGATTGATTGATAAAAGATAAAAAGATGTACAGAAATATAAGTCAAAATCGTTGAATTTCCGTTTTTTTCCGCTAAGATTTGGAAAGTTAAAGATATTGACGCAAAATGCTTTGCATATTCCTAGGCTTGCACAATAGCTCTCCAAAAATTTGCGTTTTTTTGTGTTCCTAGAGTAGATCTGAATGATTTGAAATTTATACAAATACATCGAACACATTAGACAAGCCTGCGTAATGCTTAATGCTTAAAACTCATGAATGTAAATTGCACGAACGTATATCGACGCATATCGAGGGGTCACACGTTCGTGAATAATTTACATCCATATTGGTTTCGCAAAACAAAAAAACAGAGCAGATATCTTTGGGAAGTTAGGGCATTAGAATAGAATAAAATGAAGCAAATGTCATAAGCTCGAATTTCATAAGCAAATCTAACGTATTTAAAGCCTGTTTTTAATGGGTTATGCAAATGTTTGAAATGCGTATTGTGATTTGAATTGTTTTGAAATACATCAAGCGTTTTTCAAAGTAAGATCCAAAGAAGAAATTTTGGATCGATTGCAGACGTTTATATTTCTTTTTCATATTTGAGCTATTCTTACTGCTAGTAAGATTTGTTGGGTGTTTTTTAAAAGTATTTTAACATAAAAAAGTATTTAAAATAGTGTAAAGGCCGTGGGACACTGTCCGTACACGCTAGTGTAATTTCGACTTTTACTAGCGCATCTGGCGGCGGCTGGTGGAAGCTTTTTTTGGTCCTCGAGGGAATGGTCATGTCAGGTCTCAAAATTAAGTAGTTTTCCCATCGTTTCTTTGTCATGGAAATGGATGCAATGCGCGCAGGAAACTTTTCTTGTCCGATTTAAGTAAAAAACATGGGAAAATAACATAATTTCTGAAGCGGCTCTAAATTGTTTGGCAAAATGCTTCGGGCAGCCGCCGCCAGATACGCTAGTGAAAATAGAAAATACACTAGCGAGTACGGACAGTGTCCCCCGGCCTTTAAAGTTTCATAGTTTTTCAAAAGTATTTCAATACAGATAATTCTAAGTGTAAAATATACCATAGAAATACAATTTACATAATTGCTAATGACTTACATTTAATACTTACAAAACAATTTATTATTAGAATAAAACACAATACTCGTATCAAAGGCATAAGATCAGCATTGTATGCACAAAATAGCTTCCCACTGGTTACAGTCTTACTAGAGAGATAACGTGCAAGAAGAGAATGTCATTATCCTACAAACGATTTAACTTCCCTTTATCAATTCGACAAACCGTTAAACTCAAACGGGCTGTGCTTTATGTTGCAACAAACCCTTTACCTCCCCAAGCTCTTCTGCTTCCACATCTTCAACCAACCGGTTAGACAGTACATTGGCCTACAAGGACAAACATGTCGAAACATTTGAATAATTCTACAATCAAAAAAAGCTCCCCAGCTTTTGGCAACTATACGTTCCTCCCTTTCCACTGCCGAGCCGACGACAATCGACGGCCAAACGCTGAAGCGACGGTTGAATGTTTCTGTCAAAAATGTCGTTTCCGGGAATGTTGGGTTAGAGCACCAAAAAAGGGGTAAAAACACAACCCGAAAAGCTTAAATAAATTCAATGGAATGTCAATGAGAGTGTACCAAAAAAAGAAAAAAAAAAACAAGCAAAACAAACGGGAATGAAAAGCGAAAGAGGAAACGTGCATATGGACGATAAGCCGAAACGAAACGGATGAACATAAAAAAAACGCGCGTTGCGGTAGAGATAAAAATTGCAACACAAATTCAAATGATTCGTCCAACGAGGGAGAAAAACGAGGAGCAGACAAAAAACGGAGAGATTGAGAGACCGATTGGTGAATCCTTCCCCAGTGCTAGACTGAAACTGCTGTAACAGTAGTACAAAGGAGTCAAAAAACGGTCCGAAAGATTCCTCCGCTCAATAGAAGGCATTCATTTCTCCCCCTTTTGCGAAAACGGCTCAAAAGGCGATACATTTACATGCTGTGGCAAATGGTCGTTCGGGATGAGGTTTGGAGTGTTTTTGTTATCCCGGTTAGTTTCGGCTAGAAATCACTCAGCAAGATGACAATTTTCAATCATCGTGTCCGGCGCTTTTTTTCTTTATCAAGTCCATTGAGTCGGATGGATGGGCGGGGGAAAACTTTTCCACCGTTCAATAACTTTAACCACCAAAACGGATGCATGCATGATGAAAACCTGAAAGCTGATTTTAAAAGCGAAATCCCGCAGCGAAGGTTCAACTCAAAGTCCCCAAAATGCGCGGCCCCTTTTTAGGCAATTGTTTGACAAAGGGAGAAGTGCGTGGTACCATTTGCCCCGAAGCTCCCGCCCCACCGAGTCGGTATCGTTAACAAAGGAGCAGCGGATTCGGGGATCCTCAATCAACAAATCAACCGATTCAAAATGAGTGAAAGTAGTGAAGCGTACCGAGAGACCGTTGCTCGTTCCGTTGCCGTGGAGTTGCAAAACCAGGATTGCCTTTGCCACCAACACGCAAGCCTACACACTTTTGTAGGGAAATGGGTGAAGAGTGGAGTAGGAATGGGGCCATCAATTCCCTCCCCTCACGAGACGAGAAGTTTGTGGACTGTGCTTTTGCGTGTTGCGCTGTTAATTAAAGTTTATTCAGATGTTTCATTCTGTTTTTGAGGCCTCACCACCG
The DNA here is from genome assembly GCF_016920715.1 of Anopheles arabiensis. Taxonomy (NCBI): domain Eukaryota; kingdom Metazoa; phylum Arthropoda; class Insecta; order Diptera; family Culicidae; genus Anopheles; species Anopheles arabiensis. The sequence continues at coordinate 79,664,836 of NC_053518.1, forward strand.
TTTGCTTGACGCACTGTAAGCAATCGAAACCATTTCTAGGGCTGTTTGTGGATAAGATACAAGATACAAGGATAACAGGCGGGTGTAGAAGGCTTTTTTTGCGGAGGAGTTTAGATTCGGTCCGCATAAATTTAATGCCACTGTGATAAGGGTTTTTGAGGGTTTCGGAGTTTCGGTGGTGTGGGTTGGGAATGAAAATGAAATTGATTGACCCGTTGTGGAGGCGACCGAGTGGGGGCTAACTAATACGACGTTTTAATGAAATGATGGTTTAATAAGTTGGAATTGTAAGTCAAATAGAGCTGCGTTCGTTGGAGTGAAGTGCGTAGATGAAAAGAAGGATTCAATCAAAGTTGAAGCATTTGATTTTTTTTGTAAAAGTATTAATCTTACTTATTTAATATACATTAACCTCCCAAACCAAACCAAACTTTCATGCTATCAATGTGAAAATGAAAGACAGCTGGATTTTCAGGGTTTTTTTGTTTGATAAAGTGGGCATACTTCCTGGACTCTTTAAGGCATCAAGTGGTACATTCATACCTTGGGAGTGATTTGACAGCTTTAGACACAACGTCAGTCCAGTCCGCTCGGGGCGGTCCCATGATACAGTCGTCAACTCGAACGAAGATGACTGTGCGGCTGCGTGGTAATGAATTAAGTATCGAAAGCCTGTATAGGCCTCCATGTCCGCCTAGGACGTTACGTCAAATAGAAGTAGAAGAAGAAGAAGAAGAAGAAGACGAAGAAGAAGAAGAAGAAGAAGAAGAAGAAGAAGAAGAAGAAGAAGAAGAAGAAGAAGAAGAAGAAGAAGAAGAAGAAGAAGAAGAAGGAGGAGGAGGAGGAAGAAGACATAATGTTACCAAATGCCCAAAAAGTGTGCTAAAAGTGTTTGATTCGTTAAAAATTCCTGTTAGCTTATTTGCACTACTGTTGATGAAGTTAGCTTACTCTTTACCGATAATTAGTTTACAGGCGCAATAGGTCACGTAGGCTCGAGGGACGTTCGGAGTCATAAAAATGCAACATCTCGAGGCACTAATCTTAATAAATAATATAACTGTTGCAATGTTCGCCATACTAGGCGTTATAAAGATATTTTGAAGATATTTTTGTATTTGCCTTCTATCCTCACAAACGTCACAGTATGGATAGAAAAGAACGGCATTAGCCAACAAGATATTACGTACCAACGCAAAGAACGTTAATTCCAGTAAGACTTGCTCTGTTTCTTTTCGAATCGTACCTATCCTATTGGTTTTGCTGCCAATTATTGATTGATGAAAGTTGGTAGAGTTTTGTTTGAAGGATCTTGATGGTTCTTCAAGGAGAATGGTTGAAACGATCAAAAGCAGTATAGAAATAAGTGTTCAATGCATCAATTTGATAGTCTAGTGCCAAATATAGGAGTCAGTTCAATACAAATTGACCTATGTTGCTTGGTAAGGATCGTTTGGGTACGAAACCATGATTACCGTTATTAGGTCATCCAAGACTATATCCTTAGTTCAGCAACTAACCCAATTTGAAGCAATGCTTTAAGAATCATTTAATAAGTTTATACAAAACCTTTATTCGAACCCTAGTTACTCTTATGAAGTGTACAATAATCGTACAAATCCCACAGAAAGTCCTGCTTTCGATTGAATCTTTTTGCTTGCAAATGCAAAACGGTAAGCTTTGCCCTTGCCAGCAAATCAATACCGTACGAAACGTGCATCAGCTCACCGCAAACCGGAGGTTTGTGAGCGTTAGTTAAGAAGGCCGGCCGCCTGCCAAGCGTCCTCCAAGCGGAACCAATAAATTTTCTCATCCCGAACGATTGCTCCACAAAGCGCCTGGTTATGTTTCAGTCGCTTCTTGCTTTCCTTGCTGGCAACATGCACAAATGGAAAGCTGAGGTTCTAGCAAAGCTTTCGAACTTCACTCAGCTCTTCTTTTTCCTCATGCCTCATCCCCGACATTGCCGTAGTGCTTTCCATATGTAACCAACAGCGCGCCGTTTGGTTCGGGTTTGGTTAGGAAAAATTGGAACCAATTTATACTGAGCTAACAACACGTGTGTAAATAAATGTTAACCTTTCTCATTCGAGTAAGTGGAGAAGGAGGTGGGGGGGGGGGGGGCGGAGAAAAGAAGGGTTAAGAAGTGGTTGCATGTTTTATCGTCTTAGTAAGTGGTTGAAAAGATGGTGGTTGTTGCCTTGAAAGCTTTCTGTCGGAGAAGCGCTGGAATGGGAACGGAATTGCAGAGCGTATCGACAGGTACGTCCAAGTTTGAAGTTGATTGAAAGGCAATAGAATTGGTTGTTTTTTTTTTTTTAGGAATATTAGAAATATTTCAAGAACCCTCAACAAACGCTAATGAGCAAAAGATGACACATAAGCACCATATGAGTTGGTTTAATAATAGACCACAATTTAGCGGGCTGATTCCTCTCAAGCCATAAGAAAATATTATATTTCTTGCCTTGATACACCATTTACGTTCCAAGGCTTTCCGCATTCCGTTAATATCATCCAGTCTAATCAATCATTTAAAGGAACCGCTTAGCAGGATTGCAAAAAGTGTCAACCAATCGATTGTCATAACCGCTCAGCGTGTCATACGAACGATGTGCCTTCAACTCAAATAAGGATCATTTATCATCCCGTTTTTTTCGTGACCACATTTGGTTAATGCGTGTCTGTGTGTGGGTCACACTGCGTGATGAAGCCTGAGTGAAAAGGGGAGAAAGGCTCATCAAGTTTTTAATAACAGGTTAGCTAACGGGGCGTTGGTAAATGGTACCGAGAATTGAAAGAAATCCCCGATTGCATGTAACTTTTTGTGTCGTACATTTAATATTCATACTTGGAGTAGCACTTAGGCACAATATGTTTTCAATGTATGTTTTGATTGTGCAGTATTCAATCACATTCGGTGGTATGTAGGTTTAACGGGGTTGATGTATTAGAAAAGGAATAGAGTAGATAGTTGGGTATGTGTAGGAAAATATTTCCTATCAGTGAAATGTATGGTCCCTTTTAATTAAGATAACATCCAAATTAGTTTAGATAACTTTATGAGGAAGAAAACATTTGAAAACAAAATTAGTCAACGTGTTATTCAGTCAACATTCTGCATATAAAAATATGTTTTTGTAGCTCAACTCATAATTTCAAGGGAAACGAAATGTTCGTTTATGTTGTAGTTTTCCATATTTGACATGACCTTGACTCGGCTGAAGCCCTTCCATTGCATGCATGTTTGTCTTCCGGCTCTTTAACGACAAGGCCCACTCTTATGTACAGCTAGGTTGAATTAATCTATTCATTTGGAAATGATACGTATATCCATTCAATTTAACGATGTGCTGCAGATATTTGATTTATTTTTGCCTTCGTGCGAGTTACATTTTGTAGCTAAGATTGCGACGTAGTATAATGTCAAGATGCACGTCTTATATTATCATTTTATCATCTAAACACAAAAGGATCCGTCGTTGGTGGCTTTTTCCTACTTCTTTGGGGCAACAACCATTGTCGGTAAAGACCTGCATGTTATGGATTATCCATAGCAGGAATATTATTCCTACGTTTGGGGGACATCGTCCATACGAAGCTTTATATCCCGTGATAGGTATGTTGTTAAGTCGTGCGAGTTAACTGTGCTACGGGACCACCTCTCATCTACGATATTTTTAAATTTCATAAAACAATTCATGAACTACCAGGCGTTTGCATCGTTCAAAAGCTTTCCAAATTCAAACGTTTATAATTGTTTTGACCAAAAGAAGAGCTAACATTAAAAGTTTTGTTTTGATCGCAGCGCTCATTTCTTTAAAACCATTCCTGAGACTTTATTTTTCAATACAGCTGGCCATTGGATGAAAAACAACAGCTCTTGTTTGCTATTTTTCCTTCGTTCTTTACCTACAACACGTAGGTAACGAGCCATATCATGCCACTCGTGTCGGAAGAGGAAGAGTGTTCCTATAAATCAGAAGACCACAAAGCCGACGGTGATTGTACGAATAAGACCGGTAGTGCATAGACACTCAGGACTAGTTTAATGTGAAATCTAGAAAAAAACACTTCAATATCGATTGTCGGTAACCGATCGATGCTCTTAAAGTGACCGTACCGTAACGAGAAAGCGCAAGCGAGTAAAATTAAACGATAGCAGTTTAATGTAAGAATAATACTTGATAAAGGCCAACACGGTTGGTCAGAAAGCGATGCTTAATTTCATGCAATTCGAATGATTTCAGTTGTAAACTGAATCTAATAAGTGTCATTTTTCATACATTGATTTCAATTTTCACTTGATTTTGGGAATGTATTTAAATTTTCAGTTCAATTGATTCAAGTTTGATAAAATTGAAAACATTTTAATCACCCAAAAATTACCCACAACATGGATAAACCAAAACTCGGTGCAGCCCTCCGTGCTTTAAAACCATATAGCCCCTGAGTTTCCCTACAGCATTTGCTGAGTTTTCCCGTCGACCGAGAAATTTCGCCGGCCGGTCTCTCGGTCCATCGGTCGGGGTACGAGAACGGTAAGCTTGCCCGGCGGTTTGGCCCAATACGGGAACCCGAAAAACCGTTTAATTAAATTTTAATTAATTAAAAATTTATCACTTTCTCATCATCTCTTCCCTTTGTGTCGGACGGGCAGCCAACCCATCGAACAAAGTGTAGCATCGCAGCACGCAGCAAATTGTCGAACCGCTCTGCGGTCTGTGCGCTGGCAGGCTAAGGGTACGAGAGAATGGCGCATCTGCCGGCGGTGGGAAAATTGTCCCGTTACGCGAGAAAGCGAGAAGTTTTGTTGTCGAAAATGCCGCTGAAATTGGGAAACTTTGCGAGCAGACACGGTTCCGTGTGACAACCCAGAAAGCAAAAACAGCCATCCGCCAACCAAAGGACGACACACGATAGATGGATGGATGGATTGAGCGGATGGCGAAGCGATGCTTGCGATTACAGTAAAACAAAGGACGGCGAATGACACACCCAACCCTGGGAAGGATAAATCGTGCCCTCGATTGTGGTAATGTGGTGCTTCTGCCTCACTGCACTGGTTGGTTGTGCTGCTACTGCTACTGCTGCTGCATCTGAAAAGGTTTAGAAGCGGAACATTCTCTTACTTCGGGTGTTCAATTGTACTTATCGCCGTGATAAAACTGGGCAAATGGGAAAATAATAAAATGTTATTGAACACTGAAATAATGTTCCCGTGTCAAAGTTTCGCAACCAAGGTGATAAATTATCGTACCAACTCCACAAATCCACAAAATATTCGCCCCAAAAGTTTGCGCTACTATGTGGTGATGGTGATGTTACTTTTCTCGCTTCAGAAAAAAAAGGATTTTCACTGTAACTGACAAACGGTCAATCCAACTTGAATCCAACAAGGAATATCCATTGAATATCCGTTTTTAGGAAAAAGAAAATTTATTCCTCCACGAATCAATTTTTCCATTCCTTTTTTTCGCCTCCCAAAATTTCTACCAGCTTACTACAATGGATTCAACATTATCGATTCAACTTTCTCCACTTTTTCCCCCAAACTTACTTTCGGCTGCTCTTTGCGTGTATTAAAACACCTAGGCAGGGGAAGATGCTGCTTTACCAAAAATTCGCTTTCCAATGATGATTATCTTTCAGCGGACGGATTTGTTCAAAATCTTTCTACATTTTACAGTGGGAAAGTTTTTGTTTTTTTCCGTTTTTCTTTTTTTTACCTCATTTGTTCACCCGTAGGAGAAGGTTGGCTCGTCTGGTTGATGGAATTGTTGAAATAGGATTAGTGGCGTAAAATGTTTTTCCTAGCCCGTGCCAGGCCGGGCTCGTAATTTTGGTGCTGCAGAAAGACGCCCGGAAGCGGTATTACGGTGCCGGGGTTAATCAGAAGTAGAAAGACTAGGGTGTTCAGTAGGATGCTAATGCTTATAGGAGCGGTCTCTCTGGCTTATAAAATATCGGTTGATCGTTTGATGGCGCAGAGGTTGGTTTCGGTGGGGTTGGTGGGTTGATTTGTAATTAAGATTGTTAAGCTTGTTGGGAAGCGAATGATATTTTGCGGGAACTTCAAGAAGCAAACAACGGTTAAACTTTATAGTTAATTGCTTGATAATGCCATGATCGTGGCTTTTGATGCATTTAATTTGTTTCGTAAATATATCATAAATAAAAACGTTTTTGATAAATTTTAAAAAGTCATGTGATGACCAATTTCATCACCAATAAATCATCTGTAAATAAGACACCTTGCCGGGAATGGAAAACCTCCCTCCCCCCCATTTTTTACACCTGCCAGACTTGCTCACCCGTTGAAGCTTAAAATCAACGCCTTTTGCCCTTGCCCGAATCACTTCACTTCATTCTATTAATTACTTTCAAGCCCAACGTCCCGATTTTCAAGCAGACAGTTCACTTGATTGATTTCCAAGTAGATTAACACCCAATTCCTGTAAGGCTTCGGCGGTGCAAAAGCTCTCTCACTCTCTCTTTCCCTTCGCATCGCTCGCAGTCGCTCGTAAAGACATGCAAAGGGTTCAACAGGGCGGTACGATACTTTCAAGAACTTTCAGCCGTAGCCGCGTGAACTGAGTGAAGTTTTTTGTTTTGTTTTTTTGCTTCGCCATCTCGAAACGAAAGCTTCTTTTTCGGGTTGAGCTAGCTAGCTAGCGCCAACTTTTCTATAATCAAACTTTTTAATGAATCAACAAGTCCATCGGGTTGAGATTTTTCCATCATCCTCCCGATCGTGGTCCGTTCTGGGCAGAAGACTTTGTGAACTCTCTCTCTCTCTCTCTCTGTCGGTACACTTAATCGTGTAACTCGAAGCGTTTGCATGTAGATCACAACCTTCAGCGACGATAGTAGCAGGAAGAAATAGAAAAGCTGAGAAGAATGCAGAGCAGTGCAAGCGTAAGCACAGCGAAAGATAAACCTATTAAATGCAGCTTTATTGTAGGGAAGTTTCATATTATTTATCTTTTCTAGCTTATTAGCTGTCTGTTTATTTGGCATTACTTTAGTGCCTGTTCATGATTTCATCCTTTGCCTTTACAATGCATAATGTTTAATTATTTTATGTTTGGATAATTTTGCAGTAAAAATTACCTTTTTTCACCAATCACTGTCCGCTACGAAAAAATCAATGCACAAAAGGATAAACGTGCAAGTTTCGCTCTGATCTTTACCACCCCAACTCACTCGATGTTCCTTATCCGGGGCCTTCATTTAGCAAAAAAGAAATATTTAAAATAAAGTTTCAAGCACTACCAACAGTTCAAAAGCCTTCCAAACCAAAATGTAACGAACGAAAGACGAAACAGCTTCAGTTTTGTGTAGCCGACGCAGCCCAGCGAACCGTACTCATCGGGTGAATGAAACATTAAACCAGCCGATCGAAAGCGTTCGAGCACTTCTGCTCCGATTGATGACGCTGCCGGTCGAAAATTGGGTAAAAATAAGTACCGTGGATGCATGACGATGATGAGTGGTCTGGCCCTATTTTGCAAAACATTCATTTGAAAATGCCGGCGAGTAAAAAGAGACTTACAGCGTGGGCATAAAATTCTTCCCATCAACGTGCCTCTGGCAAATGGAGTGAGCGATCTAATGAGGCGAATATTTTTAATGATTTACATCGAATTATGCTTTCGATTTGTCGCGAAAGGTTTTAGCAGCCGCTGCTTCTTTTCCTCTCACAGCCTGGACGCAATAATTGGAGGTTCATGTATGGAGGTTGGGAATAAAAAATCGGGAACTCATCCTTAAGAAGTGGAGAGTATGTGATGGAGTTTGCTCGTTTTAATGAGAACACTAAAATGTGTATCGATTTTATGGATGAACAAGCATTGAACTACGTGCGACTGTGTAGGTATGCGTTAAATATTACTGAGCAGACACCCAAGCATCTGTTTTTGTCCACAGTTTGGAGACGGTATCGTAAATACTGACGACATCTATTACGCCTAAGTGAGTGGCAAATGGGGATGGAAGCGTGTGGTTCCAAATATTGCTGCTCGTTGTCTGTTCCTCTAGGTTTTGGAGTGAAAGAAAGTGAAAACGGGGAAATGTAACAACCAGGTGGGAGAAGCAAATTCGTATCATCGTACTCGCTCGTATGGTAAAAATGTAAGTGACGTAGTGAAAAAGCGTCCACCTTTGCTGATGCTTCGAGTTCGTGATGAAAATTTCGATCCCTGTGCCTTTGTTTGGCGGAGGTGGCGAGGTTCAAGAATCTCTTTATCCCGAAGCGCAAGAGCTCACGAAATCTGGCGTTGCCAGGTGTCAGCGGGATTCACTAACAGGCAATCTTTGAGATTTGGGAGTTTGTGCAGAAAAGGAGGCCTCCCAAGAAATTGGTTCAATTGGATCCGCATACGGCAAGGCTAAAGAAGACAGATAGAGCACAAGCAAAGAAAGAATGTATGTATAGAATAGACACATACACAAAATACGAACCCAAGCGTCGCCCCATGACCCATTTTAACCAACCAAACACATACACACACACACACACACGCAGATCCTTGGTGTGGCTTTGTCCCGCACTGTTACTACGGAATCTCTTGACTGCTGCTTAATATCATTCAATTTACAGGTTTAGGCACACTGGTAACGAAGGATAACGAGTCAAGTGTGTGTGTGTGAGTCTTGCAGTTTCCGAGAAGATTGTACGATGGTTCGGGAGCTGATACGTGATTCTTGTTTGGTCGCTGGATGTGTATATTTTTTGTCGTTGTTGTGAGACCCTCATTCTTGGGGATGGGTGCAGAGAATACGTGCACCATAAGGTAGTGCTGCACGATCTTCCTGCAGTGCTCGTCTCAGCATGGTTTATGTGCGCGCTGTTGTGTGTCGGAAGGATCCGGATGGAATAATTCACCCCCGTACACACCCGCTGGCATGATTAGCCCGTGCTGTGGAGCAAGAAAAAAAAAAAACGTAGCGACGTGCCGAAAAGGTAGCCAAAGGTTGTTTGGGTGACATGCAGTACACCGAGGGTCCACAAAGCGAAATTCGTAGATTTGTTCCCGGATGCGCGCACGTAAGTAATTGAAGAGTGTTTTTGAACAGTGTTTTTTTTTTTTGCTTTTTATGCTGCCTTTCACTGTTTGGTTGTTGCGTGTGGATTGTATTAATATGTTACACTGCTTGCCCTGCGCTACACGATACCAACAATCTAATTTTGTGAAATTTTAAGCTTTGGTAAGGCGGTAAGAAGGCGCATAGTGTATCCTGACGCGTAGGTGTAATACAACACGTGAAAATGTGTGATAAGGAATTGATAAATATGCAAGAATTATACTAGACGGAGTAGCAAATGTGAATATGTTTGTTATAATGACATTATTGAATACAAGGGAACGCTCTAGTGGTGGGAGCTCGGAATTGGACCTACCCGATTCCGATTCCGTGTTCGGAATCAATTCCGGAGCCGATTTCGATGCTGGAATTCATTCCGATTCCGGAGTCGATTCCGGAGCCGATTCCGGAGCCGATTCCGGAGTCGATTCCGGAGCCGATTCCGGAGTTGGTTTCGGAGCCGATTCCAAGGGTGAATCCGGAGCCGATTCCGGAGCCGACACCGGAGTCGACTCCGGAATCGATTCCAGGATCGGAATCGGCTCCGGAATCAGAGCTTGACTCCAGAAATGGAATGGTTTGAATTGAAATAAGAAGTGTGGGAAGCGAAATAAGTCCGCGAATCTCCATGTGAATAGATCATTTACAAGTAAATTTTGATTCTTTGCCGCTATCAACACACAGCATCATTGGACCCAAACGCCTGTTTCTATGAAGATGCCGAAACCGACTCCGTTTCTAAGCCAATCCTGATTTCGGAGTCAATTCCGATGTCGGAACCGATTTTGATTTCGGAGCCAATTTCGGAATCGATTCCAATTCCGGAGCTGATTCTGATTCCGTATCCTATTCCGATTCCGGAGCCGATTTCGGAACCCATTCCGGAACTAATTCCGATTCCGGAGCCGATTCCGGAACTAATTCCGGAGCCGATTCCGGGAACATTTTTCAAGCCGATTCCGGAACCAATTCCGGAGTTGGTTCCGGAGCCGATTCCGGAAACTGATTCCGGACTTACTATCCGGAATCGATTCCAGAAAACTTCGTTGCTAGTCGGAATCGATTCCGACGAAATCTTCATTTTTCCCATCACTAGAATGCTCATTTTTCAAAGCAAACATAAAACATGCTAGTAATAAACAACATAATCAATTTATTCAAGTTTTTAGATTACAAAATTATTATCATTTGTAGGAATATACGAAAACATCTCAAAAAGATTGATTGAAAATGTTTATTTATTGAATACGAAAATAATAATTTGTTTTTATATTAATAAATTATGAATTATACAATATTAAAAATTATTGAATTAAATTTGTAACATGAAGTATAATGAAGGAAACATGAACATTTTTCAAAAGAAAATAGAAAAAGAAAAACCTTAAAAATAATAAAAATTAAATGTTGCGTTATGAAATGAAAATAAAGTATGTTGGGCTCTGAAAAAACCAAAGCTCTTTCCAAAATTACAGCTCCATGAGGTATTTTTGTTTAATTTCTGTACTGTTGACACTGACTGAGGGCGACGGTGTTTTGCCATTGTACTCGTATGAAAATGTTGGTTTTATGTAGAATTGTTTTAATCCTCCGGTACGCGCGAGCCAAGAATGAAAGCTCTTGTTTTGCATCGCTGATGAAATTCCAACGAAAACCCGGGCTGTCTTTACCGCTCGCCCGTAGAATGTAGCTTAGCCGGGGAACAAAAGTGCGTCAAAGCAGCTTGCTTGATGTTGATGTAAAGTTTGTATCCACGCACTTAGCGCGTAGGCTTTTATCGTGCCAGGTAGGTTTATCTTTGCGACATTCATTGCGTTTATGTAGCAGACCGGCTTTCCGAGGAAACAAAAAACACACATTCGAAATGCTTCATTTAGGCGTCCGAGAATTAAATGCTTCATTTAGGCGTCCGAGAATGGCAGGCGTTCTTGGTAAAACCCCCTGTACTTAGATGAAACAGGTGCGCTAGCACTGCCGACACAAAGAGCGCCTCGATTTGTAGCGCTTTGCAGGACAGTTTCGAGCCCATTTTCGACCCACAATAACAATCCTTCACAGACACACTTGTTCACCGTCAAACGGTAACGATATTGTTGGCCATTGTGTGTTGGCTGTGTGTACAGCGCGGTGATAATAATAATAATGCAAATGTGAATTCATCTCCAGCAGGAGCAAACCGAAGGGTGCAAGACGCGTTGCTGCATTTGACAAACGTTTGCACTCAACAAGGCGTCTCGGAACGTCTCAAGACGAGCGATGATTCGATGTGGCAAACGTGCCGTCTCGGCAATCGGCAATCAATCAGTAAATCTTGGCAAAGCTTGAGCCGCTGCATGCACGTTGCCCACTGCCACTGTGCGGTGGAATGTACAAGTAAAGTGTGTGCTCAATTAGCTGCGGGACCAAAATTTCGATCGGTGGGAATTTTGAGGCGCGCTGGTAGGATGGACTGAGTGGCTTTGAGAGTGGCACAGTGGTTGTATGTGGGTGAGCAAAAAAAGTGATATTGAAATTAAGAAAGTTGGAACAACTGAGACCGATGGAATAATTAAAATGAAGACAACTCAAAATTGCTTTTTAATAAAATAGTTAAGTAAAGAAAAGCATCAGAATTATGAAACTGAACAAAACTAAACAATGAGTTACTAAAACTACAAAAAAAAAGAACAAATGCTAAACCCACAAAATGTAACCATTAATACATTTTCATTTTCTAATAATGTCCTTTGCCCATAGTTCCTCACTGACTGCAAAACTCCCGTCCCAGCTATCGGTTTGATCGTGGAATGTGCAATCATCATCCCGAAAACCGCAACCTGGTACCGGTTTGCTGGTGGCAAAGGATGCCCACCCAGCCCTGCCCACGCCATCTAGTGGCAACGGTGCTCCACTCGAGGGGCGACTCTCTCGACGGGAATGCTCGAGCGAAGCCGGGCCGAAGAAAGTTGTGCATCCCGGGCACGAATCGGAAGCGATTTGATCTTCGATTATTGCACACGTGAATGGGAGCTGGCCAGTAGGACAGGCATCGACGGTTGGTTGGGTTGGTGTTAAGCGTTGCAACGTGGCACCTACCGCACTACAACCACAGTACGCGGGTGAATGCAGAAATTGCACGCGTGGCTATCAACAATCGACTGTTGATCACGTTCGCCGATGATGTTGTTCGAGTGTAATGCTGAAGATTCCGATACTGTCCTGGATGACGAACACACGGGAAAACGCACACACATGCATGGACACAACGAAGTGATGCATGGCATCGGCAAAGCAATTTTCTCGGTTTTGAGCCACTCACACACCCGCCCTCGCTGATGTAAAGCTTTTCTGGTTACGGTTTGAGGGTGGTTTGGTTTGGACGATGTTGGGAAATTGTGCCGATTGGTTAGTATCTCTGTGGAATTTGGAGGTTGAACGTGCGAGAGCTGGTTGATGTTTGATCGAGGGAAGTAAATTGCAAATTAACAAATATTACGTGCAGCTATTATGAGATGTACGAGACTGGCGTGGTCGGTTACCGTTTAGACTAACTTTGAGTCAAAAATGATTTGGTTTTGTACGCAAAGATATTAGAATAAATGTATTGTAAGATGTAGAATGAGACATACTAAACATGCATAACACATTGCAAACATTCATTGCAAACAACGGTGGAATGGAAAACATTTAATTCACTGGCAAAAATCGAGCCCGAATCCATCCCATCCAAAAACCCTGTTGAAATTAACCAGGAAATTCATAAAAGTAAAACATGTTTCGTGCAAACTTAATTATGACGGGCGCATTATTTAGCGGCTTATCAAACCCAGCCCCAAAAACCAGCCCAACTAATTGATGAACGATCGGCGCTAAAAAGTCAAACTATGTAGCACGTCACGCGGAATAAATTCACCGAAATCCAACCACCGAACTCAATCGGCGCCGGGGCCACGATCGGTCAAACTATGTACCGTCAAAACTTTCGATGACTTTGTGCCGCCGCACGGTTTGCGAACGCCGAACGAATGAATGCACACCACGATTTTAGCGAACCGAACCTAATTAGCTAAAAGCAATCCGTTGTTTATGTCAATCGTAGGCGGGCGAGCTGGCACGGCTCCGTTCGGCCCCTACAGTCCCTTTCTGCGATTAGGATGGAAATATTGGAAAAATTATTCACGCAAAAATGAGTGCCCACACTAACCCGGGCAGTACAGAAAGGTTGACTTTTTGCGGCCTGTTCGATCCGGTGTTCGGTCGATTTATGCGGAAAAATCGTAACAGAAGCGGCGGTAGGAGTGGTTCACTGCTCTCCTCTAATTGGGCGCGGTTGGAGGAATTCTGAGTCACGAAAGCTGCAACACCGGTGAGCTCACTTGGGCAGCCGCTTCGAGGCTGGTTCGATTTCTGAATCGAGAGCCCTGTACACTCCACCGACTGTGTACAGTTTGTTTTAATTAAATAGAGTGAGTATTTTGCATTGCATTTATCAAGCGCTCTCTGCACTGCACATGCCGAAACTCGGCTCGAGAGGTGGTGTTTTTTGGCTGTGAGAAGGTGCAAATTTGGGGCCGTGAGAAACGAACCGTGTTTAAGTTGTAGCGAGCGGGCTCTCGATGATAGGCTATTTGTTATTATCGTGGTAACATTTCACGTGGGAATGAAGCCGTTTGTTCTAATTGGTTGTGCATGGATATCGAGAGATGTGAAATGTGTGAAGTAGTAGTGTTGTAGTTACCGTGCTGTGTTCCGGCAATCGATTTCAAGAATTGAAGAGGAGGGTTTTGGGAATTTTGAAGATAGATTATACATTTAATACAAAAAGTAGTGATTCAAACATGTATAGCTTATATTGGTTATATTGGGGCGGTTTGGTGGTACAGCCGTCAACTCGTACGATTCAATAACATGCAATAACATGCTCGTCATGGGTTCAAACCTAGAATGGACCGTCTTCCCGTAGCAAGGATTACTATTTTCAGATTAAGATTCCGATTTAAAGATTAGATTCAGTGATCGCTGCCAACATCTTTTGCATTCGTGCGAAATAATACAGATCCCTAATCTTATCAAACTACCAGAATGTAATGTCTAACAAATACTTACTTTGATAGTGGTGCCAACTAATGAAAATAGCAACTAAAGTGAAACGAACAAGTGGAACTATAAAAACGCACATAAAAAGTGAACAAAACCGTAAAACCATGCTGAAAATCATAAACAAGTCTACGGGTAGACAGAGCAAAATTGTAGTTCGGTAGCGACCAGACAATTCAAATAATCATACATAAATAAATAAAAGCAAGTGTTTGGGACATTCAGTATACATTTTTATATTTTTATTTCATATAATTACATTAGAATACTATTGGAATTGGAATTTATTATAGAGACCATTTACAGGATTCCTTAAATCTTTATCTTCAAACATCTATTGTTTCTCTTTTACGTTCCTTTCATATGATCTTCTTCGTATATTGCTTTGAGACGTGTGTGAGTTTGAGTATGATGTTAATGGGGTTTCTAATGAAGCGGCGATTGTAGATTCTATAAATTCAACAATGCGGCGTTAAAATGATAGTATGTTTCTTAAATGTAAAGAGGGAAGCAATTAAAGCCTAAGAGGATTCGAGCTACAGTATAGTCGTAACATAGAATCAATTGTTTTAACTCGAATCTAAGGCTGGCCGAATACCAAACGCAATAGAGCTTCAATGCATTGGTGGATTCAAGCACGGCTAAATGGAGATACTTCCAAGGGGAGTATTAATAGGGAAGAAGTGCAAAGAATTCGCACATGCTTCCAAGGCAACCTCCTACTGGAACTGTCGCCTATGTCACACGAGCAGACCATGGAACTTTTCTAGAAGAAGTCTCTACGTTGCATTAGTTCTCACGTCTAACTTAAAGGGGGTTTTTAATGTGAGATAGGTGTCCATCGTTTCAACCGAAACGTGAATGACGAAATAGAACCAACAAACATTTTTCTGCTTCGAATCAATGCTTCAACCATGCAAATTTCGTCAAGCGAGGATCACTCGTGTTCTGGTGTATCTCACCGTTTTGCAAAACTCGCCGAAGGCTCTGCCCAATTTGGTAACCAGCTTTTTGGTTATCAGCTGTTCAGTCGGTTGACCGATCAGCACTAAACTACGAAAATCGTACCCAGGAATTACTGCAAGTAACTTTGATTCGGTACAATGTGGATGTTAGTATATAGACAGTAAACGAAGTTACACGTCTTGATTTATGAGCTGGGTGTGTTCCCCTACCCAAGGTAAGGCCAGCAAGTGCGCGGGAGATAATCATACATCCAGGGTTTAGCAAAGCCAGCATCGTCAACGACATAGCCTTGATCAAGCTGAGCTCCAATATCACGATGACCAGGTACGTGCAACCCGTCTGTCTGTGGACAATGAACAGCGCGCTGAAATTGATTGTGGAATAGTGAAGAATGTGCGGCAACACGAATGACACTCTTCGTACTCCAGCAAGATATGAAATGAACGAGTGAATTTGAGACCAGTTCAGCATGCTTCCAGCGCCACATTATGACTACAAAAGCTTAGAATAAAGAAGTGGTGGCTGCTGAAGCGTTGATATAGAAAGCACTGCATACCAGAGGAGCGAAAACACATTCAGGGGCTGTTTCGTGAGAACGTACCAATAAAGACAATCTGCAAGACGTTTGTGGACAACGCCATTCGTAGCGAGGCTACGGGTAAGTCAACCGGTCGTCCGCGAAAAACAACGGCTAACGTTGACGCGCAGGGCGGACTCTTTCAAAACTTGCACTTAAATCAAGCAGGAGCTTGGATTGCAAGTTTCGTCGAAGACGGTGTCTCGCCGTTTACACGACGCTGGGTTCCGTGCCCGGAGACCACGGAAGGTTCGGAAGCTGCTGCCGCACCACGTTGAAGCGCGCATTCGGTTTGCCGAAGAACATCTGGCTGCATCCATCATTTGGTGGATGAAAATCATTTTTTCGGATGAGTCCAGAATCAATCAGGATGGTTCGGACGGCATTAAATACGTCTGGCGCCTTCCCAATCAGGCGTATCATCCGAAAAACACGATAAAAACCCTTAAGCACGGAGGCGGCCACGTAATGGTGTGGGGTTGCTTCTCCTGGCACGGCACGGGTCCTTTGTTCCGCATCAACGGGACACTGAACTCGGAAGGGCACAGAAAAAATACTTAGTCGTAAGAGGTTTCCATACGCTCGAAAAACATTGGAAAGCGAAGAGCATTACATCTTTCAGCATGATAACGACTCAAAACACACATCGCGAACAGTTAAGTGTTATTTGGCAATCCAGGATGTGCGCGTTAGTCGCTACGTGAAACAATGGGTCGAGGTAAACATTGTACCGAGTATCAGAGCGCGATTATCCAGAGCGTTCTACCGTGGCCTGCGTTGAGTCCTGACCTAAAGCCGATAGAAAATCTGTGGTCGATTCTTAAGCAGTTACTATTTTTATGCACACAGGTGTACGTGCAACCCTTCTGTCTGTGGACAATGAACAGCGTGCTGAAATTGATTGTGGAATAGTAAAAAATGTGAGGCAACTCGAACGACATTCTTCGTACTCCAGCAGGATACGAAATGAACGAGTGAATTTGAGACCAGTTCAGCATGCTTCCAGGGCCAACTGAAGCGTTGATATAGAATTGTGTAGGTAGGAGAGGTAATAGATATTAAACTGATTTAATAATTTCTGGTTGAAGAACTATTTTCGAAAAGATCTTCATTCATCCGCAGTACAATACAACCAACAATGCTAACGATTTTGATACATAGGATGTGCCAGCGCTGTGAATTCAAGCACCCCATTTGCTTGCCGATTATCGATACAATTCGCAGTTATGATATGTCAAGCCAATCAATTGGCGTTATTTTTACGATTTGCTAGATTTATCGATATAATCCATCTATTTTTCTGATGGATAAAATCCGCGTGGCAATTTTGTAGTGATTGTAAAATTATTATCTTGGTATCTCTAATCAAGAAATGGTCCATTGAGGTATATAATACAGAATGTAAAATATATCCGAAATTTAAGAAGTTGTTAAAACAATGCCATATTTTGCATTGATTTAAAGTATAAATGGTAATAACTTTAGTTTTAATATACCGAATAGACGATATTTACATTGTTCACTCCACTTTCCCAAATATAAATGAACCAAAATAATGAATAAAGCAAAAAAAAAAAACTAAAAGAATACATCATCAATTCGGTAGGAAGCAATACTTCCCACAAACCCGCTCTTTGTCAAATTAAACAAAAAACTGCAAACTCACACAACATCTCTCTAAACACTGTCTAAATCAACTGTTAACTATCGTTTCTTCTTTCGCAATAATCGAAAATTCTAGCAGTTGAATTTCTTTACAATTCAAAAAAAAAGGAACTGCAGAAGAGCGGCAAAGGGTCTAACTAAAACCGGTTCGAAAGTTGAGGGATAGATGGAATTTACTGCGTTGCTGCTTGCAACGAACATTGGACGATTATTGAGTTATTGAGAGCTAATCGCAAGCAAACTTCCAAGCAGGGCTGCTGAGAAATTGAATTGTTAAATACCGGTATTATGTTTTAGATGACACTTTCACTCTAGCTGCTGAAGACGCGCAGACGTTAGCGGATATCAGCGCCAGCTCAGTCGTTTTCGGTCGGCAGATACGGTTGGGACTCCGATCCATTCTCGCCTGTCAATCCGTGTTGGACAATGAGCTCAGCAAACTTGTCGACTCAAGGATTGTCCCACTTTCACTGTCACATTTCACTTCATATATTTTTCTAACGCCGTTTTTTGTTTGTGCCGGCTATCCATTTAATTCAGGTTTATGGGCCGTCCATCCTAGTTTCCAGGTGTTGGTGGATTGTCCTTTTCTTTGTGCTGCGTGTATTCGCTCGATTTCTTAATTCCGGAATGAAATTTTTACGCAAACACCATTTTTAGACGATTTGTACTTGGTAATCATTTCTTCAATCACATCAGTTCAGCACTTTCGTAAGATGATGCTTGCGCTGTATCTCGATCACACAACGCCACAATGCCACACGTTGGCATTTACATGTCGCTTTAGTTTTATCCCACATTTTGATACACCTAACCTTGATCGGAGGTGCGCTGACCATGTGCTCGGCTCGCTTTGGATGGTTTTTGATGCCATCGCTGGAAAGGTGGTTTTTGATGCCATCACAGGAAATGTGGTTTCTGAATAACACTTGCACTTGAACCGGTATTGCTTTGGTTGCCGGTATGTTTACTGTATATGTATTTGGTGACACTTAATGCTTTTTGCATTTGAACACTTTCAGTTTTTAATTGGCTTGCTTTTTCACTGTTATAATCGGCTTGCTGATGCTGATCTTCGGGAGATTTCTCTTGTCGATGGAGAAGCCATCAGTCTAGATGGTTCGAACGAATGTGACATGCCGAGAGCGTTGCGGGCTTATTTATACCAGAACATCGTTTCCGTCTTGTGCCTGTGGCTGTGTGCATACCTGTGTGGGGCAGGCTAAAATTTTTAAGGTTAAAATTAAGGCTTCGTTCGTATGGGTTTTTTTTTTATCGACGGTAACAAAATCAGGATGATTCTACCTGGTTAGCTTGGGTACAGTTCTACCTGTTTAGATGTCTAGAAGTCACTGATGCCTTTTCTTTCGTTGTATATATTTTCATAACTTAGATAGTTTTAAACATAAAATATAAAATAACTATTGCCAACTATTGACACACAGAAGGACTGTATTACGGTGATAGAATGCAAACATATTAAACTGCAACAATGAAATTAAGGTTTAATACGGTTTTTCATTCAAGCTTGTTTTATTTTAATGTGTATAGAATTTATTCCACCGTGCGTTTTTGGCACGAAAAAAAAAAACATCAAACAAACAAATAATATTCTGTCATCGGATGACAGCATAAACCGTAGGTCGAGCTACGTAGACATTAACATAATCAGGTAGCGCAAACAGTTCAAGTTCCCACCGACAGAGGGTAGCACGTCGTAATTGGAATAACCACGATCAGGGCTGTTGACCCAGCACGCGAGAGCCTAATCTTGAGCCATCACGAAACAGAAAGATGCTGGCCATGGTCATTAGCATTTGAAAGCGGAAATAAAGCGACCAAATTTTAAGCAGCCAGATCGTGGTTACATTCCACACTCGGTAATCTTCACCTCGATAATCCGCATTTTTGACAACCATGAGATGAAACAGTTTTCAGTCAAAAGTAAGGAAATATTACTCAAAAGACCTTTCTATCTTTCTAGTCCTTTTAATTAATAGCTTTCTTTGTACTAAATGAAAATGTGTGTAATGTAATAATAACCCGAGACCAAAAAACAGCACTCGATCAAGGGTGGATTATCATGCGTAAACTAGTGATGGGCCTGCAGCCGCATTTAAATTGATTCCAATCCAGCTGCTTTCGTATTCGAATCCGGGTCAACTTCGGAGACAGCTGGGGGAACTAGTTTGGTTTGGCTTGAATAATGTTTAATCTTTAGTTTTTGGATAAATTTAATCATTCTGAGTTAATTATTAATGACAAATAACTTAAAACTACTTTCATTTCTTTATCTGCACTATACAGTGCCACTGTACACTGTACATCGACGTTGCTCTAAGCTTTAAGTTTCCTGTAATATTTTGAATACTTTCCTATTTGTCTCTTAACTCAGCTCAATATTTATTGTTAACTTCCAGAAATTATTTGGATTCAATTAATTTATTTGAGCTGTTCAACAATGTATTGAACGTTGTTTTAAATTGTTTGAATTATTTGTTGGTAAAATGTTAGGATTATGGCAACTAATTAAGGGAACGAGTAGAATAATATACTGGAAACTGTTAGTAATTCGTTACACGAATCCAAACATATAAGGAAAGCAAACAACAAATAACAAAATTTACCAAAACATAAATCTGGAAACAACCTCTGCAAGGAACCCTGTTAGGTTGCTAGGGTTGCTTTAGAATTTACTTTTGTAGTGCAAGTATTTTGCTCTACAAATAAAGGTTTGACAGTAAAACGGATTCTATAGGAGCCATATGGATTCGCTCGGATTATTTCCGCATTCAAATGAAGCCAATTGGATCTCTATTCGTGCGGAGCAGTCGAATTCTAAGCCAGATTTTTTTCGCAGTCGGAGTGGATTCATGAATCCAATCCACAACTCCCATCACTACTGTATTCCAATTACGGCGTGCTGCCCTCTGTCGGTGGGAAATTAAGCGGTTTGCGCTATCTTCTAATGTTCGGGTGTACGTAGCTCGGTCTACAGTTTGCGCTGTCACCCGATGACAGCACATTATTTGTTTGCCTTTTTTTTTAGCGCTAACCGTGCAACCAGGCATAGCGAGACAATTTCACACCGTGAACATAGCTCAATTATTTCACACTTAAATTTATGCACAAAACTCTCATCCTGTATGAAACGATGATTTTCGAATAAATGTAAAATTTTTCAGGCACCTACACTTGACGTGAAATATTGTATTATATTGTATTTGTGTGTGTGTACTTATCATCCAAAATTTTATTCACTCGATAATGTATGATTGTTTGTACACAATTATTGAAATGCAATAGAATACTAGAATACTTTTTGTTTATTATTTTAAACACTTAATGGCTCTAAAATAAATAAACATAAAAGTTAATTAACTTATCATAAAATATCCTTGATTATTCCACTTACTATCATTCCACGATGGCTGAACCTAACCAAAGTGGATTTTGATCTTAAATTTCCTGTATCGAAAACTAAACTGATCGCTGTAAACTTTTCAATTCCACACCAATCACTTCATTTGCAAAATCTTCCTCCATTATGGCTCCTGACGTGAAACACCAATCTGCACACACACAAAAAAGGAAGTTAAGCCGACAAAAGGCAAAACATTCCGCATGTGTGTTTATTCCCAGGCGAATCCTTAAGCATTAACTTCCTACTCCCGCTTTACGAGAAAAAAAGCTTACACATTGCTGCTACGGTGCTTTCACTTTCGTACCATTTCTTTGGCAGGGAAAACCTTGATCGAGGTAAATGGGGGAGGACACAAGAAAAGTGGACAAAACAAAACATGCTTTAAGAACAAAAATACACACACACACACACAAAACAAAAAACCGGCAACCATTTGCGAACCATTTCCTGTCACTGGCTTGCAAAAAGTCGCTCTCTTGAACACTCCCGGCAGCACTTTTGGGCTTTCGATTGGCTAATGGGAATTTTCAGATAGGAGAAAAGCTAAACAGAAATGAAGCAGCAGTACAAAGCGGCGATAAAAACGGCAGCAGCCTTGCTATGGACATCATCGTCACCATCATCATGATGGTGTTTAAGGTTCGTCAGGGTGTGTGTGTATCTAAAAGGACAGGGGTCTTTCAGGGTGTCCCCATGCTTGGGCCGAGCGGAGATACCGCCCGGCAGGGACCGAAAGTTTTAACTACTTTTGAGCACACTGGTCAAACTTTGGCCGGGCAATTTGTAACTGACTTTGCAATTGTGTGACACCGACGCCGCTGGAACGGTGTTGGAAGCAAGCAGCCGATGAAAGACCCCAGTCATTGTCGGTTTATTATGTAGCGCCAACTAAGCTCCTCGGTCGGTAGTTGGAAATGAGTTTCGATTTGTGTTTAATCAAACCAAAGCGACTAACATGGTTGAAGCTCATTGGTAAATAAAAAAGGCATAGAATTGTGATTTTTTTCGTTGTAACAAAATAATATTCCATGTGAATTGTTAAAATTTATGTTTTAGAATCACTTACTAACGTTTTACACAAACCATTTAAACGTTTCCTTCAAGTTTTATTCCATTTATTCTATATCTTATTAGATTTAAGTGGTATTAACTTGTTTTCAGCTATATTTGTTGTACTTATTCAGTTCATTCACTAAATTCACAGTTCACTTATTTTATTCTAAACTATTGCCTTTTTTCTTTAAATTGTTAATCAGCTTGTAATTTTTCAAGAAATTAATTATTTAATCTATTTACTCATATTTATTCTATACATTTTTATTTAATAAAATTTATATAAAATCTCAACGTATAAATGTAGTGAACAGATTGCAGGCAATCATTACCCAGATGAAGAGATAATTCAATTTATTGAACAAAATTGTAACAAATTGTAACAAATAAACAAAATAATATCTGTTGTTAGCAAACGCTGTTGTGAATATCAGTCACTTCAACATATCGATCAATAATCAAAACTCCACAATTTAGGGCACAACAGAGATGGCAATTAAATGTTGCACACAAAAAAATAAAGTCACTCTCTTATAATAATCAAATAATTATCTGCTGGCTGTTAAGCTATTAAAATCGAGGAGAAAATACAATTTAAATTTAATTAATAATTTTGATGTAAAGGGTTGAAACAATACAAACAAAATTGAAATAAAATTCATTGTTAATTTGAATAAACTGATGATTTTCGTAAGAACAATATCAAAAACCTGTTCATAGTAATCTATTTTTCTTTTCTTTTAGACTTCTGGTGTTACAGAGTTTTCCATGTGTTTTTTGTTTTAATATTATCGTTTGCCAAAACCGTTTGAATCAATCCCAGTTTTTTTTATATCACGATTTTGCTGACTTCTTAATCAAAAGAAATATTTGTTAGTAATAAGACTTTACATTTCTACGAATTAAAATGCCAATATCGTGATCCTGGTTTCCTGGAACTGCCCGTACAATATCAATATGAAACATAATCGGCCGTATCGGGGAGCTCGTTCGTCGAAGAACGTTCGTTGCTCATGAGTGACCAGGGTTGTACCACTAGATTGAGCAGAACAAAACCTAGACGGTTTTCTAATTTTTGATCATAGAGGGCTATGAAATGAGTCAAAATGAGCGTCGCGGCGAACGTTCCCAGGAACAAACGAGTTTGCTGGTACGGCTGATTACTAAGAATATTATTAATCCTTCTTTTTATTATTTATAAACCACTACAAAAGACGACTAGTTACTATCGACGCTTTGCATAATTGAAAATTATAATCTTAGTCATTGAAATAGAATAAAACAATTATTCCGTTTTCCGTGCCCATGAACCGATTGATTCGACATTTAGGTTTGATTTAAATGTTATTTTGCATCAGTTAAATAAATTAAAAACCAAAAACCCTCCCGAGACATGTTTCAGAATCGATAATTAAAAACCATGACCCATGAATGCGTTCCCGGCCAGCTTTCCATAGCCCCGTTCCAATTTGCGTATCAATCACTAATGCAACTGATTGTAGGCCGTGAATGTTCTCATCGGGCCCGAATGCAGCACCGAGTGCGGTTACTGCAGCTCCATCTGCTCCGGCACCGTTCGAATCGTTGAATAATTTACGCGACCGATATGATGTAATCGAGCAGCCGGCAAAATTTTCGGCAAATGGTGTGGTGTCTAGTGGCACGAGCAAACCGAAAAACCACTCCATTGCACCATTGCGAAATTGTCATCGGTGGCGTCGTTGTTGCTGCCGCCGCCGGACATGAAAAATCCATTTCCCAGCTCTGCTGAACATTTTCACTGTGTCGAAGAGTGGAGATGGAGGGCATGGAGGGGTAGGTAAAGTGGAGGGAAGGGTCGGTGGTGGCAGAGAAAATATCGATAGGAACTCGTTCGCGTGGCCCCGTGTCGTTTGATTAAAACGACACTGACCAAGGATTAGGTTTCAGCGCTGGAGCGAGAGCACAAAATGGCGTGTCGGTGGCAAAAGGGCACCGACATCTGTCATTCGGCAAGACACCCGAACGTGGCGAGTAAGTGAGCACTTGGCAGCAATAGCTTAAATGGATTTGGCTCACCTTTCGAAGTGAAATTGATTCCAGGCGAGTATTATGGCCGGATTTACGTTCTAGAGCCTTCTCCAAGGACGCCTTGTCTTCGCCATCAGCAGGCGAGATGGTAAAGTAATATTCGTTTCAAAAATCAAATCAACGGCAGCAACTTAAGACTGTCAAAAAATCGTTATGATGCGCTATGGGCTGTTTCCAGACACAGATATTGGATAGTAAATCAAAGTAATTGCAAGTTCTTCAAAGTGCTCAAATCTCAAATCACATTGAAGTGGTTGATGGTATTTGTTCCTTTCCAATTTCTAATGCACCTGTGCGACGAAAGGATGGTGATCGGCATTACTCATTTCATTCACACCCACCACACTATCAAAGAAAGGCCCACCCCATTCGCCGCTCCCAGCAATTACGTATTCGTGTACCAGTTTGCGGATGGCTTAAACCGCCGCCCCGTCCAAACATGGCCATTTGTTTACTGTGGCCTTACTTTGGGGTTAGTTTGCACGGGCGTTTCGCTCTCGAGCGTGCACTCTCTGCCCGACCCGCATTGTGCCCTTGAAGATGGACCGCATTGCATCACAAGGGTGTCCGTCCGGCGTCTCGATCGTGGTCGATTTCGGTTCGCAATCGACAGCAGCCTTCATTATTCATAAGTGCGAGCTGGCGGTAGAGCGGTGGTGCGGATTTGACAAGGGGGTTAAGTACGGCTTGCAGCTGGCTACTGGGAGCTGTTCGAACTGTCAGCAGCAAATCTGACCGCGATCCGGCTGAAACCTTGTGACCGCAAACACCTGCACTCCGGCTTGGTTGATGCTTAGGGCGAGAGCGTTGACGGTCGTCCGTTGACAGGACGCGGATAGGCGCTAGCATAGTGCACCAGAATTTAAATATAACAGTCAGTTGTCCAGTTTCCCAACTAGGGTCCCAATCTCCATGATTGGTCAAATCTATAGAAGACCTGGTGTAAAACTAAAATAGGCGCCTTACACGATTTAATTTAGAAAAGGTAAATATCAGTCTTTGTCAATAGAAATATCAATCAATGAGGTTATAGTTCACAAAATATTATGCTTGTAAGATTTTTTTTTGTTTTCTATTGAAATGAGTTATTTTATCAAATTGTCAAGTGTCATTTTAATTTGCGTTTAACTTTTTTTGCCAAAGCATGTGCTTCACCATACATACCCAACAGGAGCATTTACACTGCATGATTCCTGTAGGATTTTATGTTTTTGTTAAATTTCCCTTTCTTGGAGGAATCGAACAGGATTCATCGAGTCTTTTTCGTGCAGAGTTTGCCATCTGCTAATTGCTGGATGGCACGAAAAGTTGCTAGTATAATTTTGAAAGTACAACAAAATGTTTTTTTTTATTTAAGCTTAATTTTGGATAATTACGCTTTGAAGAATATACATCCCGCCAAGAATTAGCGCCAAGATTTTGGGTGTTCGAAAAATTAGACTTTCTTCTATCAATAGACGATGTTGTGGAGCTCTTTGCACTCTCACAGCTTTGGTTATCGATGAAGAACGAAAGCAAATTTTATGCGACGTTAATTTGTGAAAAATTGTTGTTTTTTGTGTGTATAATATGACTACATCACCAATTGCATCGATAGGAAAGGTTACTTGCCGGCAAAACCAGGAGAAAGAAACAAAGATTTTGCTGATTTTAGAGTGCTTTTACTCAATTCTCTTAATTTTGTGCAGTTTCAGGGAAGTCTCAATCGCAACTCACAAAGATTCGTGTTGTATGAAACATCCTAATCATACATGAGCTAATGTACTCGAGCTTAGCCGTTGATGTTAGTATTTTTGGGATGAAATAATCTGGACTGGATCCTGCTGTTATTTTGGGAAGAGGCTTTGCATGAATTGTTGCCATAATTTCAGCCATCAAAAGAAAAACTCCTTATAAATGATAGCTAAAACCGTAAACTCCACATATACACATACAATATTCTATAATGCTGGAAGAAACAGTAAGAGATATGATTGTTTGTGTTGCTGCTGTAATCATCATTTATTACCTTCCCGGTCATCCGCTTCACGGTTCCCATTCATCTTTGTGTTCGCAATCACTCGACCAACGAATTAAACATTCCGCCTCGTTTCGCACATAATCATCACGCATGAAACGATTAACATCTCCACCATCCCAGCCCTCTCTTTAGCACTGTCTAATTGCCTTTTCGAGCAGCAACAGACTAAAAAAAAAAAAAAGGAAACACAACAGACAACCACGCTTCGGCGCTTATCAGCCCCGACAGTTGTGACATCCACCCTTCGTCGGCTGACCTCGGT
This sequence comes from Anopheles arabiensis, assembly GCF_016920715.1. Classification (NCBI taxonomy): domain Eukaryota; kingdom Metazoa; phylum Arthropoda; class Insecta; order Diptera; family Culicidae; genus Anopheles; species Anopheles arabiensis. The sequence goes on from NC_053518.1 coordinate 79,691,036, forward strand.
ACGCGTCCGACCGGGCCGGCGGTGCGATCGGTTGATTAATGTTGTACTGTCCCTCGGCGTACGGGATTAGGATCGGCACGTAGACAAGCTGCGGGGTGCGCTTTTGCGTCTTGAGCAGCTGGACCACGCTGCGGCACGAGTTTTCGTTCGCGTTGCTGTAGGCCGTCGGATTGTTAGCCATGCCGGCCAGCAGCATGTTCAGCGTGATGACCTGCGAATTGACTGCTTCGATCTGGGCCAAAAGCTGCGTAATGTTTAGGCTGTACTGGGAGGAGGCGGCAAGCTGGCCGGCCGTGGTCTGGTAGCCTGCTCCACCCTGGTCTTCGCCCGCGTAACCACCGGTGTGGATGGGATAGACGTGCCCGTTGAACTGGTCCAGATTGATGTTGGCCGGATTAATGTCCGGGAGCGATCCCTGGTTCCAGCCTTGGGGAGGTTGCTGCTGGTGCTGCTGCTGTCCGCCGGCATTCTGGTAGCCACCTTGATCGAGACGCTCCTGTCCCTGCTGGTGGTTGCTATTGCCCTGCACATAGATACCGGGGTACAGGGGTTGCTGCTCCCCGAGCCCGTTTTCGCCGACGTGGCGATCGGTAGCCTCCGATCCTGATCCACGAAGATCGACGTACGTGCGGGGTGTGGTTGGAATCGTGTACTGCGTTGGTTGAGGCAATGCAGGCGCCGCCGGTTGAGCCGTCACGTGAGTCGTCGTAGGAGCGGTCGGTGACCCGGGAGCAACCTTCTGCACGGGGGCCTGATTGCTGGCGGCAGGTTCGAGAATTTCGTTCAGCCGAAAGCAAGACTCGGGCATGTAGAGATTGTTCCACTCCACCACCTGCTCGTCGTAGTCCTTACCCTTGACAGCACCGTCCAGCTTGTTCCTGAGAGTGAGATAAAGATAGTGTACCGTCAGTTGGGTTTTGAGGTCTTTTGAGTACAAAAGATGGCTCAACCAAACGTACAAACTGTCGGCAAGTTTGGCGGTGAAGATCTTGGTGGGTCGGTTCGGGAAGATGATCCGGTAGCCCATACGATCGGCGACATAGTACACGAGGTGCTTGCGGTTGGAGGGATCGACGTAGCCGTAGCAACCGTACGTTACATCATCCGGACCCTTTACCTTGTGCTGGAACTGATTGTTCACTGTCTGCACATGGTAACCGTAATCGAATTCCCCTGGAAGGATGAGGAAAGGAACTCACTCAAGCATCCAAAAAACAAACTAACTCAGAAGTGCTTTTAGCTCCACACACTAGAACCAACCTCGCTTCATATCCTGCCGATGGTACACCTCGGCATTCGGTTGATTCACGTGCACCTCCATCGTGTTTGCCGCCACCATCCGCACGATGATGGCCAGCACTATCTGGAAAAGGAGAGTGTTATTCTCACCTTAAGCGCAAAATATTGACCCAAAACCGAACCAAACCTACCGCCCCTAGAGCACCCATAATCGAACGTGAAAGTGAAGCAGAATAGCAACACCCAAAACCCTTAGCTCCTGTCTCTGTCTTAATGCACGAACTGCTCTTAACAGACTGATCAAGCAGCCCTGATGGCTCAGGATTTGTTCGCCGCCAGCTTCACCGGCCGTTTGTTTTCATTTGGCGATTGATTACGCACGGGGTCCGCTATCGCACAGCTTGGCTTTCTCTCTCTCTCTTTCTCTCTCTGTGGCTTGGTACACAACGGGAAGTACAGCGACCGGGGAATCTGTGACCCAGATAGTTCTACAGCCTTCGTTTGCGGAGGGTTTTAAATTGATTGGAGGTTTGTTTTAATTACTTTAAGCGTAGACATTGTCCAAGAATTCATATTTTTTTCGCGGAAATGTGATAAGCATGTTTAGCTGGTTCGGATTTTCTCAACACAATCAACAACTAGGCAAGACTGTTTAGTGGACGTTTAGATGATTAAGAAATTTGTTCATTTCTTTTATTTCAATATCTTCAACAAAATTGCATCACTTTATTTGTTGAACTTTGCTCGCCAAATTTGTTTGACTTCCAAAGGCGTCCATTCTTCCATGGTGGTCGGGCTCGTTTCTTCTGCTCGATTCTTAAGTACGCTTGTAGGTCTCTATATCAAAATACATAAACAAACCATTAAACTTCCTCTTATCACTTTCATTAATATTACAATCATTTACTTACCGTTGCGTTATGGGCACAACTGGGTGGAATAAATACGGCTGCAGCATGCCGCTAGGTGCAGCACACTGTCAGCAGCACCGCACAGCGATAGAACATCAGCAACAACGCTCCGAAAACGGTCACCACGAAATCCATCTTAAGACTGCTGATTAGACAACGATCGACAGAGCATTTTAATGCTTTCGGACGCTGCTACCTCAGCAGACGAAAACGAAAAAACCAAATCCACTCGTACCTGGAACATTCCAGTGTCTGATCGATTGGGCGATTCTTCCTTTTTTTTTGCTTGCTGTGAAGGGCGTGAGCGATGGAATTTTTTACCGTAGAAACAAAAACCCGTAATAATAGAAAATGATGGGGTTTTTTGGTGTGCGTGGCTCTGTTTGGGTAGAATTCTTCGATTGCTTCTACTATTGCTACCCCTTTTACTGTCTAAAAAACCTACCATATTTTAATAAAATCAAGAAACCAGCCCCAGCTTCTTCAAATGAAACAATTACCCGTCGGTTTGTACCGTTCCATCAAATCGACAACTCCTTCCAGTGCTCTACAACTTCAACAGTCACGCCGGAACCGGTCGCCGGAAATCCTTCCCAGCCCCATTTTAATCAAAACGCACCCACTTTTGGGGACCCCCGTCTTCCTTCCTCCTTGCCGCTCACCACGCAAAGTCAAAGACCCGTAACGGACCATGTTCCAGCCAGCGGCTGTGTGCGAATCCGCGCTCATGCGAACAGCGGGCGCGGGGGCCCATTTGTCCCGTGGCCCGGGTCCCCTTTTATTATGCGCGAAATTAATTCCCCTATCACGATTGCAAAGCGGGACCGAATTACGATTGTGTCTGTGTGTGTGTGTGTGTGCTTGTTTCCCGTTTCCAGTGTGGCGATAAATTGCACGAAACCCTCCCTTCCACAGTCCGCCTTCTTTTTGGCACGCGCTTGTGATCTTCCATCAAACCCGCAAGGGCCCGCGTTTGCCCGACCCGGTTCAATGCAATTTCAATCAAATTAAGTTCATTTATGCGTTATTATTACCTGCCATTATCGCACTTTTTAACCCGCAAACCGAGGCCCAGACCTAGGCTGACAGTGAGTGTCCGCTCTGTGTGTCTCTCCTACTGTCCTACTATTGCCGGATCGTGGCGGTGAAAAACGCATCAAACATCAATTGTGCTGAAAAGTGCTGGTTATCCGTAGCGGTACCGTAATGGATTGCTATTGGATTGGTTGCACGGTTGCCATCGCTCGCATTATCCCTTCCACTGCACAGTGCGGGAGCGCTGTTAATGCAAAGCAAATCCACAGCCCCAGCCCAAAACCCGGCAAAAGCTTCTCGTGAGTGCGGATGGGATTGGTTATTTTTACAGGATTTAAATAAGCACGGCCCCCGGGGAGGGCGAGGGACTTGTGTAACCACATTGGCAGCGCGCTTGGTTTTGGTACGGCAAAGGTAGTAATAATTAATATAAAATTTGAATAAATTAATTGAAAATAAATAAACTCACCGAGAGGGGCTGTTTGGGAGGAGGGCAACAGTGTAACCCTTTATTGGGGCCGTGTTGTTTGTTGGGCCTGCGGAAACAAAACTCACTAAATCTACTTTGCCAATTATTGCTGCAGTTATTAATCGTTTCTGGTGCTGTTAAGTGGATTATGCGTGCAATTGGCTTTTTGTGCTTCAACTAAATCCGACTGGAATTGAAAATATCGTTATGATTGGTAAGCATGCTTAGCTTTTAGTATTGAAAAAGCTCTAATAAAAAACAGAGCAACAGAGTAACGCAATTGCAGCTGCACTGCTTATTGTGCACAGAGCCTTGGTCCGTTTTCGAAGCTTCCCAGGACCAGGCATATATTTTAAGCATGGTCAGTTGTTTAATTCTCGGTACTCAGCACTTTCCCGCTTGTGGCCCATTGTTTCCATCTTTCCATCCAACCGCAGCCTGTCGGAAAATGTAACATTTTGCACTGAAGAAAGCTTGGCAAAGATTACATCATAACACGCTCGCCTTGTATCGCCTCCTCGCTCGGCTTCTTCAGCTCCTCCGGGCACGGGGCAATCTTCCGTTGAGATGTTGTTAAGTAATCATGCAATATAATTACGGAACGTGTGCAGGGCTTCTTTTGAAGTCCGGCCCGGGTGTCCTACTTCAATCCACTGCTCTTCTCTTCCTCCGCAAGTCACCCCGCAGTGCAGTGCAGGTTGATTCTCGCGACTCATCTTGGCTGTGGAGCGACCAGCAGCATCAGCACGTTCTGTTCGCCAAGCACACGTTGCGTTACAAAATTACAGTCCTGAAGACTTTTGCCAAGACCACGACCGTGCGCATATCGCGCTTGAGAAGATGCTTTGGTGGTGCTTGCCCCAGTCCGGCCAGCAAAATGGTCGTGTTGCGCGTTTCGGGTTGCTGGCGGTCTTCGTCACCGTCAGCGTTAATGCCAGGCGGCATTTAGCGCTAATGTATAGCGTACGGCTTCCGATCCAATCGAAACCGTTCGGTTCGGTGAAGAAGCTTTGCCTGCAGGCCGTCAGCACAACCAAACCAAACCAGTCATAAGCGTGTGCCCACGGCACAAGCGGCATCGTTCTCGTGCCGGTGGAGTTTAGTTTACCACTGACAGATAAGTTATCGCGTGAGTGTGGTACATGACAATCCAATGATTGTAGTATTCTTTGTCGCTTCATCTGAGGTTTTGAGGAGGACATTTGTGGGAAAAAAAAACATCATTAACATACCTTTTTTAATTACATTGTATTTATTTAATGTAAGCAGATGTATCTTCTGGTTTGATTTTTAAATTAATTATTAATTGAATTAAATTAATTTATTCATTTTACGCTTCTTTCTTATGTTTCATTAATTCTTCTAATACTCAATTTTCTTCTAATACTAATACTTTCTGATCGTTGTTCGCCACTTTGTAAGAAGATTTTTCACACTATTTTAACCTAAGTAGCATGTTTTTAAACATTTTTGAAACTTGATAAAAAATGGTTAAAATCATTATTTGAAATTAAAAATATCTTTGTCTACTATTTATTTACAAAGTTTTGTAGCATTTCTCGAGTCCGAGGGCCATAAAACATTAGTACAGAAAGACCTCAGACCTTAAGTAATAGGGTAGTGTAATACAAAACTTGAGCAACACAAAGATGAAAAAATATCTTGCATCCAAAGGACATCACCAAAGACAGAACGTAGAGAAAAGAAACGTAGAGAAAGAAATTGAAGAAACCCCCCAAACCCGAAAACATGGGCATAAGTACACATTTAAGGATCAAGACTTGGGCAAATGTGCTTCAACTATCTCTGAACATATGGACAACAAATGTGGTGGAACTTCCTTGCCGTAAATAAAGCTCGCCGAACGCTCAACAGATCCGTTCTGAATCGGACGTAAGATCGTACATTTATTTTTCTTCAACTCTTGTATGAGAAATCAGTGTTATCCCTGATAAAAAATACGACCTGTTTGACTCGTTTGTTCGAGATTGTGCCGTGTATCGAAAATTGTTTAGTATCACCAAGCTGAAACTTGGGATGTCCTTTGCGCAAAAGCATAAGCAAATAGTATAAAAATAAGGCCGATCGAGTGATCCTTTGTAAAGCATGAACTATTTTGCCTAATACCGCTTTAGCGCATTTCCCGTCGGGTGATCCTTTTCAGTATTGCTGAAAACGCATTTTATTGCGAGGTTTATTGGACCCCGTGTGTCCATATTAGTGTTGGAAATTTCGCTAAAAAAAGGAACGGAACGGAACTAGTTCATTTTTCAAAAAGAACGGAACGTGAACCTGGGGGGGGGGGGGTTATCATATCGGACACCAAATCTAGATGGGTTCAACCTATTCCCAGTAAGCTGTACCAGCTGTGCTAATATAAAGCATGCATTTATTATCTACCATTTTTTTAACTTTTTATATGCGACGACCATTTTCGGTCAAAGCCTTCCTGTACCACTAATAGGCTTGGCTATCAGTAACTTATTAAATGCCCATAGCTGGATAATCATCCCGGCGTATGGGGGCTGATGTTATTGAGTGCTACGAGTTGACGATTGTATCACGAGATTGACTAATTATTTGAATCGTTAACAAGATCACAGCACTCAAACGGTTGTCGAATGGAACAGAATGCTTCAAATCGAATGGCCAAATATTGGAATCATGCCGAGTGCCAAGATCATGTGGACATCGTGGCATTAAAAATGAATACATTTTATTTTCGTTGTTCATACTCGCATATCATAATACATCTTTTCCAACCCGTTCTGCCATATGAGTACTAATTTAAATTTTATAATAGTTATTTGTCTAGTTTAGACTAGCTAAATTATAACAAAAAGTAGAATAGATGTTACAAATTGCACCATAATACCAAATGCAACACCCTTTTTGGTTTCGCTTATCACGATTTTTATATACGATACGCGACGAAGTGCGATGAATATTCCTGTGAGCATGGGAGAGTGCTCAGGCAACACATACTGTATGCGAGAAAGAGTGAACAGTTATCTTGCATGCAGCAAGCAACAGCCGGACAAAGCCAGTTTTTTCAAAGAACGGAACGCACGAACGATAGCACCTTGCTAACAATATTGAAGCGGCAAAGACCGGAACGGAACGGAGTGAACCGAAAGAACGAAACGGAACGGAATGAACGGAAAGAACGGAATGAACGGAAAGAACGAAATGAACGGAACGGAACGGAATGAACGGAATGAACGGAACGGAATGAACGGAACGGAATGAACGGAAAGAACGGAATGAACGGAACGGAACGGAACGGAACGAACGGAAAGAACGGAATGAACGGAACGGAACGATTTTGTATAAAGGATCGGAACGGAACGGCCTACATAAAGAACGGAACTTTTTTTACTAGGTTCGGACCGGAACGGCCAACACTAGTCCATATTGCTGACGCCTATCCTTGAACGCGTGTATCGGGCCATTCCCAAAAATATTTTTGTTTAGGCCGGCGATCATCACACAATAAGTTATCCTTGGGTTTTCTCTCATTTTTTCAGGATGGTCTTCAACGTTTTCTTTTGCTGTACATTTGTCGAATATTCCATTCACATTGTGCGTTCACCTAAAGAGAACATGAATATTCAAGGATATTTGAAGGTTGAGAACTGAATTAAAGTTTAATTTTCATGAAAAGTTTATTTCACGATCGTTTATAAAGCAAAACAGCATGATTTACAAGAAAAGTAGTTAAATTACTAGAGTATAAATCTTTGTTGTGATACTCTTCTCTAACAAGCTAAATTTTTAGCACATTTTTCTTAGTTTGGTTTCTTTTTTCTATTAAAACATTTAAATACAAGCGAAATCTACAATTTACCAGTAGTTTGGATTTTCATGTCTTCTTTTATGTTTACTATCAACAAGACCACCAATGGCGATAAATTGTCTGATTGATTGATTTTTCAAACGCTCCATTCGTGCAACTGTTCCTCGTTCTGTCCCATATCAGTTTTTTATTTTGTTTTGCGATTTAAAACCTCAAACGTACAAAAAAATAACAATCATTCCAACGCACCACCAGCAGCTAGGCGATAGATAAATTTACACAAAACCCACAGAAATGTAAACACAAATCTACCACAGTACTCCCACTAGACCGATACCGAAAGCCCCCGCTGTGGCGTTGCGTGTTTGGAGTTTGCACCCTTTTGCACTATTTGTACATAAATCCAGTAGTTTCCCACGAAAAATTACAACCAAACAGCAGTGACGGGGGAAATGGGGAGAACCGCAGCAGCAATGTTCAATGCAACAACAACAAAAAAATCTTTGAAACATTTCTTACTAATTTGCATGCCAGCGACAGGATGCAGCCTGTGTGTTTGCAATATGCATTGGCGCTGTTCGCATAGATTGTCATGTGTATGTGTGTTGTTATTTTTTGTTTCGGTCCTTATTTTAATACCACGCATATGTTTTCATTTCACAACATACCCAGACCAGACGATGGTTTTTTTTGCTGCACACGCCCGTGCTTTTTTGCGCCTGGAATGTCCATCAGTACACGTAAAGCATTTAGGTACAATACAGAACATTTTACCCAGAAAGAGACATCCTCACAGCGGTTGTCGGGAATGTAGAAAAAAAATTGTCAACCTTGTCTGCGCTTGGATTTTTTAAACCCTTTTTTATCTACCCAAATATATTCATAAACAACGTCCTGTCGGAGTACCCTTGAAAATGCCTGCGAATATCCCGAAATAACCGATTCCGCTTGCTGGGCGAATCAATTGAAAATGCACTAAAACTGAGTGTGTCTGATAGTTTATGTAGTTGTTGGAAAATTAAAATTCATCCCACACCCACACAAACCTTGCGTACTGCCTCAATTTAAAACGACACACGTGGCTTTGGCTGGTAAATAACACTCGGCTACGGTTGAGCCGGACAAAAAAAACTGTATGAATTTGATACCAGAAAATGGGTTTTTGCTTCGCCGAAGCGACCATTTGCAACATTTTAATTACATGCAGAACGTGATGACAGCGATTTCATCAGCGATCATGTACGGTGTTCGTGATGATGATGATGATGATGATGATGATGATGTGGAGGAGACCGGTGATGAGGATGGATTCGTTTTGTGGTGAGTGTGCGTGATTACTAGGCAGATAAAGTAAAGCTGTCGAGGCAACATTTTGAATGCTTTTCACACCAACAATTGCAGTGCAGTGAAAGCGTTGTACTGTACCGAGTTCATTCAATTGTAAATACCATTAGTTTAAAGTTAATGATTCATAATGCTTTGATTTGATTAAGCTCAATTGAAGCGTTTGATTAAGAGGTTTTGAATCTGCCTAACAACAGACAATCACATGCTTCAGAACCATCAAACCATCACAAAACTAATTTGTTGGAAAGCACAAATGTAATCGGTTCGATTTTAAGCTGATTTTAAAATGTAAACCTTATAAAAACTAACGAACATTTTTAACAAAAAAAGCATAAAAAATACAAGAAAACGATAAAAAGTTGAGGGGCTTTAACAACATCATTGCAAGCAGTTGTTAGTGTGGCGAAGAGAAAAGGGGAACAAAGCATATGTACTACGGGTGTAATTATTTTCCTACCCATGGAACACACATTGTCGAAAAGCTGTACCCGTTTATACCCAAAAAACTACCTCATCTCGAATGCTGTTACATAGGTGGACGATGTAATACCCAAAAGGAACATGGTTGCGGTATAAATAAGCCCGCACCGCTCTTCTCCAGTCAGAACTGTTTCAACCGTCAAGAGGGAACTATGTCCTTCCTTAACTCCGTCGCCTCATTTCATGAGCCTCGGTGGTTCCTTCGTTCAAACTAAATTGGTGATCGTTTCAACGAATCCCTCGAAGATCGTCTGAACGATCCTGGCTTGCGTACTGCTGATTGTATTACATCGCAAGTGTGATCATCAAACCAAAGAAGGCAAAAGAACGGCTAAAACAAATAGTGCCATGGAAAAACTGAACAGTGGTATGTAAAAGAGCTGCAACACAAGAAGCATCGTCAAGAACTTTTCCCGTAAAAAAAGTGTAGTGACTGTGCCAAAACTCTGCTTATTCAAGTGCAAGTGAGCTACAAACACGAACATTAGCGATCATCTTGCGAAAAACAACCCCAGCACCGAAGGTAATTTTGTGTCAAATGTACGCAGAGTACAGTGTCCAAGAACGAGATCATTTATAGCGTGAAGTGAATGAAAAGCACCAAGTGCTAATCAAAGTAAGCAAGTAACCAAAGAGATGCAGTAATCCAAACATTGCCATAGACATGGCAATTGAGAAAAAGGGTCATCTGAAAGCTTCCACAAAATAAACATAAAAGATATGTTCAGTCTTCGTAGCAGACAACTTGAAGTGCTCAAGTGCAAGATAAATGTAGACAGAACACCTACGCCTGGAAACAGGACAGATGCGCACGGCACAACCAAATAACAGTGAAACAAAAGCAAAGGAGAAAAGTCAAAGTGATAGTGCAACACGGATTGTCAAGCGAGAATGGACCGGAGTCCCAACCGATCGACAACGGCTGAGCAGCAGAAGGTGAAACCCGATAACAACCGCGCATCGTCAGTGAGAATGATAGTGACATCTAAACGTAAATACCAACAATGCGGTGTTCTCCTATTGAAATGTTCTGCTCATTCGTTCTGCATTGCAATCAATTTTTAACAATAATTTAAAACCAAGCGATGCTTTGAATCGTGATTAATAATATTTGATTGTACCGATCTTCTGGATTCTTCTAGAATGTTGGAACAGTTAGGAATAGTTATTGCTCACTATAGGAGCGATAGCAAACAATTTAAATACCGACTATTCGGTACTTTACGACTAAGGATTTTAAAAACATTGCTTTCGAGTGGCATTTGTGAAAGTAATTTTCAACGATCACTAAATTTTGAAACTGTTCATCGTTCAACAAAGGATCCTGTATCATATTATATCATCTTTGAAAAACCACTTGAATTCCTTAATTTACTGATAACGTCGTAATTGTTATCAATGACAATGTTTGAGCTAGTGAAGGAAAAGAAACGCGGACGCGACTGCTCTGGTTCAGTTCTTGTTTGTAAGTCCTTTATTAACAATGAAAAAAATGTCTAATATTCTATTTTACTTTCTAGGTTAACCCGATTTTCCGGGGTACGCTGAGGTCTTTCTCTCCAGCTTTGAGGTTTCTGTTCCCTCCAGTTTTGTGCGGGCTTTTTCCAGTTCTTGGCGATTCCTCGCTGTGGGGATGAGGGATCATTCACTTGGTATGATTCCGCCTTATCGATTGCCTGTCCTAAAGAGGCGAATTTTCCCGACATTACTATTGTTTGGTATTGTTCCTTTCTTAGACCAGTGACTAGGGCTTGCATTCCCGCCCTATTTGCCTTTTCAGTGGCTCTTGCTGCTGGCGTTTCTTCCTCCAGATAAGCATTTTCGAGTTGTGTGATCAACTCTACTATTTCTTCCCCAAAAGTCTTTGCTGTCCCCTTTTGTGTAGTTCGTTTTATGATCTCCACGAGATCCTCTGGTGTTTTTTTGATATGCATTTTGTCGATATTTTTTCTATAATGGTTTGGATATCCGAAGGGTTGTCTCCTACTACTGTAAGGGCTTTTCCCCTTAATTTTGATACAACGACGCAAACAGCGATCCAGTTGTTTGCGTCTTCCACTACGGCCTTTAACGCTTTTAAGGCTGCAATAAATGTTAAAGATTCTTTTTCGTTGCCGTTGTATGTCGGCACTAGTGACGCGATTTTAATGATTTCTACTGGCGAAGTCATTGTTCGTGAAACTTTATCCAGACTTTTTTTCTCATGAAACTGGACGAGTTCCGTCAATTCACAGTAGATTTTCCTACTGCTTCGTACCAGATTATTTAATTCGTCCTCTTTTATTTTTCCTTCGAGTTTGACAAGGTCGATTTGTAATTTTTCGTACCCGTCGCTAATTTGTTTTTTAATTATTCTAAGCTGACACGACCTAAAAGTTTTTGCAATATCTTTCAGCCGGTCTTTAATGGTTTCTAGGTTTGAAATATGTTCAGTTAGTGAAGATGCCTTGAAATAATTTGACTACTTTTTTCTTTAGTTATCTATAATTTCATTTGTTGCGAGAGCCTTAACGATTTCAACTGTGGCTGCCGCAGTATCTAACGCTCCTTTTCTTGGTGTAGCCCTCTTACAGAAAATGACGCTTTCTGCAGGCGCAAGAATCTTGGAAAGGTTTACCTTCTCGTGTTCATTGAACATCCATTGCACGAACTGCAGTGCTTTCCTGTAGCTACTGCGTGCTGCTTGCTGTTGTTTTTTGATGCTTGCTCGCATCTCGTCAGGGCTGTTTTCTGCGTCTGGTTTCGCTGTCGCTTTCTTCTTGCAGATGCTGCCTCGGCTTTGAAGGGATTGTTTTTGTTCTGCTCGGGTTGGAATGTGCACTTTTCACTCGTTCACTTGGTATTTATACCTTTTTATTTTGGCAGTGACAAAACTTTGATGGCTTGTTTGTGTGCCTGTGCTTTAACCGTTTTGTATAATGTTTTAAATAACTTAACCACACAAATTATGATCATAAGCACCAGAATCAAATTTAGTTCGAGTTCGTGGGCTTCGTGCTGCTCCGTATGAATGTTCTGGGTTTGCACAATATTTAAATCTGTGTTTCCTTTCACATTCGTTTCCGGTTTCGAGTTATCATTACCCATACTAGCTATATATGTGTTTTCACTAAGTGTTTTTTTTTAAATAAGTTCCACGGCACAAACACTGCACTTATCGTTTGTAACTTACTACCGCGCTTCGCTTGCGGTCTCGATTTCGCTGTCGTTTTTTGTTTTTAAAACCTTGCGACACTGCACTTGTTGCTTATTGTCGATGTTTATAAACACTTCACCTGCTATGGTTTGCACCTGATAGTCACTTGTTTCTCACGCTTTTGCTCGTGGTATCGATTTCACTTATGATTTTTGTTTACGCGCACTTATTTGGGACGATAACGGTTGCTTACGCGCACTTGTTTAAACTATCCCGGTCGCCATGCGGTGATGGGAATAATTGCTGTTGGTTCGGTACGGGTTCGCGTCATAGGCCTGGTGGTAGCGCTGAGTTAGCACTTCGCGATTGGCGCGGTAAACTAATCGAACTTGACCTTGCGTAACAATTGAAATCAATGTGATGCGTCAGGTGAAGAGCGGACTTCCAGTTATGCTAAACCGTGGGAACGACGTTATGCCACCTAGCATACGTTAACCTTTCGGATTGGAGTTTTGCTGACCGGCCAGCTGATACCCGGTGCGTTTGTTGGAGACAGTAAAGCCTTACCTTGGGTAGGGGGACAGTACTGCTCATAAATGAGTTGAAGGGACAAGATGTACGATCCTGTGTCCGATCAGAACTGACCTTCTGTCCGTTCTGGTAGCTTTATTTTTACTCTCATCTTAAGAAAGTTAGCGCACATTTGTCCACCAGATGTTTACGCTCGTAACTTTCCCTTTCGCAGCTTGATGCGATTTGACGAACGAATGTTTGTCAAGAGGGTCGCCTTCCTGGTGGGCTTTTACAACTTACAATGTTTTGCTTAAGGTCGAATGCGTTTCTTATGCTAATTGCTCTTCCTTATTTATGACCAACTTTGGAGGTCTTCCGTGTTTATTTCCAACTTGGGTGGTGCGACACGACTGAACAGCTGATAACCAGAAGTGGTTATCAAAATAGGCAGAGCCTTTCAGCGTAATCTGCAAATTGGTGAGATACACCAGAACACGAGTGATCTACGTGTCTGTGGAATGTGAACTGACTTCGCCATCAGTTCAAGCTTTATTTATAACAAAGATGGTGTGAAAGTTGTGACACATTTGGCAAGCAGATGTTTGTCAAATGTGAGCTTTCGTTTGGATTTCCGGGTTTGAGCTTCTGGTGGTTAACGTCTTTTTACCTGGATTTTGGCAATGCTAAGTTAGATTTGACCTACTGTTAGTAGTAAATCAGTTACAACTGTTCTAACCGGATGTAGCAAAGATTTAACTATTTGATCTGTGAAATGTGATAGTTTCCAGACATGCTACTGTACAAGTCGATCAACTCGTTGTTCAAGCGCCGAAGCTCCCTGATTATCATGTTTATTACAAACATAAAACAAAAAATACAAAAATACAGAAGCATGCTCAATTTAAGTAACATATATATATTTTTGCAATCAACTACATGTCACAATACAACGGAAATAATTCATAGGTTCGAGCTCATTCAAACAATAGATTATCTGTTCAAAACTCTTAAAAGTCGAATACAAGAACAAGAAATAACTTGATGTATCTCTTAGATTGTAAAATAAAAGTAAATAAAGCAGACACAATTAGATACTCATTCAGCAAGCTATCTTGCGACCATTCACTTAAGGTCTCACTGTTTGTACAATTTGCTAGCATTGTCCTATCATGTCAATGACCAGAACAAATTATTGAGGGAAGTATGCTTACAAGTTAAAATTAATATTAGCTAATAATCAGTGTACATCAGCTTAAGAACATCAAGAAATCATTATAAATGTGTAAACGATTATCATAAAGAAATTATGTTACCGAACACCGAAATGAATGTTATTGTATGAAATAAACGTATCACAAAATAGTCCAATATGATCAAACGTGTCAATGTATTTCCTTCCAATTCATGTTATCGTATCCTTTCTAGTTAAGCCGCGTTGGTTGTCTTCCTTGCAGCAATTTTCAAAAAAAAGCCTGGTTCTTGCTTTATGCTTGTTTCTGTTTCGGTGCTTTCACTAGATTCGTTTCCACTTTTGTAGTCTATAGACTACCACTCTATCGTTCATAAGATATTTCCAACGTCGATCCGAGTTTGATTTAAAATCATACAAATCTTCAAATTTCAACTTAAACACTGGACAGAGCAATGAAGGTCGTATAAAATAACGTACGATAGTTTAGTTGTGCTGCTAATGAAATAGAACACAACAATCTGTATTGAAATTCATAGTTAACACTAATTACCAATTGTCTAATCGCTTGCCTCTAAATCAATGCAACTCTGGGATACGATGCCACACGATGTAACATACCAACTTTAGCGTCATCAACTTTTTGCAACCTTAGGTTTTAGACAAGCGCAACCAGCGCTAAACGATGCTAACCAAAAATCCGACAAACTGCACCACACACCTCTGCCTTTTTCCAGCCAAACCACTTCGTTCCTCGTAGGTGTTAGATGGCAAATCGGTGTACTAATCCGACGAACAGCACGTTCGCTTGCCCGCGCATAATTCATCCCATTGCCCCCGTCCGTTCCTGCAGCACATCATAAGCGAATATTAATGAGCTGAGTTTATGGCAATAGCACAACTAGTACGTCTGGCGCATGGGGTTGAGTGTGGGGACTGGAAAGCCAGCCACCAGCCAACCTGTGTGTTCCCCAAATGGCAACGGGTGGTGTGGTGTGCGAAATTGTGTGCTAATAAAATTTTAAACACTCCCCGACGAAATGAATGTAAAATCCGAAAATCTTTGCCACCGTGGTGCATGCCGGCAGACAGGTGATAATTAAAACACGATATAGAAAATCTACATTTCTTCATTATAATCCGTTTTTGGGACGCAGTGGGACGGTTGCGCCCAAACACCCCGTCCCTGAAGAGCGCTGCGTGCTCAGGTGTGCCTGTGTGGCAGGTTTAGGAAATGCCTCGAACCACCAGCCAAACCCCCTCCGGTGCCGGTTGCAAAACGATGCAAAATTTGAATTTCACAAAACTTAATCCTCTTCGCACTTCCGCACAACAGCGTGTGGTGAGGCACATTTGCATCTGCACGCGCGTTTCCGAGCGTCCAAATTGCAACCGGGCAAAATGTCTTATTTTTCCAGCTGTCAGTGAACTCTACCACGGGTAGGAAATGGCTGTACCGCCCCAATCTTCTGGCGATGTCTTCAGTAGCTAGCGTGAAGCTCTCAGCATCGCTTCAGGATAAGCGACAGGAAAAGGAGGCACCAGACAAGTTGCAGCTCAATTCTCGCTCGGCTCAAGTTCCGCTCACAATTCATCCATCATGCACCCACAGCGGCACCTTCTTCGCACAGTCGTGGACCTGGAGCGTACAGATGTTACTATTAAAAGTTTATTAAAAGATGTGAAAACTTTTCATTTATGTATGACGGCACGTGACGTGAGGGTGTTGCTCGTTTCGGGTGGAGAGGGGGAATCTGGTAGAAAATTGCACACTGCACATTCGGCAGTGCAGCTGTGCCCTCGCGTGCGTGAGTGCAGGAAGATTGAGTGTCCGATGGGAGGCAGTGCATGTCGAAGAGTTGTGTCTTGCATGAGACGATAGGAGTTTGTGGTAAGTTTTACATGAAGATTTTGTTGACTGGCTTTTTTTGGGTGTTTCTTCAACTGGCGTTACTGACAACTTCAGCAGCAAAGCTTTTAAAGACAGTGGCGTCAAACTCGGTGTTGGTTATGATGGAAACCAAAGAAGGTAACACAAATAAACGATACAATCGTATAATTATTGTCAAAATCAACCAAATTTCTTGGTATCACTGTAATTCACCACCGGATGATTAACCCACACTAAGCCCGTTCTGCTTCTGAGCCTGATCGTGAACCTAAACGGGCCCTGGAACTAATCCTGAAACCATACTGGTTCTAAATAGATACCGTATTCATATCAGCACTGGACCTTATCCTTTATTCATATCATTCCCTAACATACACCGGAACTAATAACTAAATCATACTGGTTCCAAAATAAATGCTGTATTAATATCGGCCCTGAACCTCATCCTTTACTCAATGTACACTTGTTCTAGAAACATTACTAAATCCACATTGATCCTGAAACTGATCCTGAATCCATATCGTTCATGAAACTGAACTTGAAATAACACCGTTTTTGGAACTTTTACAAACGGCTTATCGATCTTGGAACGGATACAGAATCAATACGGACTTTGTAACTAATCCGCAACCTAGAACTGATGATGTCCTGGATTATTATGATCTCCTACTTGTCCTGGACATAATTTTGAAGTTCCCGGTTCTTGAAGGTATTCAACGTATGATCCTGTCGCGGCCCAGGAACCGAAATAGTATCCACTTTGATCCAGCAATGAACCAAACTGTTTTTAACTATGTCCTTCAGACCTAGCTGAGATCCGTCTGTGCTTTAAGGCAAATTATGTCGACATTCATGCCGTGCGCTTCTAATTTATCATCCAGCAATGATCTGCGCGTCGACGGCAGCTTCTTATTCTAATGTGAGCGTAAATCGTGTCTCATTGCGATTGTCTGCTGGAGGTAACAAATATGGTGCCACAACGGCTACTCAGGGGCTGCTGGTGTTGGTAATGTAATTTCGACTGATGTCATCGCTGGTGCCGGTGACGACGCTGTTGTAATGCCACATCAACGACTTCGTCGGCATTAGCTATCGACTATCGGGAATCATTCTCTACAATGCAGCTGCAAGACAGTAACAATGCGACGCACCGCTTCCTGGATACAATACTAATATGATGCGTTATGCAACAACCTCCATTCGGAGTTTCCTTCTATTACGGAACAGTCAATCCCGTGCTTTACCGGAGGCTCCACAACTTCACAATCCTTGAACAGTGGAAGAGCCCGTGGAATACGTTCATCAACCGTGTAGAGCTCTTTGCTAAATTCATCATATAAATAACATTTAATATGTTTTTTTGTTTGTTTATATATGAACACTAGAATTACTTTACAAGAAAGAATAAAAAATAAACATTGTATAACTAAAATATAATAAAATGAGATATCCGAATGTATTCTATGTTTGACAAGCCTGGTTTACCGAACCAACTGCATGGAATGCAGAAGAAAAATAACATAAAAGAACAGTATCCAATGAAGCTTATACGCAGCCTTTTGTTGTGTGTAACAGCGCGCTAAGCGCTTTAAAAAGCTCCATTAAATTCTTCCCAGAAGATACAGCTAGCTTTAAACCAGAGCAATCATAAAATGCATCTTCCTCCGTTGGACGCAACATTTACTGGTTGAGCAGATATTAAAATCTCATCGCCCGCTTCCGGGATGGGTGAAAAATTGAGCCAGACAACGCTCAACGCTTCAACCCTTCCCTCAAAAGGATTTCCTTGGGATGAGAAGAATCTTATCCACATTCCATCCACAACCGGAGCTGGAAGTTCTTGAAGTTTACTTTCGGCGTTGAAACGGCGACGGAGGCCGGGCGTACGTTTCTATTTAAAAGTTTCCATTCATCGTTGCAACACTTGCATCGTTTCATCGGATGCCGGATGGATGCTATTTGCCAGACGAATCATGCCAAGTGGGGAGGTTTCTTTCTTTTTTTTTTAGTTGCCCAACCTCGTTGACAGGAGCGAATCCAACGCGCGTATCCGTCAATGGAAACCGTCGCTGAAGGCCAGCTCGTCTCGCATTATTGGCGAGAAACTATTGCATCAGACAAGAGAAAGTTTTCCTGCCACTCGGGCCTCCCCACGAAGCCTTTGCTGGAAGAACGTAATCATAATTCCTCTTTCTCTTGGTGTATGGTGTATGGAAGTGTCCGTGTGGGTGCGTTCTCTGCGAAACTAACTTATAGGAAAAAAGATCACGATATGGGTTAGAAGCGATGTGGTTCGCAGGAATGAAGAATATTATTTTTATCCATTTTATACGACGCTAGAGGAGCGTCTTTCTATGGGTTTCAGGAACGAGCAAGATGGAACCCAGCCTCTTCCGCAGCGAAGCAGGAAGCTGGAAAGATTGTTTGATTGTTTTACGGAACGAATCAATTTCAAAATTCCGTTATTGGAAAATCAAGCATGTTGATCTGCAGCGGCGAATAACATGCAGAACGGCATAAGGTTTAAGGGGGAGAGCAGAGCTTTGCGAACCAGGGAAATCTATCGCATTTTATGAGTAATTGAGTTTTGAGTGTTATCTTTTCAGTTGGAAAGTTTTGGTTGGAGAAGTTGATATTTTGCGCTTTTTGTTTTATTCGATGTTAAATTTAAGGATTAGAGATTGTCATAAAAACATGTTTCTGTCCAATAATTTCTAAATGTTGGTTTTTACTACCGATTTCTCTTTAGAGCAGACAATGAGTAGCTATATGTAGTTGATTTATTTACAATTTTTATTCAAACAATTGCACATATCGGCCTTCTTCGCTTTACAGACTGTTCAAATAGACTGCAAGAAATAATTAGTTTAAATAATTTACCCACTCCTAAAATCCGTTCCCTTTCCCATTACTCAACACAGATTGCCGTACAAAAATGTCAAAATATCATACAATACACCTAACGACTCTATGATTGATGCAACACACAAATAAACAACAGGTGAAAGAGACCTTCCCAACCAATAGAGAGGAAAATGTCAACATAATTGAGCCGCCCCTTTCCATTGCACCCGATACCCCGTCTACCGACACTCGCTGCACGTCTTGGCGTACGCGTAGCTAGCCGGGTTGACCGGTGGCTGCACACCACCACCACCATGCTGAATGCCACCGTCAAGGTAAGGTACCATGATCGGCACGTACACTAGCAGCGGCACCGGCTGCTGGATGTTGAGCAGCTCCAGCACCCGCTCGCACGTCTCGTTTGCCGCGGCACGGTTGCGATCGGTTTCGACCAGTGCGTGCAGGGTATTGCTCACCTTCAGGACCATCTCGTTGAGTGTTTGCATCTGTGTGAGCAGATCGGCCGTGTTGCGGCCACTGTCGTCGCAGTTACGGTTGATCGGGAACACGAACCCGTTGAACTGGGCAGCGGTAGAGCCGGGATATTTGGGACGCGGTCCGGACGAATCGGACCTGCAGTTGGGTTGGGGAGGAGTGTTCGCAGGGCGGGGAGTGGGTTGTTCTGGCACACGAATAATGGGAGAACGGGGTGTTGAAGTGATGGGAAGATAAGTTGTACGGGGAGGAATGTTAGCGGGATCGATTTGTTTAGGAGCAGGAGTAGGTTCATGTGGAACGGTGACATTCTGAACCGAAGGAGTGTTTGGAGTAGTTGAGGCAATAGAAACTGAATGGACCGTGGTCGATCGTAGAAGATCACCACTGGGAAGATCTTTGATTTCTTCCGATCCTTTACCATGATCATTTGTTTCTTTTTGCCCATTTCCTGAAGGATTGTCCGTAGTCGTAGAGCTCGGAATTCCTCCAGAAATTGAAAGGTTCGATTGAGTGGATTCTTCTACAACAGGTACAGTTGGCACTTTACCAACACCCGAAGAACTTCCACCGTTATTGTTGTTGTCATCTTGATGATCTCCACTAGATGATCCAGCACTGCCACTTCCTACCGGTTGCTGAGATGTTCCGATTGGACCCGCTCCATTTGGACCGTTGGAAAAGTCCCCATTTGCTCCTCCATTTACCGGCGGCAGAACTGGGGCAGCCGTGGTCGGTGGTGGCGTAATGCTTACGATCTCATCCAACCGCCGACAGGTGGAGGGAAGGTAAAGATCATTCCATGCGACGACCTTCTCGTCTAGCTTGCGGCCCTGAAGATCAGCATCCAGCTTATTGCTGCAAGCAGAAGAGGAGCAGCCTTGTTTAGATAGCAAATTGTCGGCCGTCCATGTGAGTCACGCCAACTTACACGCTGTTTGCGACGCGGTCGGTAAACACTTTCGTTGGCTGGTCCGGTGCCAGCAACCGGTAGCCGAGCCGATCGGCAATGTAGTACACAAGATGCTTTTCGCCGACGGGATCGATATAACCGTAGCAACCGTATGTTACATCATCCGGACCCTTGACCTTATGCTGAAATTGGCTGTTGGTACGCTCCACCTGATATCCGTAATTGAACTCATCTGGTCGAGGGAGGAGGAAAAGGAAAAGATCACGATCAAAACCGCGGTGAGCACAATTAGGAGAGTGTTTGTTTTGCTCATTCGAAGATTGAGTAGTTACTTTTGCCAAAGCTCTGCTCATGGTACACTTCGGCGTCCTTCTGTTTCAGCTCAATGTTGAACGCATCGTCGGAGGCCGACACAGCGACTGTTACTGCAAAAAGCTTTTCGAGCAAAAACAGAAATTGGCACGATCACATTCGTTGTTGTTGTTAATAGATTCAATCTCCTTATCTTTATGTGGGAATACCCCGTCCCAGGGAACGTTTCACTCACAATGCTTAAACTCACTGGCCGCATCTTGCCGGGCACATTAACACCTTCGATTGATCGTGAAAAACACACTCGGCGTGGACCTTAAACGGCCCGATTGCCTAACGCGTGGCACACTGGTTGAAGCACCCTCCCTCTTTTGTCGATTAACACCGTGCCGAAGATGACGCGTCGCGCCTCACGTAGAAAGCAAATCAAACGCGTAAAGAGTGAGAGTACTCGCGCGCCACAGGCTAGTGAAGGTCAGGAACCTGTCCGGGGCCGGTTCGTAAGATTCGGTGGTGCACCGTTTGACGGTTGCGTAGGTACTGGGATGCATAGCTTGGCTTGACGGTGAATTTAAAGCCTTGCCGATCGTTGGCGTCGTGTACGGGGATAGATTTTGAGTCAATATTTGCCAAATTTTTTGGCATATTTGTGTCCCTTCCTAGCATATGGCCGTTTTGCTTGGAAGTGGTTTATTTGGACGAGGATTGGGGAATTTACTTGAAAAGGTAAATCATCTTGTGTCATCAGCATTCTTGTGCCCGGGTATGGATTGATCTAATTCCTGAACCGGATCTCGGGGATCTGGTCTGGTGCGCTTCAATGTTTTGACGTGGTTTGATAAACACATGGCCACGTAAGATGCCGCGCCTGTCTGAAGGTCGACCACGGCAAGAATGTCGTCCGTTTGTATTGGCGGTTTGTTGATTTTGCAATTTGACTGTTGCATTTGTTGCGATTCAATTCCTGTGGACGTTGCTGATTATAGCGACTTCGGTATATTTAAGAGCGCGGTGCGGGTTTTCACAATGAATTAAAGGAATTGCACAATTGTTTTATTTAGGTTGATCATACGAAATTCAGGATTTGAAAAACAAAAGCAACAAACATAGCGTCAACTTTAGTTAAATTTAAGCAAAAGTTGCTTGCTCTTGTTTAAAGTATTTTTTCGTGTACAGCTGAACTCGCTCAAGAGTTTCGTAAATTTCTCTGCAAATTCAACATTTTACCCAAGTACTTCCTGGTCCTCGAATAAAATTATGAGCTCATTGCCCACATTCACGACTTGCAACAATGCTTCAAATTTGATTACAAACTCCGATGTCTCCGTAGGTGTAGCCATGTACACGTGCAGGTAAGTCGATGTAATCCCTTCCACAAACATGCTAAGCGAACATCGTCCTGCGCTCGTTACTATGACGCTTACTCTTCAGCAAGCGACCCAATCCGGATGTGTCATAAATTCCGCTTCGTTCATTCTTGCTGATGATGTTCACTCCCGGTGAAGCGATGTTGGTGATTGACGCCATTACTATGTACCAGTAGAAGTTCTCTTCAATTCTCCTTTGTAGAGACCTTGATGATGGATCAATTGATATTGGCCTCGCTGGCTTTTGCTGCTCGGTTTCGCACACATTGTGGAAGTTTGGGAAGCGTACGCGGTGATAGATCCTGGCAGAACTCAACATCAAACGTTCGGACATTGCAGCTGAGGAGAACTCATAAAGCTGTTTATATCCTACCGCAGCGCGAACGCGATGCTCTGAGGAGAGCACAAAAAGTGCTGACCGTTACGGGTCGGTACGTACCCTGCATACGTGAACCATGCCAGGCAAGTGAGCGTTAAAAGTTGAAGTAATGCTTTTCAACATCCCATCGGGTGGGGTAGGATATTCGGGAACATTGTGCAACGTCAGCTAGAGGCATCCATCCGTTCCGATGCATCGATTGCGTTGTGTTGCATTTTTGAAACAATGAAGTCTAGCACGCCACCAGCAGCGAGCGAGGTAGACGGGCAGCAAGAATGTGTCTGCATTGTTTATAGTTTAACAAATATTCCGCTTCCACGCTAGCTTCCTGTGCTGCCGCTGCCGGTTAGCATAAACGGGAGAAGGCAAACGATGGACTTTGGCTCGATGTGCTCGATGGCGTATAACAATTTTATCATTCCGCATTAAGGTGCTCACTTAACCACCGCCGGTCGATGCACGTGCTGCGGCGTGGAAAATCATTTCATAAAAGCATAAAGCTAGAACTACGTTGTTTAGGAGCAGCAAACACAACGCAAAACAATGTAAACTTAAGCAGAGAGTGCATTTTGTTGACACTGGGTGTATCGTTGCGTGGTTGCGTTGGAAACTTTTGATGGAAATTCTTGTTTCCCATTTACCGATGGTCTAACAAACACAGGCATTAATTGAACAACTGTTTTATATCTTGATTAGACGATAATGATCAGCAGCACTGTTTGCCGATAACGATTAATATTTCACCTCGAGACTAAAGTTAATTCATATTGTTTCGTACCAAACATTTTCTACTTTACTAACTCAATGTTCATATATTTCTTTGCCGTATTGCTAACCGGCATGTGGAAATTTAGTAGTTGTTGAAAAACATCCCGTAAGCAAAGTGTCATACTGTTTACGATTTAAAGATTCTGGTAAACTCGAAATTGTATCATATTTGCACAGGTGTTAATGCATGTATAACATATGAACTACTAATAGCATGAATATCATTTTATATAGCTCTAGTTTATACGTAGAATTCCATGCGTAGGACTGACTATCATGCTATTGGGGGAATCAATAAGTCACTGAAAGCAAGGCCCACACATAGTGGTACTGAGCTTGACCTTCTCCAAGAGAATTTTATCCATTCTTTCTACCAATATTGCAAAAAATGTCACTAAAGGATTGATGAACAACGATTGGTATATAATGAAATGGGAAGCCTTTCTCAACATCAGTATTCAGCGTTGTTTCATTTCTGGTGGGCTCAAAATTTAAGACAAAGCATATCAAGAAACCTTCCACCATGAAAACCCTTTTTTATTTTGGTAAGCGTTGTGTTCAGAATCGTGAAGTTCGATGGATTGGTTTGTAACTCTCTTAACGGCTTTGTAGATTGTCTTAGCGTTGGCGGATTGTACCGGGGCATCCCAGATCATTCTACAAGGTGAAAATTTCACTTCCTATAACAAATTTTACAAAAAGGTTCTCATTTTCAATCTCTCACTATAGAGCGTTACTTTTTCACTCCTATAGTGAGACGAAGTTGGTTAGTGAGTTGATGTTAGGTGCAGATAGCTTGGATGATTTTTATACCGTATTGGTTTCCTGCACACTTTACACCGATATAGCGATTCATCGATGTAGGCGTTGCACGAAAAACGACAAACCATAAACAAACACACGTATATGAAGTTGTGTAAGGCCGCAAATACACGACGCGGAATAAAATTGTCGAAGGGAATGTCCCAGAATCCTTGGTTATTGTAGGACGTGGACGTGAACCACTTTGCTCACCGACAAATCAGGATCAGTACACCGTCGAAGACTCCAAATAGAATTGGCTGCAGCAAGCTGTCGAGAACCTCAAAGCGCTACGATTTATTAATCAGTACCTGTGCGAAAAGACGCCGCGGAAGGCGCTGACGATGTTTCCGAGTATGCCGCATTTAGCCAACTTTGAGCAGATACAGCCAGACCTGCTACAATGCGCCATATCCGCTGCAGAAATATTTTCCCTCGTGAACGTGAAACACTCTTATGCTTTCGATGTGCTGGACAACATATTATTGTAGTAAACGTGAACCGATTGATCAACGAACTACAAACGGTGTAAGATGTAATTACCGCAGCAGTGGACAGCTACGGGTTGACAAAACAATCAATCCGAGAGGAGACACATACTGGACAAATATTTTTCCTTGATGGTCCTGGTGGCACTGTGAACCCGTTTCTGCTCGAAACTATTTTTGCGTACACGCGAACTTGCTGGACGCTGGAACAGTTCCTATAACATCCGTGTACAGTTAGCACAGGCTGAATTGATGAAACAGGCATCACGGATCGTATGGAACGAGACATCCATGAGCAGCCGCTATGCTCTAGAAGCTCGCGCCTTGGATCGCGTCCTGCAGGATGTTATGGGTAATCGCTAAACGTTCGGTAATAAGATGCTTCTACTATTTGGTGATTTCCGAAGGATACTGCCAATCATCCCGCGTGATATTAATGACCAGGTCCTGCAGCAGTGCATCCGACTCAACATGCTGTTGGGAAAATTTAGGGTATTGCGTGTGCGGGAAAACATGCGTATGCAGACAGCCCAGACTGTTCAAGATGTTGAAGAGCCGAAAGAGTTCGCAAAATTTCTGCTCCGTATTTCTGTACGGCATATGATATTCCCGGGTTACGATAAGGCGTATGCCAAGATACCACGGGACTTGATATTACCTGGAACATATGATCCAAAAGGTAAAGCAAATTTATCGCAAACAGTGTGAATTTGGATAAAAAAAAAATTTATTCCAACAGGTACACCACCCATAATTTAATTTGTAGTATATTAAATATAAGAAAATAATATAGGCAAAGAACAAAATTTGTTTACAAAGGATCCAAAAACGAAATGATTGAATGATGTAAAGTTCTTATATACCGCCCAATAAACGTTGCGTAACCCTGTAACCGGGCCATTTTAACTAGTTATACCAAAACATGGACAATAATGAAAGTAAGTACAGCTACCCAAACTGCATTTAGGAACATATTCATACATCTGATCGCCTTACTGTGTCCTTTTCCAGCTACATTGAGCTACGGCTATCAAATCAGGAAAGAAAACGATCAGTAACAGCATAAGCTCAAAACTGCAGATAATGTCACGTACGGATGTTACGGCGTTCATCGGACCTTTTAGAAGCCGTTCAGTTCGGTTACCGAACGGTGACTCCTAGTCGAACGATCACTATATACCCAATCCCAGGAAAGGCTGCTGTAGCGACTCAATGGCAGGAGCTTACCTTTCCATCTGAATGTTTTCAACATGGCGAGAGCGTATCTACGATTCGTCCGATTGTGAAAACGCAATCTAAGGAACATCGTAGCTTGGAGACAGCATCCACCGCCTTGAATATCGATGCTTCCAGTTCCAAAGAAACCTTTGTACATAGTTCTCAAAAAGACAACAACACCAAAGAATGTTGGCGTCCTTTTCTCAGCGAAAGTGGACAATCCTTCATGCAAAGCCTACAGTGTGATGCGCAAGACAAGAAAGGAGAAGGACTCATCACTTTGTACTATCCGTTCCTTATTACGTGCTCAAGTATGTGAATGTTTGAAAAGGAACTTCAGCAGCTGGTGTCGAACTTAGATCGTAGTTCAATGATGTTTCCCTCACAGTGAGACCATTTTCTCTTCATCTTGCGCACTCTAGTTTATTAAATATTTAATGCAATTGTTTGCAAAAGTTTACATAAAATACATACTTCAACTTAACATCGTGACAATCGTTCCCTTTACCGCTTCTAGCAGCTGTAATATAACGATAGATATTCATTGACAACGCATTCGTCTAGTTTCAGCATTCCATCACAGGAAACGAACCGTTGTTCTCCGTTATTGATCCATATTTTCCCTTCCCGGCCAACAGCTTTGCGTTAAGCATCGTCGGCTTCCTATTGAAGGATTACTTCCCATTCTCTAGTAATCTGATTCCGGGCGGGCGTATCTAATGGCACTTTCCGTAATCCGCAACAAAACACAACCGCACACATATACTGAAACCCGCCAGAAGCGGTTTGCTTAAGCAAGCGAAGGTGCTTCCTTGCTGATGTCTCCGGGTGTCATCAAAGGAATTGCAAGTGAAACGCCACATCCTCGCCCCCTCTTTCTCTCTCCGCCGTGCCGTAGAGCCCCTGCTGTAACCCGGAAAGCGCCAGTACGATCGGAAAATACTTCCGATGGAAAGGAATCCCGAAAACCGCCGGTGGTTTGGTTTGGTGATTTATGAAGATTAAAGAGCCGGGCTAAGCGAGATGGCAGCTACCTTTTGCTATTGGGTCGTAATCGATTTCTGTCTCCGATCTCACATACCACGTACCCAACGCTCGGAATGAAGTAAAAGAAGTGAAGCGCAGTGGGAAAAGATTTAACTGGCGGTACCGACAGAGCGCAAATCATTCAAGACGTCCGGGGGCATCGTCCAAGGAATCGTTTAGCTTCGCCCAGCATCGGTAGCCGCGGTGCTTAGTGCTTGGCGTTTGGTTGGTGTCCCCGTACCCAGTGCATGGTTCGAGTCGAGAGTCAGTGTGTGTGTGTGTGGCCGGGGGTCCATTATTGGCATCGCGCGTTGCCAGCGTGTGGAAGACGATTTAAATTCAGCCTCACCAGACTCTAACCACCAATATCCATTTACTTTCAGTTCAGGGACAGTAGGGTCAACGAAAGAGGAGTCTTTGTGGCATTGCCAGCAAGTGGTCGGCGCAGGGCGATACTGGATTACCGGAGATATCTTTACGCGGTCGTTTTTTTCCTTTTCATTCCATTCCACGTGGAAAGATAATCTATCCGGGGCGTAAAAGGTGCGCTCCGGAACGAAGAGTTCACTGCTGTTCGCTCTTTACACTACGCCAAGACAATGTCCCCTCCGGGAGTCACTAAAGGAATGGAAATGAGAAGCACAGCAAACGGATTCGTTTGGCAGGAGGTTGAATTTCTTGCACTGAGGGCTTTTCTTCAATTTTTGCTCTTTTTGTTCCTCCCTTTCTCTCTCCCAGTACACTTCAGTGTCCAGTGGCCATGTTGGGAGAAGATTATGGTTTCCGGCGAGGGTGAATTCTCGAATGTTGCTTGCCGTTTCGGAAGTCTTTAAAGAGGACGAATACTAGAATTGAACAAGTTTCGGAGTTGATGGTACAGTGGATGATGATGGTCTTTTACCCCGGAACTTTCTCCGCTTGTTGTATAATCTCTTAACAATTGTTTCCCTTTCATCATGGCGAAATGGCATAAATACAGCTGTAAAAAGGTGAACATTTTGTGTATACTTTGACTCTCTTTGATGCTGTTTTGACCACTATCGAACACTTGGGCAGCATTCTGAGAGCTTTAAGAAGTAGTTAAATGTGTCCTTCTGCCTCAACCAAGCCACAAACGCTCTATAAACATCAAGAAAACCAAGCACTAACCAAGATAACCGGAAAGGTGGCGCCCCGGCACACCAGGGGTAATGGGCTGCAATAATGTGGAAAATTCGAGCTATCCAACTTTTGAAAGAGAAATAAAATGTGAGTCAAAGTAGTGGGTGAAATAAAATAGCCGAAGGAAATGTCATATTTGGCCCGGAGGTTTCAGTATTTCATGTCCCGCCGGGAAGGGATGCTTACTCCAGCAGCTAGCAAGGTATGGCCAGTTTTTTTTTCTTTCCTTTACTCTTTGTTCACACCGAACGGAAGAATAGCGAGGCAAAGACAAAAGCGATGAAATATCAAACGCAATGATGGCGTGGCCATACATTGCGTTTTCTTTCCGGAATTGTGTGTGTGTGTGTGTGTGTGTGTGTCTCTGCCTTGTCTAGCAGGATACGATAGCAGCAGACGTAGTCGTGAGGGCTCGCTACCTTTCGATGAGGTGCGCCATTCGTGCGTGATAAAAAGTTCGACTTTACGACGGGAAAGCCATTTACGAGGCGACGGGAACGCGAATTAATAAAACATTAGTAGTTTTGCGTCCTGCCACGTTCTTTCTTATTGTCGGTTGTATTTTATGCGAGTGCGTGCCCGCATCTCACCCTTGCTGGCGGGTGGCGTTTGGAAGATTGGAAATGTCCTGGAATTTTGTTTTTTCGGAAGAAAGTGTGTTCAAATGTTTAATTTTTGTAGGTCACAGACAGAAAGAAGGCGAGCACCGTAAATTTGGTGTTAAAGTGGCTTTCCGGCCCCCCCCCCCAAAAAAGGGGGAACTGGTAGTGTACACCATCAACGATTGCTCTGTTGAACGTTAGGACGGAAATGAATGGTAAATGGTTGTAGTTATGAATAAATCATGCCCAGCGTTGGCGAAGATGTATCGTCGTGGATGGTTATGGAGATGCGCCTCGGGGCTTTATTCAATTTGCGCTTTAAAAGTAATTGATGTTTAATTTATTAGCAGTTTTGTTTGGTTCTTTTGCAAAGGGAGAAGACATATTTTGAATTTGTGATTCTAGATGAAGTGGATTCAAACGAAGGAAATAATTTTCCCTCGGGAATATGATCCACTTAAGAGACTTTCTTTATGTAGAAATGTGTTTCTTTAAATGACACAGAATTACAAACAATCTTATTGCAATAAGACGTGATATCAATGATATTAACATAAAATAGTAATAATTGCCGAAAAGAAAAGTCATTTTTAATGTGCCAAACAATTATTAAACTTTGTTATCTATAAAAGGATTTTTTACAGACAGAGGCTTGAAAAATAAAAAGGAAGGAAAATGAAGGACTTTTTAAATGTATCGTCAAACGATTTTCAGAATCTATAGCTCTAAAATACGCCAAATTCAGCGTAATATGATGAAAAAAAGGCTTATTTTTGCTTTGTTCTAAATCGTCTTCCATTTGGCGTTCAAAATAGCATATACAATTTTAAAAGTTGTTATATGTATAAAGACATTATCCAAACTACAGTTGTGGATGCAGGAGTTGAGCAATTTTGAAAAAATAGTGATTACATTATAAAATAGTGAAAATAGTGTTATAACTATCGCATGTGAGATTAAATTGTTCAAGTAAAGCAAGTAAAGCAAGTAAAGGACTGAGCAATGTTGATGAAAATGATGATCCTACGCATATAATCAAGATGATGTTAAACATGTTGATGTTAATGCTAAACTAAACGGTATCCTTTATGTAAGTCTCAAGTGTGATATTGATTTTCAACCTAAAAAACTAAAAAAGAAAACATTTTCAGCAGCACAATGGTCGAATAGGACGTGATGATAGTGTCAATTATGTACAAAAAATAGAATGCCGAAGTTTTGGAGTTTTTTTCTGGAGCAATTTTCTATGTTTCATAGTTTGAGTCAGCAGTAAGACAATAATCTGAACGACTTAAAACAGGAGTATACTACTTCAAAAACATTGTATTCGCCGAAAAACGGTTTCACGGTTGCTGTAAAATGAAACATCAAATCATGTTCCTACCTTTAAAATACAAAACAACTTCCTTCCGGAAACCCCGCGTAAAACCATGCAATAACTACTCGTATGCCCCAATCGAGACCTTTCGCCTGGCCAAAATTCCTTTATCAAAACGCCTCCCGCACTGGAACAAAGCGGATGCCGGCTGTATTTCAATCAATTATGATCAAACACTCCCAAAGCGAGCTCATTTGCTGCCTTTCCCTTGTCGCTTGCCTTGTACCGGATTCCGTACCTGTTGTAAGATTTCCATTCGCCGTTTGTCCCACCCAACGGGCCAGTACGTGGCACGGACTGCATGGACTGGGAAATATAGTTGCCCGGCACTCCTCCGGTTAGTTAACCGTAATTTGTTTCCCGCGAGCACCTCGCCGTCCCCGTACACAAGCTCCTCCAAATGCCTCCCCCCTTTAAGGGCGAAAACGCAAGCCCTCACGAAAAGTCCTTTGTGTTCCGTGGAACATTAAGTACACGGGGGGTGGGAAGCTACAGTTTGTAACAGTTTGCTTTCCACGCGCGCTGCGAACAGTTGTATGAAGATTTATGAATGCACGGCCGTTAATTGTTGTTACTGGCTGGCTGGTTTTGTTGCGGTAAAGCAATAATGTAAAGCGTCGCGCACACCACCGTCGCAGGACGATTTGTTGCGCGTGGCCGCGTAGCGTTGGCCCTGGCTTTCACGCAGCGTCTTGTGACACGCCGGCGTTAATGGAGACGGCGTTCGCATTAAATGGAGCGAGGTGGGGGAGAGAAATTTGACGTAATGGTTGATTGGCTTGCGCTCGGTACAAGTTGCTGACACAAATGTGTGGCCTCCTTTTGCGAATCGTGTCACTCACTGTTTCACCTTTCCCACTCAATACACATTACCACCCCCCTGCTGTGTGGTACGCACACGCACAAAAGGCTTTTCCCGGGGAAGGTTTCTTCAGACGGTGCTCATGGTGGTATGGTTTTGTCATCGTTCGATATTGATATCGGCTGCCAATTCCAGAGTGGCATCGTTAGTGAGTCGGTTCCACCTCGAGCCTGCTCAAGAGGGAAGTACACTTTACGGTCCCGGCTAAGGAGTGTCTTCGTTGCGACTTATACTGCAGGTATCAGCAAGAGCTGGTATGGTTTGCTTGCTTCGTGGGCTCTCTCTGGTGATTTATGAGCTATTTTAATTATTGATTGCACTCCCAGTATGATGCGCTCGTTTGCTACCTCTGGGTGTGTCCTGGGGATAGGCTGATGATAACGACATGCAAATAAGAAATCAAATGCATTTTAAGCCTCCCACAGACATGGTCTCGTTCGTTCTGGGTAGTTATCGTATCGTAGTATCGAAGTACTTTACCGCTCAACGGTATAATTTGAAACGTTCCACACCTAAGATATTTTGCAGCGTTGAGGACTTTGCATTAAGGTAAATAACTTAAAATGAGGTCTTTAAATTAAAATCTATTTTATAATTCTAAAGTATGAATGTTTGGACATTAAGTAAATATATTTTCATAACCTCGATGATTTGCTTTAAGAAAATAAGGCCACGATTTTTCATAAAATATTTATTTAATACATTTAGTTTTTAATTGAAAAACGGCAAGCTTTATTAATTAAAAAAAGGTTCGTTTCAAGATACTACATACAATGCTTAGTCGTTAAGGATTATCTATTAAAACAAACAAAAAGCAATGACAATAAACTTTGGTCTGAGTACTTTTTTGCAGAAGTTATTCTACAATGTATCTAAGATGGTCGCGTTTCTTCTATTTGGCGTAACGTCCTACGCGGACATGCCGGCCTATACAGGCTTTCAGGACTTAATTCATCAACCACGTAGCCGAATAGTCAATCCTTGCTACTGGGGGACGGTCCATTCTGGACTTGAACCCATGAAGGGCATGTTATTGAGTCGTTCGAGTTGACGACTGGACCACGAGACCGCACCAATGGACACATGGTCGCGTTTAATGCGGTTCAATCCAGCATCCTTCCGTTTGCTTAGCGAACAAGTTCTTTTGTTTTGTTGGAGGATAAAGATAGCGCCATTTGCATAATGTTTTATTAGTATGTTTGTTATTTATTGTGAAAAGCTTTAGAAAAAGGAACATACATAGCTCAAAAACATCACAAAAACATGCATCGAATTGTAATATCCAAACTAAAAATTCGATGTACAAAGTTCAATGATAAATCTTATACTAACATCTACATTCAAGATTAACTCGCTCTTTGTCTCGATACAAATCACCCATGCTTCTTAATCCATGTCAAACTCACCAGTACTTCTCTCGTTTGATAAAACCAAACCAAAAATACTCTCAAAACATCTTTAACTGCCGGTCAAAATACACGCTCCAAACCTCATTCCACAGCTCGTAATATTGGTCTCGTGTCCATAAAACCATCCCCTCCTATCTCTCTTGCAACGCTACCGTCACCGTTACTACCTTGCATCATAAAAGCTGTCCATTTTGCTGCATTTATTACATCCCTGGAGACGCGTCCGTCATCGCAAGCTCCCGCGCTCCCTTGTGTTCCATCACAATCCATTAGGTGTATTCTAGCTCGCGTTGGATGGATTACACATTTACTGCTCGTAGTCGGGTCGTCTACATCACCAACATCGTCTGTCTGTATCATAATCGGTGTACACAGTTAAGATTGTAGTATCAGAACCACTTAACGTCTTCACGACTTCAACCCAAACCAATTGGCGCGAGCAGCAAATAATATCATCTCAATGGAAAACGATAAAATTCATATTGGTTCTTAAGGCCCAAATAAACACACACAAAAAACTGTCTTACGACCTGTGAAGTCACCATGGCAGTGTCCGTGGTGACTTTATTTTCCACAATAGCCTTTGTTTGTCCCGATGTTTATTATGACACTGCCTCGTGCCTCTAAACGGTCGGCCGTCTCTCGTTAAAAGTTGTGGCAGTAAATTATTGGAATGACCTACATAACGATCTACGGGAATAGTCTCCCACAGGATATTATGACAGTTTTATGTTGGCGGCGTGGGGGAGAGTGCAAAATGGTGCTATTTCCTGATCGGTTAATGGATGCTACAGGGGCAGTTATTACCCTTTATGCAGGTTGCTGGAAAGGAGTGTTTAAACTTTAGGGGTTTCAATAAAAAATGTGCTTTCAATCTCGTATTAGCACTGTAATGAAATATTGAAATGGTGCAGATTTGCATGTGTATATCCTGGAATCATAATGTGCAACGTGACAAATTGCGCCAGGCATCGGCACTAGCGTCGAGAAATAATAGACAGCGCTACTAGCGTAGCTCGTTGATCTTCCAAAATTGACGAATTCATTGTTTGTTCAAGCACAATGCAAAAGCTGACACAAGGTAAATACACACGTACATACAGCGCTTCAAAACCCGCATCGCACGAAATGCAACGATACGGCGTGCCCGGAGCCGGTGTATTGTTCTTCGCTGCATCTGCATGCCAACGGCAAGATGAAGTTGCCCATTGTCGGTGCGAAAGATGATGATGACGAGCAATGGAGCTCGTGGACGTTGGGCACCTCGGTGTATGTGTGTGCGGTGTACGCGGGAGCTGTCCGTGTAAACATGGAAACACTTTGACAAACACGTCTTAACCGGAAGCGCAGGGAAGAACACCCTTTACCGGCAGTGGCTCACCCGTCATCTTAGATCGTGCTGATTCGTTCGCATTGTCGTTCGTAGCAGTAGCAGCAGCAGTGGCAGTAAAGATGGCTAGGCAGAAGCTAATCGTGTTGTTGATGTCTTATCATTATTTTATGTTCTGTTTACATTCCATTCCAGGTTTCGAATGGGACGGAAAACGAATGCAGCGAGAGGTGGAGGTCTGATTCGGATGGTATTATGATGAAGGTTTCGAGAACATCTTGGTTCAAGAACCGTTTGAAGAATGCGAGTTGAGCAAGAGCGTCAGGAATCTTTCCTTGAGAAACGAAATGAAGAGTTTAGCTAAGGGGAACAAGGATACTAGTGAATTAGTTTACTGTAACCGGAGACCTTTCAGACTGGCAATGCACATGTTTGTGATGTTCATTCCGTCTATTATTGACGGGAAACGAATACATTCATCAAAACATGCTTTCAGCATTCGTCACAGCTTGAGGTGTCATGACGAGCATTTCAGTACACAAATGGTTCAGTAGGTGAGATCATTACCTTAAACATCTGCATTCTATCGTAGTCGTTAAGTCGCGTTCATTGTATTAAACTACTGTAATTTTTGAGGTATTTCTGAGGACTTGATACTTCAATAAACAATTCAATAAACTCCTTCAATAAACTCCTTGAAATAGTTTAATGACCTCTCTTATTTCGTTACCCAACATCTAGTTATAGTCTTGTTATGCACCAAGCCTCATACCATAGGAAAACCAATAAAACCACTTATAGTATAACTAACGTTAGCTACAAGTGATCCGGTGAGCTGATCATGCTGTACGCATGGAAACAGATGACCCAGCCCGTAAAGTCTTTTTAGGCCGTCCACAAGGATAGATGAGGCGTGGTAGGCCCAAACTAAGGTGACAAGATGGCGTAGAGGCGTACGCCATTAAGGCCGGAATAACGGACTGTTAGACGAAGGCGCGAGACCGCGAGCGGTTTCGGACACTCTTGAGGCAGGCCAAGACCGCAAAAGCGTTGTAGCGCCGGATAAGTAAGTAAGTAACGTTAGCTGCTCAAGCAGACTTGAGTAGTCTGTGATACGAACTTTTACTGGGTACTCAGATTTTCCCAAATTCTCAACAATACAGTTCATGAATTGATCTGAAAAGAACTAATCTTGAATATATCCTGATCCGACTTTGGTTCTAAGACTTGGTTCAACCCTTTCCACGCTAAAGAACAATTTTTGTCCAGTTTGTGACCAAATTCAAAATTCTTCCCAGTTTCCTTTTTTGGTCAGTTTTTTCAGGAACAAATCTTCTTCTTCTTCTATTTGGCGTAACGTCCTACGCGGACATGCCGGCCTTTATAGGCTTTCAAGACTTCAGGAATTTACATTTCTTGAATTTATCACCATAGCTTAATATTCAGAAAGAATAGAAGCTACCCAACGAGAAGATTGTCTAATCACGTACAAAACACAACGTATCACAAACACAATTTCAAACAGAAAATCATAACATTAATTAAGTAAAGTTTATATTTTATAAACAAATTATATCAAAATTTTAGTATACTGAATTGCCAAAAAAAAATCTCACTTGTCGTACCCTTAAGACATCTGTTGAAAATACAATTTATTATAAAAATCATAAAACACCGGATGGTAACAAATGCTTTCTAAGAAAAATCCATAACAATCAACATAAAACGTTGAACTAACTCATTATCATTTAAAGTACATCATCCACTGCCTGTATGCCCTTTAAGATACCCCCCCAACATAAACCGCACTAAGTAAAAGCAGTCCCCCGTAGCGATTTGTGCTCAAACCTCCAGGCCACATTTCAATTGGTCAGTTGGCACCGGCCATCCCCATGTGTGGTCGAAAAATGTATCATCGCTCTTCCCTTAAATCAGTGTAAAATGGCAAACGGAAATCTCCGGCGGGAAATGGAAACAATATTTCTCCTCGTGCGAGCAGACCGGCAGGGGTAATTTTCCAGCCCTCGAAGCTGGACGGTTTTGCTAAGATACCATCCCAACCGGACCGGACGCTTCGAGGCGACGAAGAATCACCATCCGAATTCGAAAATTGGGTGTTGTATCGTTCTGAAAGTGCATGGCGGAATTTACGCTGCAGCATTATGTTACACATCGTCGTCGTCGTCGTTGGACGACGCATACGTTGGAAATGGTGCTTGATCAGCAGCGGAGACCATCACACCAACCCAAAGCTCTTTCCATCCGGAAGTGGCTACAAAACGAGACAAAGATGGATGCGCCCGAATCTTCATTATGACCATGCTCCGTACCGTGCTGCTGCTGCTGCTGCGTGCAAAGGAATCGCGCGGTTTCGTGCGGCGATTGCGAAGCGCACAATAAACAAATGCACCGAAGTTCCCGTGGTACAATTGTTTTTCCTTCCTGTCCCCCCCCGGGCAAGCGGTGGCAAGAATGTGTTCCACCGCCGTTGCAATGCGCTCGAGGAAAGCAAACGAAATGGAGCAATTTATCTGCCTCCGTGCTAAATATCAGCGGAGTGGATCAACACAAAAACACAGCGGCGTAGCGAGCTAGCGGTACCGAACCGAGCGGGCATTGAGTGCGATGGATGTTTGTGCACACGAATTGTTTTCACTATTGTTCCGGTTGCAGCGGGCATGTAGCCGAACATGCTGGAAACATTCGCTTACACATGCAGCGGTGCAACGGTTTGCCGTGCTGCGAGAAATTTGGAGCAAACGATCAAAGAAGTAAATTTATTTAAATTGCCTTCACGTGTTGGCGTCACGTTCCGGTTACGATGGGGTACGAGGATGATGTGCCCGTGATGTGTGTTGTAGAAAGGATTTAGCGCGGGGGTTTTACACGGTACAAGCAGTAATCAAGCTTTCGTTCAAAGTGTACTGATACAGAGATCCTTTCTTAACGTGGATGTTTGATTTGTTTGAATCTAGCGAGAACGAAGCATCATGTAGCAGTTTTGTGAGTAAGTCTAAATGAGTGTAATGGATGATTTTGACAAGTTTTGTATGAAAACCGTCGTTGCCACTAAATTTTGGCTCTCCAACCCACCTATTGTTGCCTTTAATGCACCAATTGTGACAGTGTGTCACATTATTTTGCCTCTAAAGCATCAATTTTCGTCTGATGGTCAATCGCTTTATCTACAAAATAAAACATAATTTCCGAGATCACTCACTTATCCAAAATGATGCAATATATGTCAAGTTATATCAATTAATCTAATTGGACAAATTAAAAATATTATTATTGTTACGTTAGTTGTGGAAAAAGATCGGCATGTATTTTTGGGTCTAAAGATTTTTGTGTTAACTCATTAAATTTCATTCTTTGTTTTTCACAAAAAATAATCAAATTATACGGTTTTTGTAGAGTTCATGTGATATTAAATTACAATTGTCACACATCTGCTCTAATACCTTGTAAAATTAACATGATTCCAACAAGAATAAAAAATGGTTGGCTTTCAGACAAGAATAGGTGCTTTAGAGTAAAAAATTCAAGCCTTAAAGCCTTATAAATTGACATTTACATAACATTGGAAATTTAAAGTTCGAAAAATTATTATAGACACTATTTTTACAGTAGCTTTTGATGTAATAAAATTACATTTGAAAACAAAATCTAGATTCTACTTAAATTTCAAATGCAAAATATATCCACACACAGCTAATGCGGTATTTCGCAATGAACACGCTGAAGTAAAACGCTCGCAGCACTTTCTTCCCAACTGTTTGCACATTTGCTTGTATTATGTTTCCAATTTCTGGTGGAAAAAAAGTTTGCCCACTTCTGCTTAAGTAGCATCCCGTGTAATGCTTATTGATAGTCGCCCGGGCGCACAGTAAGCCTGTGGGTGATTTGATCCACCATCATGCCGCTTCTTGTAAGGATGCTCTTGAGAAAGTGTTTCCCCTGCGAGTATCTAAAAGAACCATCAAAGAAACAGCGAATGAAATAAAACTGAAGAAAGCAAATAAAAAAAAAACCCACAAGGAAATGCAAAACCACGCTCGGAAGAAAACGGAAATCTGTTAAGCAGTGTGAGCAGTGAATGGGGCAAAATTATTGCCCCAAGTTGCCCCCGGGGACCGTTGGGGGTCGATGAAAAACTTTCAATTAATGTTTGCCCTTTGGCAATATTTCATACAGCAAGAATAGGAGAAAGATTCACCACGACAAAGCTGGGGCGGGAAAACTGGAGCAAAATATTGAGCGCAAGGATGTATATTTTGAAGGCATTGGGGATATAGCTTTAAAAAGCTTACGGACACCGAAAAACTCCGACTTCGGAGACGAAGAAAGAATGATGGACGGATGGCAGCAGGAGAGGAAACTTGATGAAAGTATAGAACAAGATAAACGTCGAAGCGGTTGGAGTTTTTTTGTGTATGTGAAGCGGAGAGAGGAGTAATGATGGAAAACTTTTCCGCCGGTTTAGCAGGAGCTTTTGAAGATTGGTAATATTTTAGACTTTTCGCCTGAGCTCAAGCAGAAATTCGAACGATTTAAAACACATTTTTATAACTAAAAACTGTTTCAATTTAACAATAAATGAACAATTTGTCCAACTGCAAAATAGCTTTAAATTCCACAAATAAAATCGCCCATGGTGTGAGTTGTCACACGCACGACAAATAAGGCGTCCAAATGGCGTGATCTGGATTAACCAGCAACAAAAAGACAGCCGAGCAAAAGATTATCTGCAGCCAAAGCCAGTCAAGCCATGTTGACAACGTTATAATTTGTTCGTGCGTTTTTCTTTCCACCGTTGTTTGGCTTTCATTTCGCGCCGATGGACATTCGGTTCCGATTTCGGTTCGGCATTCGGCCATTTTCATCACCAGCACACAGCATACCGTAATGCCTGGGGACCAGTGGTTGAACCGGACGCGCACCAAAAAAAAAAGCGTCATTTCAGTGAACAAAAACACTATCATAAATCGTCAAATAAAAATAGCCTTCAACAACAATAAAACTCGGGTGCATTTGCATTCGCGGCTACGCTACGTCTCCTCTGGTAGCTGGACGCAACCATTGCACGCGTGTTCGATGGGGTACCGAAAATTGCAGCAACGAAAACAGATATTCAAATGTGGATGTGTGGGCTTTGTTGTTTTATTATAGCCGTACTGGCTTGTGTTGTGTTGCTGCGACCATACTGTTTTCGGTGTTATTTTACTTTGTTCATCTTTGTTGTTTTTGCTCAATGTTTTTTGATACACTTTCGACGCTTGCCGAGCGATGTAAAAAGCCGGTGAGCAGAGTTTGAACAAAAAAGGGTTTGGGGGGAAAAAAGGATCCGAAACTCAAACAACGAGAAAATTTGACTCGATCGGCCGTAGAAGTGGGAGCTGAATGAATGAAAAGCATTGAACAAAAATACATCCACTACTATGGGAAAGCTTGGCAAAAGGGGCACTCTTAATTTCATCATTATTTCAGATGAATGATTCATTACAAGTTTCAAAATGTAATCATGGTCATTTTTTGTAATTTATGGATATGTAAAGTGTTTTATGATCATATAATAAGAACCGGCCATTAAACAATAGCAAAGAAAACAGAAATCAATACTTAGAACAAAATGATGTGATTTGTATCACTTCAAAAATAAGTTGTAAAACGATGTGTTGAAGTTTTAGCATATTTTTAAAGATATGGTAATTCTATACAATCTGTCTCAAAAAGGCTGGAAAGTTAATTGTGTCCTTTTATTAAAATATGACCAAACTATAAATAAAAAATACTGCATGTGACGCACCATGGGCAGCTGCATATGACAAATAGCGCTTGGTGAGGATACGGTGTTGTATTTTCCCAAGAAGTATAGCTAGCTTGCAAAGCTTCAAAAGATTTGATTCAATTTAAATTTAACTTAAAAACATATATTTATGGTTAAATGCGAACGGAATTTATTTTGCTGCTATTTCATTATTTTGAGGCTTTGTGGCAATTTTATTTCATCGATAAGTACTACAGTAATTCAGAGAAAAATGTAAGAATAATTGTGTCTGACGGAACATTCAGTTGAATATTCATTTAACTGCTTAACCTGTTCATTTTGCCGCCCTTTCCCCTAATCATACGGCAGCGCAGGCATCTGCAATTTGAACGAAAAAACGGTTCATTCAAAAACCGGATACAAACGAAGCGTACGAAAATCTGTCAATGATGTTGTTACAATACGGAGGTTTAATACGATTTCTGTGTCACTTGGTATTGGGTTTTTGGGAAATTTGCCAATTAATTGATTTTGGTTTTTTTGTATGACAATAAGGCAAATTCTACACCACAATGGTAAGAAATTCGAAGTCTTTAGTCCTTAATGTCGTGAACATAGATCAGTCGTAGTCATATCACTTCTAATTTTTATGAATGAAAAATCGTAACCCTAAAGGATGACAAACAAATGCCAACAATCCTGGGATTCCCCAAACGTGCAAAGCTTCCCGGCCTCATTTACACACTGCTTTTCCGGCGGCCAATTTAGTCGCCGGGGATAGGAAGAACGTGACGAACAAGCATATTCATTGCGGCAGGGGAAGCTTACCGTTCGAGTCGGCTGTATTTTTTCTCTGTTCGACCAAGGGAAAGAGTTTTTGGTTCGTTAAGGTTACACAAGCACAATCAAAACGTGCTGGGTGGTGCCCGTGTTTCTTTCACCGTCTCATGGTTGAGAAAATCAAGAATAAAGCAACGAGCAAAAAAGGAAAGGCTCGATGCGACGCTCAGACTATGGCGCCAAGGAGCAACAAAATAACGACAGTGACTCGGTAAGGAACGGAACAACACACACACACATCCCGGGCGTACGAGCGAAACGCATAGTGGCGCCGAGTATTAGCATACTTAAAATGAGATAATTAAAAAACTTTTGCATATTAACGCAGACGGAGAAACCGGGCGGCCCGCGAAAGAGCAAGTTTTTCACGCCTCAGTAATTTCGGCGAAGCACTTGTACTTGCTGTTGTTTTCGGGGGGATGGATGCTGCCCTCGCTGCCTGGATGCGTGGAAGCCAAGGGAAGGCAGGAAGCGAAAGGAATGGAATGCTCATCATCATTTAGTGCAGCACATGGTCTCGAGCGAAGCGACTCGCTCATATAAAAACCGGTCGGCTG
Organism: Anopheles arabiensis; assembly: GCF_016920715.1. Classification (NCBI taxonomy): domain Eukaryota; kingdom Metazoa; phylum Arthropoda; class Insecta; order Diptera; family Culicidae; genus Anopheles; species Anopheles arabiensis. The sequence goes on from NC_053518.1 coordinate 79,731,559, forward strand.
GTAGGGGTGATGTGCTCGTTTTCTAATGAATACCTGAACGACGCATGGCTTGGTTGCGCTGGTAGTGGGGATGTGTGTGCGTGTGTGTGTGGCTGAGATTTTAGAGAATGCCACTGCACAGCGGCGCTCTGGTTTATGCCGCACATACTTGCAGTGGCAGCGGAAAAGCTCCTCCACCGGAAGCGAGTGTACGAGCATTTGATTACGTTTGTAATTTCATATGTCAGTGTGGTGTAGTTAGAGATTTTCTCCCCCCCCCCATTGCAGAAGGCAGTAATCTTGTGTGTGCATGTGTGTGTAGTACAAGGTTTCACAAGTACGTTAAGCATTATTGGTAACAGGGGAGCTAAACAGAGAAGATATTCTGAAAGCTCGTACGGTAGTGGTTAGTTTAAAGGAGGATTACAGTCAGCAGGATGAACAAGCATAACAGGATGAATTTTAATGCATAACATCGCCTCAAAAAGGGCTTTTGTTGTATGATTTTGATGATGCATTGTTTTCACTCACGTACATATTGGTCATATATTTTATATTAAAATTAGAAAATTCGTTTAATGTTTGTCTTGTTATTTCATAAATAACACAGGAACATGGGTACTAAACTTCTCAAGAAACAACACAAATGATAATAAGACAATAATAAAAAAAAAAATAATTCAACGTAACAGAAAACGTAAAAAAAATTGAAAGGATAATTAAATAATTTAAGTAATGTTAAGCATTACCGCATCTTTGTACAACGTCATTTTCAAAAGACTGACTGAAACTGTTCTGCTCAAGAAGCGCCTAAATGTAGGCATATTTTGGATTTGCAGACATTAGCTGGTATCGCGAAAGAATTGGTTTAAAATTAACAGTCGTTAAAAATTAACCAGAGTCGTTAAAAATTGCTAGAATTTGGCATCGCGAACGCATTGAGTTCATTTGTTAATTTTAACGACTGGTCCTATGCCGCCGTTAAACAAACGACTGTCAAGAGCGTATGCGATACAAATTAACAGTCGTTTAATTATACTGCTCGAATTTTTTCCCCGTGTTTGCCTATATGCGATATCGAGCAGTCGTTAACTGTTTTGACGATCGTTTATTTTAACAGGAATGAACAACAAATGAACTCGGTTAAACCAAAATGAACTTGAAACGACTGTTAAAATGTGTTCATTTATTCGCGATGCCGGCTATTATGTGCCAAGCTATACAGGCTTTAGCGAGACTTATTCAGTATCACGCAGCCGTATATAGTCAGTCCTTGCTAGGGAACAACAGTCCATTCTAGGCTTGAACCCATGACGGGCATGTTATTGAGCCGGTCGAGTTGACGCCTGTACCACGGGATCGCACTTTGCTTGCAGTTAATCATTTGTTTAAATGATTTTCAAATTATCATTTGTTAGCGTGGTTGTCACACAGTTGATCACCGTGAAACAGGGACTAAAGATGTTAAAGGTTACTTCACATTCTTTTAAACACGAGAGCAGTCAAACTGGAAATTAACTTGTTGTACCTGTAGTAGTAAACAAAAAACCCTGAATTATTCGATGCCAATTACTCTCGGGTAACCTTACATATTTTGTAGCTAATATGTGGAAATTTCATAGCTGTCATACTCAAAATGTAAAATAAATAAATAAATAAAATATTCAAATAAATGTTTAAATTTCCTATCAATAATGGGGATCTTCACGATTCTAGTTAGTTTTTTGTATGGAGTTTGACAGTTGAAGGATGAAATCATGTAAACACTCCATACAAAACCACACAAAACATAGCCTGCAACTTTCAGTCTAGATTATTCTAGCCACAAAGCTAGAATTAGATTCGAGTACCTGCTCGAAAACACGGGTTCGTTTACATTTATCCCAAGGTGCATTAAAGAGATCAGGTGATGCAATACAGAATCAAAGTGTATGTAGTCTAGGTGGTCTCATAGCATTTTTTTTATAACCAAATTTGAATGTCACTTTTTGACAGGATGGGTAAAAACTTTTGCTTTAAAAAAGCTTCCTGGCGGCTTGAAGAATACATAAAACAATTCTTAAAACCTTCCTTCAGAAACAGAAGCGATAAAAATCAGCCTTCTAAGTTCATACACCTTGGGATAAGCCCACCTGTATATTATACTCAGATAGATAGCTGCTCGAAAACTGCTATCCAATCCAAACAGCTGACAGGCTGAAACTACGAACTTAAAACGGAAAGGGCCCCAATGTCAGTTATAATTTTGTTTTTTTGATTGTTACAAAATTAACCTACAAGGTAGTTTTTAATCATCGAAAACATGCGTTACAAAGAATTAAAAACCAATCAAAACATGCGAAAAATACTTAATCATCCGATGTGTCAATGTTTAATTAACCAAACTCATTATTAGATTTCTTCCCCCATCAGGTCAGGTGTTTAAATTTATTGATTGGTTCGCAAAGTCCAGACACTAAGTCTACTAATTTGCTGATGGATACAAAACCAAATTCAGCAAGCCCGACATTGTAATGGATACTGCCAGTATGCCAATGTCCACAATGACAGCTAAGTGTACTTCAAAATGTACCTTCGAACCTTTTTCTGCCCGCTGAGGAGAGAGCAGATTTTGGCATAGTTTGGGCCGATTGGCAAATTTCATTCCCGAACCAAACCCATAGTAGCTGTGCTGCGATATACCTGCGATCGAGCACACGATGCTGGCAAGTCATTCCCGCTGGGCTGCCATCGTATGCTGCCAAAAAAGCGTAAAAGATCAATTTGACTAAAAGCACCAACAGGGGCGTGGTGCACATACACACTGCGCGGGAAACACGATGGAACGGCATCAGGCTAAGGCCTCGTTAGGAGGTGAAGTTTTTCGACAAACTTTTACTCGCTGCCGGCCCGGGAAGGCTTTTCTGCTGCACTGCCCCTTTTACGACCAGTGGAGTTGGTGGTGGTGGTAGTGGCGTTAGTGCCTGGCGAGGAAAATTAACATTTCGGCTAATTTAATTACAAACTCAACGTAAGTGAGTGAACTCAAACAGCAGGCAGCGCGCTTTGAACAGTGACCGAGAAGGTAACGGCGGCCCCACGAGCAGGGAAAAAGCTGGCTTCCATTAAGGCTGAGAGCTGAGGTGGAAAGTACTCCACAGTGGCAGGTGAAAATCTGATGTCCAGAGGGATCGTTTGGGGCATATGGGTGGGTGGGGGGTATCTCGACGCAAGGCAAACAACAGAGCACCATGCGGCCCGCAAAGCTCAAGCAAACGAGTCACAAACGAACGCACCACTATAGATTGTGGTTGCCTCCCGGTTGTGTTATGTAGACTTTATGGGTTATGTTTTCTGAGTAGCAATAGGTTCTGGTGTTCTGGTTCTCGGATCAGCAGGAAGGACCTGCGCTGCATGCCACGGGCAAAGATTTCACCTGACGCTTTTCAGATGACACTTTCAGAATGGACGACGAAAAATGTGCTCTTTGATACGGAACGAAAAGGGGTTTGCCCCGATATGAAGCCTCCAAGGACACTGTCTGTTCGGACTGTTCTGCCTTCATCACACTGCAGGCCTGTATCCTCAAATCAGCAAATGCAATGTTGGAAAATGCATCCACTGCCACCACAACATGGTGACACAGTGAGGCAGCATTTACATAAAACCTCAACATATACTGCAAGCATTTCGAGTGGGGTCTCCATACATGCCGTGGAAGTTTACCAGCCAGAACTTGCTTGCTGAAACTTCCCAGCATGATAATTAATAAATGATTATTTATAGCCTTTAGTTTTTATCATAGAAGAGTATTTTTTCACTTCCAAAAACGTGTTTGGGATCACATGGGAAGTGCTAAACCGTGGCAGCTGGTGAAAGTTGGTCATACCTGATTTGTGTAATGGTTAGTATTAAGCTAAAATGATGATGTTTCATGCTTATTTAATTATAAAATTAGTATACTCATAATGCTACTTAAGAGAGAGTGCTAATAAAGATTTTTGTAAGTGAAGCTTCCGTCGGCGCAATGACGGGTCCGTGGATAAAAAATTTGCTATAATTAAATTACAGTGTAGCAGTTAGTAAAATGAATCAAAAGTAACAAGTAACAAGTATCGTTTTTGATTGCTTTTCTTCTTTGCATTATTAACATCATATTTTTGCAGGGAATCTGAATTCAGATTGCTATAAATCTATGGAAGTAAATTATTTGTACTTCAATCTTCTCTTATTTTAGTGAAATTATTCATTAAGTCATAATGCTGTTGCAAATTAAGTATTTATAGATGATATCAATGTTTGTTTCAAGCGTTACTCTATGTCACCTACTACCATTACCTACTACACTAAAACTACAGACATATTCCCACATGAGTAACGTCTACTAACGAGTAAGCACCTGCAGCAATTGATCGTACCGACATTCCATCGAGTTGCTGAACGTGAAACCATGTAGCTCCGCTTCTATCTTCCCTACAGCAAGCGCAACCAATTTTCCACCCCATGTTCTCCTATCGACTAATAAATTTGTCTGCGAATTAAATTTTATTCATATTTATGGCCACACAGGAAATTATTATAATTGTATACCATGGGATGCGACCTTCACTTCAAAACGACCAGCGTGGCCACCAAACCGATTGCCAAGGTGGGTCAACATTTGCATTCCCGCTAGCACTGGGCATGGCGTTGGAAAGCATTCGACAGGCATTCGGGAGGCAGCTGTGACCGTGAAAACCGCAAACCCGTACGTACTGCAACAATAATGTGACACCCTTGAACTTTAAACTGCGGAAGAGCAGAGGAAAGAGTCTGCAACTCCAATGGTATTACTTCGATTGAACAAAACTTTTGCTACTCGCTTTGAAAACGGGGGCTAAAACGAAACGTGTTTGCTGGAGGTTGAACAGGTTGGTGGAAGTTATTTGCATTTAATTTGTTTCATAGTGTGCGTGTGCGTAGCATTCTAAGAGCTCATCTGCCGGTGAAAGAGATTTGAGAACATTCATTGCTACTTTACACATGTACGTGAAGGAGACTACTTAGCGCCTAAATGTAGGCAAAATGTAATTTTTAAGCATTCGGTAGAAACTAATTCGTTTGCTTAAAGTACGTTTTTTAAGGCTGCAAAATTCCTTATAAATTAAAAGGGTTTGCTATAGAATTTGATAAGCGTAAGCTAGTTTAGAGCACAAAATGATGATTTATTCGTGATAGCACATTCGAAATATAGTCTGGTTAAAATTCTGTTATCAAATTTATCTTACATTAATTCGGCTTTGGGTGCAGTTGTAAATTATGCGTATACGTGTGGGTAGGCCCAAAAAGTTTCTTTGCTCTACATGCCTGGTAACAATGTTAACCAGACACTAGCTTCGCCGCACTACCATTTTACACACGAGTAGAAAACCGGTAAAGCAAGATTTAAACACACTCAAAGCTTCACCGAATTCAACATGGTTGCAAAAGCAACACCTTTTCCCCATCAGCATGTGCACCAATAATCCGCCAGAGTTTATGTTTCACTTTCTCTTCCATTTGAATATTTTCACGTAAGGGCGCCGTCGTTGGGCCCCACTGTCCCGAGACCTTTCTAGGTTCAACCAGACGTTGGGGAGGGGAAATAACTTCTACTTAACCGTTTGAAAAAATAAACCCACCCACCCACTGTGCACACAATTTCCGGTACTGCAAATCTTTATTTGTAGTATGCATGTACCCGCCCACCCGCCCGGTAAGTGGCAACTTTGAAAGTGAAAGTTTTGCGCTAATGCGTTGCGAAGCGAGAGTGGTTGAAGAAAAATGACACTGCAGTGCGAACTTGCGTGCCAAGCTTTCGAAGGATTAGCTGGCACGGAAGGAATGTTGTTCCTTCAGCAACTGCTGATGGAAAAATAATGCATTTCCATACATTTTTGTCGCAACTGGAAAGGTTTTGAAAATTCCGGTGGCGATTATTTTATTTAAATTTATGTCAAGTCTAAGTGTGTGAACTTCAACAAGAACGTACGCCTACAAGTATGCAAATGAAAGGAAAATCGTTATTTTTTAGATGGTTTTGTCAAATTTATAACTTTCAGAAACAACGGCACACACTGCAAGTTTGTAAGATAGCACAATGGAAAGATGAACATGAAAACATGCTACTAAATACCAAGAAGCGTAACAAAACAACAAAACAAACGTGATTAGCATAAATACCGAACAAGATTACACGACGTTGCATAACTTTCCTCGCCTGATCCTCTTTGATTGTCGTCCTACGCGATCCAATCGAGCTTCAAGTTCAATTAGCAAATGAGTCCAGCATAGGCAACACCGGTCCGAAACACTGTGCGTACGCTCCTGTTCCTAGCGTGGTCCAACTGTCAGCAAACTTTTCCATTTTCTTCTCGGGCGTGTTCGCTTTATGGCACTACCGAAAGACCGCAAGTCAATCAGTCCATGGGGTTAATAAAATGAAATTACAACCACAACAGCAAATTACGTCCAGGCGCTTCCAATCCGGGCAAATGAGCAGATTTGTCAAATATTTACCTTTTCCAACCACCAGCTTCACGTGGCTCCGTGCAGCGAGGAGAGTGGCGTCTTTTTTTCCTTCTTCAAGCTACCCGCTCTGTTACGTTACCATGGGCTGGTGTCCTGCAAACTCCAACCAGCGCCGAAACGGTTGTCCCTGTTTGGCGCGCACAGGCAACGGTACACAGGAATCGTTAAATCGTTTCGGACACCCGGTCCCGTCACCAAGGCCCTTGCTGCTGGCTTGTGTGACGTTCCCAGTCAAAGTCAACATCATCATCGTCGTCGTCGTCGTCGTCGTGGTCGACGTCGATGTCTCATCCTCATGGGCAAACACTCCACCAGACTGTTAGGATAGGTTGAGTGAATTTTGCCAGTTTTTTTGCCAGTGTGTGCGTTACTCCAGCACTCATCAAAACACGACTACTTCAAGCAGTGCGACGAAGGTCGACCCTTCGATGGATAGAAGCCAATGTTTCGAAGGTTGCATATTAAGTGAAGCTATCGTTTGATATGGAGTGAAAAAAAGAAGAAAGATTGTCAGATATTGCAAAGTTTTTCTTTCATTTTCATCCTGCAGATTGACGAAGTGTAACCAGAAGGCTGGATTTATCGCAGTGCTGTCGAAGGACCTTACGGAGCCAGGTGCTGAGATGTTGGTGTGTTGGTTGGTAATAAAATCGGATGACAAATATTGAAGCAGCAACGGTTTACGACATGAGTATGATCTACAAAGATCAGTCAAACTGAAACACGTACAGTGATCATGATACTAAATTTATATTTTAAATTTGATGCGACAAAATACAAGTCATCGGTTAGTGTAAATATTTATACAGCAGTTGGAATTATACTGAAGAAAATCAGGCACTAAATTAAAGTTTAGGTCACCAATGAACCTTAAATTGTATTAACATATGCTTTTTGTAATGATGATTGCATACTTTTAGGCAATAATTCAAATTAACGAGACAAATGATTCCTCAGTATGTAATTTTTTCTCTTTTTAACATGCTCAAAATGGACCGTGATGTGCTCTGACGCAAATTATAAATGTATTTGCTTGAAGAACGTGTCTTTTACGCCTGCAGAGCATATCAATTGCAACTCATTCAACTGCACACCAATCATTGTAGCCTCATCTCTCAAGCGAACAAAATCCTCTTCAATCTGCATCGCAACTCTTCCGGCAGCTCAACTCGTTTCTCATGCTTTGATTAATTCTTCAAAAACTCATCTAATCCGGTTAACTCACTCACGACGAAGCCAGAAGGCGAACCCGTCCCGCAGGCAATTAAACTCGCACAACAAAGTGCACGCGAACGACCAAGCCTCTCGACGAACGGTCGGGCGCCACTCGACAGCAACAGAAATCATCATTTGTTTCAAAACATCAAGTGGGTTTTCAGTCCGCAAGTTCAGGCTTCGATGCGCAATGACGATGGTATGATGTGTGTGGCTGGATGGGTTGGAAATTTTTAATTAATAAAGCAAGTTTTCCATTGCCGGTTTTTTTTGCTGTTCCGTTCTCGAGACAAGATGCACTGGTCAACCATCCCGACCCATCCCGTTGCCGGTTGCAATCGTTTGTTTGATCGGGGCTGAACATAGCGTGCACCGCGGGAAAGCATCAGTTTCACTCAGCTCACTCGGAATGGCGCTCGGTTTGCGGTTTTCGCTCCGGATTAACGATTCTGTTTTCCGCAAAACGATGATGGACGAGCCGGCGGCTCCGAAGTGCACGGTAGAGTGTGGTGGGAAAAGTTTGGGATCGATTCAACCGCACACACATACACACTCGGTCGTACACTCGCATCGCACCGTGGCACATCCGTGCAGGATGGCGCCACAGGCTTCCGGTGCCAAAAATTTGCCGGAGCCTGTGGCCTGGGATGGCTTTTTCGCCGGCCGGCCAGAATCCTTCCCGGGCAGCGCGAACGGTAACGCCAACCGGAAGCCACGCAATGGAACGCTTGGCTCGGTGCAAACAGCGTAAATCTCTCTCTCTCTTTCTCTGGGTTGCACCAGAGAGTAACTTTGCCGAAAGACTAATATGCATGAAGCTGAAGGGACAGCGTGGAGAGGACTTTGTTTGGCTTATGGCTTCGACTGGTGCTCAAGTGGCGAATGGGAGGATCAGTTGCAGCAGGCAGGACGGTTCGGTTCGGGTCTGGGCGTTGCAATGGATAAGTATGCACGTGTGGCTCCCGGGGTCGTACACGCCCAGCATCGCACGGTTCAATGATTTTAAATAGGGAATCATGCGAAAATGTTTGTGATGCGCTTGGATAAAGCGAAAGTTTTACATGTGCTCCAGGGTACGCTCGCACGCATGTAAATGTAATGCTGTACTTGTCACGAGAGATGCGAGGAGATTTGCAACAGAACAAAAAGCAACTATATTGCGCTTTAAACCCGAGAATGAAGAACAAAAATATGTAAAACCATAAAAATTTTAAATATAGGATTGAATAATCACAAAACAAAAACTATCGAAACAAATCTAATAACCCAGTTGTTGAAATTATGCTATAATTATAATAAATATTCTATACATTTTATGTAACATTAAAATCAAAATAAAAGACAATCCGAAACAATCATAACAATCCTAAAAAGAAATATCAAAATGTCAATCATCAAAAGAAACAAAAGAAAACCATTCATAAAAATAAAAAAAGTCTATAAAAGGAACGTATAATATCAAAACAAGTAAAACAGATATAAAAAGAAATATAAAATACCAAAGAAAAAGAAAAATCTTAAAGATGTAAACAAAACAAGAGACAGAGAAAGAGGTAGTGTGACCGAAAAAAAGAATACCAAAAACAAGTTCATATTAGGTAACAATTGCAATGTAAAAATTGAAAATAAAATCCTTCATATGTCAGTGACAAAAACGGACCGACCGCCGAAAACTTTAAACTATAATTTTAACTCCAATAAATCCAATCCGCCTTTCCGTGTTACGGCGGGTTGCGTACGGGGTTGGTTTCGCATTAAATTTTTTGACAATATTCCATCGCACGCAAAACTATCCAGCGACCGGTTCGGTGAGCTGGAAAAAAAGAAATCCTGAAACCCACCCGTTTCCGTTCCCTTTAGCCCGGGCGGATGACACGGCTTCACAGCTCGTTTGGCATGAAGCGCATAGCAGCAGCAATGGCGGGGTCTTTTATTTATTCTAGCGTTGCTTCTTGTGGGTCGGCGCATGCAATTCGCACTCACTCACCGTTCAGCCGGGGGATTTTGGGGCTGCCTTTTTCCATATATTTCGGTGGGGCCCCCCACCGATCAACTCTTTCAGAGTGTTTTTTGGCAACTGTTTTTAGAACGATTTCAATGAATTCCAACAGCCTGAAGTGCAGCTGCATGGGGGGAAGGGTTGCCTTAAAAAATAGACTATCACGAATGGGCCGAAGTTGGTGGCGTTTCTGTGTGTGCATGGGAAGCGGACGCACGCGGAAGAGCACACGCTCCGATTGTGCAGCCGATGAAAAGCGTAAAAAATATACGGCTTCCTATCATAACAGGGTGAAATATGGCGAATTTTTCTGAGTTACATCCTGTGTCTTCTCTGCCCCCTTTTTTGTGGTTGAATAAATTGGTCGAATTTCGGAAAAGTCGTACCACAAGGCGGTCGGAATGGATTGGACCGGTGTCCTTCTGTGTTGGCCCGCTGATTGAAAAGTGGGTGGGCCGGATATGGGTTTGTATGGAGTGTGTGTGTGTTTGTGTGTGATTGGTTAAGGGGATGTACAGGAGTACTTTAGAGTTTCACTCTATCTACAGCGCGAATCGAACGAAAGCAGTAGCTGTAAAGCACTGGACAGCTTTGGTCGTAACAAGAACAAGTTCATATGATTGGGGGGAAACCGAGTTTGAACAGCTAAAACTAACACTTGTATCTCTCGCATAAAACGTACATTTCAACTTGTTTGTTAACAAACATTTTACGATACGTAGTTACTATTGATGCAAAGGATACTTGTTGGCTTAGATGTTCATGCCGAGATAAGCAGCAACAAAGCGTATTGACTGTGCAAATTTGAGCGTAATCTTTTCACTGATAGCATCTATCTTGCTTTCAGGAACTTGACCAGGGTATGTATCCCTGGTAAAACAGATTGTTTTTGGGGTGCTTTGTTCCACCGCACACAGGTCATTCTACCATCCTCTTGGCCAAAAAACAAAGAAAACAGCGAAAAAGCGATACATAATGTGCCAACTATCTGGGACACGCGTATTTTTCTTCCACTAATCTGGCGGCCGCCATTTTGGCACACGCTACAACGATAATCTGGGGGCCATTTTTTTTCTACCTCCCACCGGTCTTACTGTCCCTTTCGGTCTCATCCATCTCATCCCCGTGGCAGCGTCCGTTGATTGTACGGGAAATGGATCAAGCCTACGCGCTCTGGGGATGTTTCTTTTGGTCTCCGGTTCGCTACGGTTTCGGCCAAGGCAGCTTTTCCCGCTGCTATCATCAAAATGATAATGACACTGGTGAGGGGGGGGGGGGGAGTCACGACGAAACGATAATTAATGAGCCGGGAAGGATAAACAGCGCACCGGGAGCGGTACAGCCATGCCAGCATTTCGGACCGAGCTCAACCGGTTGGAACATTACCGAGGTCGGGATCGCCGTTCATGAGCGTAAAGCTGGCTTTGCAGCGCAGTGGGAAGCTTTCCGGTTTGTAGGTCTTTTTTCGAAAGGTGGGTATAATTGTGATTTTTTCCTAATTAAATTTTATTGCCTTCACTTCATGCACTTTATTTTGAAACACAAAAATAGAGTAATTAGCTCACATTTTAGTAATTGTTTTTCCCTCATATATCCTTAGAATTGACGCGTTTTTTTTAATATTTATCGGCAATTGTAAAATAAAATAGATACTGGAGCAAAGCATTATAAAAAATCTATTGTTATGAGTTGTACCGAGCAGTGTTTATTGTCTTATCTAATTATAATGTAATGCTTTACAATGTGATATAAACTTGATGATTGATATTAGCGCTATCTATGATCATTTTAGAATTATTATTTTTCATAATTCAATCAAATCAAACTGTAATTAAAATAGTCTATACGCAAAGAAGGGAAGCAACGCGGGAGTGAGTGTGTTAACGATGGGGAATGATAAAGGTGCAGAGGAGGTGGGCCGAATGAGGGAGACCGTTGACACCAGATTTCTTCTGTTCCATACCGATGTTTCTTCATTGCGATCTGATCAACGACTGACGATCAATCCAAGTTCTCTCCTTTATAAGCAGCTCACTTGCTTGCATCGGGCAATACTATCTAGCCACTATTCTTACATATATTTAATGCTCATTGCTCTTAAGGGACGGATTTTGTAGTCCCAAAAGCTTTTAAAGGATTAAATATACTACAACATACTTCTTTGTGTATGTTGATAGTCATACCGGCCTTGTACAAGTTGTAGATGGTTTACTTTTCACCTCGACTTATATTATAGAGCGGTGATAGCTTCTATCTTAAAGGCTGGGGGACACTGTCCGTACTCGCTAGTGTTATTTCGATTTTCACTAGCGCATCTGGCGGCGGCTTGTGAAAGCTTTTTTTGTCATCGAGAGAATGGTCATGCCGGATTTAAAAATTAAGTAGTTTTTCTATCGTTTTTTGTCCTGAAAATGAATGAAATGCGTGCAGGACATGTGAATCTACCTTTAACAAAACTTTTCTCGTCCGAATTAAGTAAAAACATGGAAAAATAACATATTTTCTGAAGAGGTTCCAAATTGTTTGGTCCTAAAATTGTTTGGTAAAATGCTTGGATCAGCCGCCGCCAGTTGCGCTTGTGAAAATTGAAATTACACTAGCGAGGACGGGCTATGTCACCCGGCCTTTAGTTTGGTATAAGTAAGCATTATTCATGACCACCTCATAATGACCACCTTATGCTATGCAGAAAAGTTTTAGCAAATTATCCAATAAAATTTAAATATAAATTCTGCAATAACAGGATAATTGAAACTAATTTTTATTACTGATTGAGGGAAAAACAAACGAAGAACTTATTTCTAGAGCAATTTACATAAACTGTTTTATTCTGAAGTAAGAATAACGCAACTTTTAATTTCTCAAATTTTAACCACCTTCTTTAATTGGAAATTATATGATTGCCTTTGTATCTTAATAAAGAACCGGCATACATTACAAAAATTGGATGATATTGCATGCAAAGCAACCAAGAAATGCGAATAGAAATGAATGTTCATACACCAGACTGGAGTTTTTCATGCATTCACTGTTAATTGTTAAAATAGTTTTTAAAACTATTTGAATGTTAAATGTTTTCATAAATCAAAAATATCCAACATTGAAACAACTTATATGTTTTCACAACAAACAATAAAACTTCACTTAGAACGTTGTTAATAAAAAAGTTTAAAAAATTCTTCTGGTTTTTCAATTGTCAGTATTACTTGAGGTCCAGACCTAGTCCGATAAAATCATTTCTCCTTTACACTCGAATAAAAAGAAAGCATCATCATTTTGTATAAGAACATTGCTCTTATGTTTATAATCAAACAAATACATTTTTATATCAAACTTCCACAGGATTCTAAATAATATTTTACCGCCTAAAGTGTATCGAGCAAAAGCAAGAAAACGCCGACTCAACATCACATTGCACCTTTGCAGAACGACGTAGTGCTTACCTCCACAACACAGAATAGTACTCAGCAATGCAAACTCACCAATGCAGAGAGCGAGCAAGAGAGGCGGAGAAACCACTCCGGGGAAGCCTTCACCGGAAATCGATGAATATTTTAATCCATTTCAAATTTCCTTCCTCAAACGAGCAACCCAAAGGTATGTTTATAATTATTGCACAACTTCGAGTGCGGGCTTCGGCAGAAGTAATTGTGGTACTTCTGCACGAATGCCGCACCGAACGCATATTCCCATGCCCGGTGGTAATGTGCTCGTTTGGCAGTATGGTGAAAGCACCAGTAGCATCACCGCTTACCATTGGAGCGCTTTACCAGTAAAATTCAGCACCGTACCGCATCCGATAAGAAGAATGAAGAGCATTCATATTTTATCGAAGTCTCTGGAAGATTGCAAGACACCCAACCCGGGGAAGGGAACTGGTGAAAACGGATGAGTGAACGAATCATCAAATTTGGTTCGTATCTAAAGGTAAGCAACAGCAACCAAAAAAATACTTTCGTTAGGAAGGAGCAAAACTTTAAACCAAACACAAAAACCATCCTCCCATTTGCAACGCATTGTTACAGAAAATAAACTCAAGAGGCCTTTGGCTCTCCCGCTTTACGGTAATGCACTTGGGGGAGTAAAAACATTTCCAGAATTAGTATTTGAATAAGATGGGGCTGATCTTTTTTGTGTAGTTGAAGATTTCGTGAAGGATTTCTTTCCGATTTCAAGCAGATGAAAGTAGCAACGATTGGAGAAAAATGTGAATAAGCGAAAGATAGAAAAGAGAGAAAAATGCCTTGTGGTTCTTCTTCGCCAGTTCTCCATTCAAATGTTTTCATTGTACGCAAAAAGAAAACGGGGAAGCAACAAATAGATAAGGAAGAATTCCAATAATACCGAAGGCAAAGCATGATTGTACGCGGCAGTAGATAAGAATGGAAAACATTGTGACCTGGCATGAGATCGAACGGGGGCGGACGACTTCGCTCGGGAAAGGGAAAGGCTGCCAGCGGCACTGATTCCATTCCCTAGACGAGGACCTTCCGCTTGCCTCTGGAGGAATTTCAAGATTCTGTCAAATCTGCAAATGGCCAAAGCAGCAGAACTGTCCATCCGAATGACTGTAAAGTTGGAATTAAAGAAGCGGGCCGAATCCTACAGAAGACGGACGCATTCCGGTGCGTTAAGCAGCGTACTTCATGGAGTTACTAAAGCATCTTTCCGGTCGTTTTTTTTTGCTACTGCTGCTTGAATTGAAAACGGGAAACGGAAAGAGAAAAAAAGGCATAGTTGTTCGAGAGGTAAGTCGACCGAAATCTTTCCTGAGTAGGTGGGGTAGGATGTAAAATTCAGCTATCCAGCCCATGCGAACTTCCCCGGAGGGGAATGATTCACAAGCAGACGACGACGATTCCTTGGGGATAGCATTCTGCCATTATGCATTTGTGTCTATCAAACCAGACAAAGTTTTTGGGGGGATGTTCCCGAGCGCTATAGAGTATGATGGAGAAATGTATTTCCGGGTGATAGGGCTGATAATGGAAGGAAGCAAGCGCTTATCAGCGGCTTCCTTTGGGAATTGGATAATCGGTTGGTTGGAGGTAGCCATACCGGGAAGTGCATATGAAAGGCAACGGTTTTCTAAAGGAATAAATAGTAATGTTTATCAACACATTCAATGGGAATGTGAGGGTCTGTAAGGGTCTTCAAATTGAGGACAAAGGCCCCCAAAACTTTAACACTAATGTTTAACTCCTTTCCTTAACTAGCGATGAGTACACAACTACAAGATACTGGGCATTACTCGATATGATTGGATACCATCGGCTAAGTCAGATTGCTCTTCATTTCCTCATCCAGCACGTCCAGGCCGTCATCGTTCGGTTGCGCCACCAGCATACCGCCGTATTGTTCTCCGAGCTGTTCCAGCTTCGTAATGGTGTCGCAGTGCCCGTGGTACAAACACTCGTACACAATTTTCCAGATCAGGTAATAGAGATTGTGACGATTATCGACGCGACGCAGCGTAAACTCTTCGTCAATGTTCAGGTACTGGGTGTGGTTGTTAGCTTCACTGTACGGTGGCCAAACAATGTCGGACAGTTTGCTACGCTTCGGTGTGGGATTGCTGGAACGAGGACGCAAATGTCAAAGGACAAATGTAAAATTCAAATGTCAGGACATCTGATGACAACTGTGCGTACCCATACTTAACGAAGTTTGCAATCAACTCAACAGTGCGAATGTGCACGGATAGTTCCTTCCGATACTCGGAACGATTCGCCAACGCGTCCCGCAGATTGTAGGGACTGAAGATGTATCCCAGCTCATCGCCATGCAACGCACCGTACTTGTTCGTCTGAAGATGTTGGGCGTAAATTTTCTTCTTATACTCACCAAACTTTCCATCAAACTCAAAGCGCAGATAGTACAGCTGGCCCTCGTGCAGATGCTTGCCCAGCACACCCAGCAGCCGCCTGATCGGGTAGTAAAGATTGGCCATGTTTGCCATCTTCTGGTAGAACAGTTGCTTGGTCGGTTCAAGCCCCTGTGCTACGGCCCAGTTACCGACATTGTCCAGGATTTCACCAATCCGTCGCCTTATCATGGGATGGTTTTGGTTCGGGTAGTTTGTACTCATCCAAAAGTCGAAGATGTGTGGCAGCAGAAACTCGAACTCGGTTGCCGTCTCGCTAATAAGGATCGGCATTTGGGGTGGAGTTTTAACGCGTACAGCTTCGTGTGGTGAATGGCTAAAGAAGGCACCGTCCTCTACCGTGCGATTGCTCATAGTGGGTATGAAACACACGTAGAACATGCTGCAGTATGCGAATGTGTAGCGTAACTTACGATCGGGGATGAAGAACTGTTCCAGCTCGAGCTGCTGAAACTCAGGCAGCGTTCGTGCATCCATATCGTGTACGTAATTATCCTGACACCGCAGATGATCGTAAAGAACGGCCCAGGGGGCCAGCATGGAACCGCTCAGCACGATCACACTTTGAAATAGTCCGGCGGCTTGTTCGTTATACAGTTGATGTGTTACCGACGCACCACCGGCACTGTGTCCCATCAGGGTAACACGTGCAGGATCGCCTCCGAAATGGTGCACATTGCGCTGTACCCATTGCAGAGCGGCCTGCTGATCTCGTAACCCATAATTACCGGTGATGTTGAGACGTTCGCTCTTCAAGAATCCAAGCACCCCGAGACGATAGTTCAGAGTGATAACAATCAACTCCTAGAAAGAGAAGAATCGTAAAGATGACCACCCATCGAAAGTAATGAGATGCTTGCGCAAGACGTACATTCTCCATCAGCAAATCCACACCATGAACTTCTCCCGATCCTGCTACAAAGCTTCCACCGTGTATAAACACCAGCACGGGATACTTGACACGGGTTGTCTCCTGCTCACTGTCCACATGCTGCACCGGTGCGAACACATTCAGATAGAGACAGTCTTCGCTGCCCACTATCCCATTCTGGCGGTTGATGTTTTTAAACTGTGGACACACGCTCCCGTACGCGGTGTAGTTACGCTGATCAACGGGATCTTCCAGCACGGGGTTCTACAATCAACACCCAGTATGTTCGATTAGAGACAAACAAAAAATCACTTCAATCTGATAACGTCCAACTTACGGCAAATCGTAGCTCGCCGACCGGAGGCTTGGCGTAACGAATTCCAAGAAACGCACAGTACGGCACATTGTTGAATGTTTTGTTGTAGACACCTTCGCCGGTAGCAGCGTCACCGAATCGAACCAAGCAGGCACCTGTGTCCTCTTCCGCTACTTCCGCCGGAACGGACTGGCAGAGGTTATGGGTCGTGCAGACGATCAGGAGCAGCAGAACGCCGGCACCATACATAACTGTCACTGTGATGGGTTTAACGCTTCTTCTCCGCAATGCTGGACCGAAAAAATAAACGACCACCACCGTCAGACGTTCTTTCGTAACTGTTGATAAACAGCAGCGCTTGTGATCGTCTCATATGCCCATAATCTTAATGCTCGTCGTTTCAATGCTTTCCGATGTTGTACTTCGGTATTGGATTGGACGGAGGCCAGCCAGAGAATACAGTATGTATGTGTGTGTAAGTTGCTGCTTGGTGCTTCACTACGATTGATAAGACATCAATGCTACTATTGAGTCGTCACGCAAGGTCAATGCTGTCTGTAAGGCATGCTATGCGCTGGAGTCGCTGTACTAGACACACACGCGCCTTCAGAGCGAAACGGATGCAAAACTATGTCAGTCTGTTTCGGCCGTTTGTGAAGTTTTTCGATAGTGTTTTTCTCGAACAAAAAAACAACGTAACAGTTTGTGTTTAGAATCAATTTGTGGCGTTTTTTAACGTAAAGAGAACAAAGTCTGACGATAGGCGACAAAGTCGTAGATGTCGACGTCCACCCAGTGACTGTTTTTTTTGTGGTTCAGTCTTTGCTGTCGACCCCATTCTAAGTGTTTACTTTGTATCAGGCTATCTACGTCAACTCAGCTTGTGGACTGGGACAGCGCACAGCGCAAGAATTCATCACCCAACGCAGGCAATGGCTCTAAAACCTCATTTAATTTCGAATGACTATTTCACCAACCACCGGCACACATCTGGCACGACAGCTTAAACAGTGACGACACCGAACGGCACCGTAAACCACCTGGTGAGTTCCGGGTTCCGGTGTGACAAGGCATTTTTTTGCATTTGCATTTGCCGGATGGAAGAGACGAACTTTATTCCTGCTGGCCTGGCCGAACCACCTACGTAGGTGCAAAGCGCAAAACAACCGTCAGCCGGTGAAAAAACACAGCACCGAAAACATCAAAGCGTTATAATTGTGTTTTGCACATAAATTAATTATGAATGAACAAGGAAAAGTTTTTGAGGGGGTGTTTATTCTTGCAACGAGACTTTCATTGCACTGGAGAGAAGAAAAAACACCTCGGAGCGCAGCAGAAAGTGAGTTGTTGTATGGTAACATTTTAGAGCTGAAAGCGCTTTCTATTATTCTGATTTTTTGGTGCATTAAAACGTAATTTGTTTATTTAGCTTTGACGGCGGGCAACTTCATGCTTAAATGATTTTCCTAGACACAGACGTTGAAGTCTTGAAGTTTGTAGAATGCGGTTTATAATCATTTGTACTAAGAGAGTTTAGTAAGAGCTACATAGTATTTAGATATTGGTAGTCTCTTTCAATAATGGCCTTAATCTCCTAATGTCTTGATAACGTAGAATTTATAAAATTCTCGTAGAATAAGGTAGAATTTATAAAATTTTAAGGTGCAAAAGTGCAGCAGACCTTGAAAATATGCACCGCAACGACATTTCGCTGGTAGAATGTTGGGAAGCGCAGGAAGATGTTCGCTTCATTCCACCCAGTAATAGTAGGTCATTAATTTCCTGTCAGTATTTGCTCCAGCAAGCATTTTCAGTTTGCAGTTTTTACACCACCTCACACCGCTATGGTGTCAAGGTAAAACAGAGCAAATGGAAAGCTGCGGTACTTGTCACATTTGTCTGAGTTGTCCCCGAACGAATCGTTCTTGCACTTACTCCAGTGAGATGCTCGAGCAGTAACGTAAGTAACGGCGTAGGTCGCACAGTTGTACTGAAGCGCCTGAAGCATCGGTCAACATCAATAAAGCAATCGTTGTTCCAAGAAAGCGGACAATTATTTAGCAAACATCCACTCAAGAGTTTCAAGGTTCCGGTGGGAAGCGCTAGGACGCTCTAGGACGCTTTTTCCAGTGATGCCAGTTTCGTTTGGATGATTCAATCAGAACTACGGAGTGAATGTGAAGCAAGACAATAAAAGAATCTTCACAACAACCGGATGCCCTGCCCTGTCCTATTTTAGGCTAACCCAGCAGGATTTCTTTCAGTGAGTGTGAAAGAACTCCAGGACTTGGGGGATCTAAAATGTCATGTTTGCTATCCACACTCTTCCCTTCCAGCCTCCCGCATCTCATCCCACGGAGCAGGAATTTCGCTTTTCTTTCCACATAGCAGGAAGTTTGTATCGTTCTAGCCTCCTGTGGTTCCCTCACATTTTATCCCTGATGGACATCGCGCTATCGGACATCGTACCGCCCAGCTAGTGACAGTTTAAGCTGCTCAGTACCGCGCCGTGCGGGCCAGAAGCTTTGCCAGACAGGCTGCAAATTTGTTACACGACCCGGCACTCTCTAATGGGCCTGGACCACGCAGAGCTGGGCAATGACTGCCGACTACAGACTCCAGTTGCCAGTTGCGATGGGCAGGCGGAGGAGCATTCATTAATCAAACAGTGTCCATTAATAAACGGGATTTGCGATGTGATGTTGTTTTCCGCCAGTGGGAATTGGGAGGATCGCCGTTGTTCCGGAAGCAAAAAAGAAAGCGCATGTCGCTTTTGGGGCGCCTGCCCATTAAGCGACGTTTTCCTGTGTCTGTATCTTGTAATACACTACAAGGCTTCAAGGCGTTTATCTGCAAAATAATGTTTGTTTAATACACTATTTAAGCCACCATTTTAGAAATGCTCAGGCCCTATCTCATGCTTATAAATAAAAGGTTTAACAATATCAAACTGGCATCAATAAGCGATTAGACAATCATCGCCAGGTCCTGAGTGAGCATAATGCCGATGGATATGCAATCGATGCCGTAGCGGAAGTTTAAACAAACGATCAAACTATTAACGATGTCGAACGGAGCGAAACCATCTGGCGGAGCAGTAAACTTCATGGAAAACACATTATCCTCATCGTAAGCGCCAGTGTTAAAACTTCATCCTCAGTAAGTAATCGCTTCGGGTAAACGCTTGCAGGAGCTGCAGTCAGCTATCTGCTTTGTCGGTTAGCTATGGGGCTTTCGGGTTTGAAATGCTTGACTCTCGTATAAAATATTTGTAGAATAAAAAAATGAATGAGAAGCAATAAATGCTTGTGGAGGATTTGAAGCGATGAAAACCAATATGGTTTGAGCATAACTCACAGCTAATGGGTTTGAATTCAATCGATCCAAAAATATGACCGTTTAGCTTGCATTAATTTGAACAACGATGTTCAATTGTGATAGCAAATATTAAATCTGCCGTCATGTTTTAATCTGTGTATTGAAAATGAATGGAAAAACAGTTAAGAAAACTATTTGACCAAGTGACAACTAATGACAGATAAATATGAATATGCAACACACACTAGTTTCAAAAGTGCATTACTAAAATTGCCTTTATGTTTGATGAATTGCATAAATTTAGGCGTATCATATTGAGGCATAGATTATTGATTAACTGTATTATGTTTAAGTAAAACATCATTTAAATTCAATTGTTTATACTAAAACCTTTACTGTTTGCTTATTTAGTTGTGAAATCATTATATTCCTTGTATTTTATAGATGTTAAGCCTAATGTTAACGTTTAAAAGCCTATCTCGTAACTTGAGAAAAAACGCATCTCCAAGTGAATGCTTTCAGTCCTTAAATTAGGATAATAAATAAGTTGGGATGTGCTAGTCTCAAGGAAACGCTTCTTAGACGTATTTCAAAATCCTTTTAGGGAACATCACGGAAAAAAAACTCTGCATACCTTCACCGCATCCTACCCACCCTCCCCCTCCCCCCCACACACCATTTGCACGTGATTCATTGCAGTTTTCCTTCCGTCCCGGTGCTAGCAAAGCGATGAGGAGCTGTACGGCTTTTTTCCCTTTTTCTCCGTCAAGAAAGATCTTAATCCTTTGCCACATCCGATTGCCATTTCTTACAAAAAGCGAAACAATTCCTGGCTGCCTGCTCGACTGTTGGCGGAAGGGGGAGGGGAGCTTCAGGCGCATTGTGTGTATGAGTGTGTGTTCCATCGGATTACAGCATTCACATGCCATCGCAGCTGCTGGCTTGCGGGCGAAGCAGTGCGCGTAACCGGCCGGAGCGTGATGCTGCCGGTTGCAAGGTTGGCAACGGGTGAGATAAATTCTAGACAAATTTGCATAACTTCATTAAATGCAACCGGGCTAAATGTGTGGTAGTGCCGGGGGGTAGGACAGAAGCTTGGCACGCTTGTACGTACACGGCCATTGCACGGGCAGCAAATCTGCTGCAGTGCAAAGAAAGGGAAGAGGAGCGCTACGTGGAGTGGGGTGGTAAATCGGCAACGGGAATGACAAAACCGGCATGCATATTCATAACTTTTACAATTCATACCCGGTGCCAGTTTTTCCATGTTTTTGTACGGCGGATCTTTTTGTTGTGTTTTTCCTCCTTGACAGCTTTTGAGTTTTTTTTCTTCCTCTTCCTTTCTTTTGTTTTGTTTCATTTTACGTTTAATTTCTAGCGGCTATAGCAGAGTGTGTGGGCTGTGTGCCGGAGATTCTTTTCGTGTGTGTGTCACCTCGCTCGTTATTCATTCATTTGTTGGACGCGGTTTCATGCAAAACCCTTGTCACAAGTATTTTTGTAAGCTTTTTAATCAGTTTTTCATTACGAGCTGATCCGTTCCGTTGGATGTAGCCTCTTATCCGGGCGAAATTCCGTTCCAGGGCGTATAGCTTTAAAGAAAATTTGCTTGAAGAAAACATTTTTCATTGCATTTGTTAAGCGCCTAAAAGTATGCAAAATGTATGTCGTAAGATATTCTTTACGTGTAACTTTGTAGGTAGTATAGGAGCATAAATATTAAACAAAAAAAAATCAATTAATTTTGAAATTCAATACAAACATACATAATATTCCATCCAAAGAATTATAGCAGCATTATTTTTTTTTCTCTTGACAAGCCGGCACCAACCCCAACTCAACCAACCAACCTCAGCCAAATTGATGGCGAGATAAAGTATGAAGCACAAATTATGCACCCACAAAAAGCATCAGCATCGTGGCGCGATTTGTGCGGCGAGTAAGTAAAGTGGAAATTAAGCAACCACACACACACACACGCATACGCACACGCCGTTCAACCACAATCATCCTTACCAGTCTGGGGCACGGCGCAAATCATTCGCACACGACACGACACGACAGGCAAGGAGGCACAAGACAAACAATCTGTCAACTTTCTCAGATTAGCAAAAATGTTTGCGCTCGCCCCGGGAAGCGAAATGAGAAGAGCATGCCGTTGTCGTTGGCAGCAGCGGGAGCAGCACATGCCACACCACCACGTCATTTGTATTTAAATCTGTCTCGTTCGTCAAAATTTCCCTCGCTGTGAAAGCAGCAGAAGGGCGAAGGCTTACTTTAAACGTTTCCAAGCGTGCTGCAATTTGATAGAGTGTAGAAAAACTGCTTCAAAAATTACTCATCGCTAAGATAATCAAAATGAGTACGGTGTACGGTCGCTTTGCCAAATTGATCTCCCTGGCACCGCAGCTGTTACCAATTTGTGGCTTCACTTCCATTTTGTTCCATTTTTTGATAGCATACGGAAGCACAGATACCTGAATATATTCAATCGATAGGTTAGTTAGACCGATGTCGGTGACTTAGTACCCTGGAAACGGAATCTTTCCCGTCGGTGGGAAAGCGATTGACCAGCACCCAGGATTTGCAGACAGACGGGCACAAAAACTGTACCAAGCTGCTTGCTACCCTCAAGCCACAATGACAAAGCCATCATCATCATCATCGTGTTCACCACCATCGGCTGCAAAATGGATAGTCGGCATTAAATTTGCATACATTTTACGATAAATTGAATTCGCCTTCACATATTGTGCTGCTGACTCGTGGTGTAAAGAGCAACGAGCTCCCGCAGGCCTCGCAGGCCGTACTGTTCGAGCTGGGAACGTTTTTTTGTAGCGTGTGTTTCTCTACTGGCGTACGTGTTCGTGAGGGAAGGAAGCGCAATTCAGCAGTAGCAAAATATTGACACACATATCCTCCTGCCGTCCGTCCGATCGTTGGTGTCGGGCCACCCGATGTGCCACCAAAAGCCTTATTTCCATAATTGAATTGGGCAAGAAATTGACTGCCTTGATGAGGGCAAGAAAGCGATGAGTCCCGGTCGGGCCCACCGGTACACCTGGATGGGAAAGCAATCGATAAAATTCGTCCCAGGTTCGGTGACCTAGTTTTAAAAAAACGCGTGCTAGAAATTATGTTTTCCGTTTGCGTACGATCGACGAGCGCCGGAGCACTTTAATTAACACAAGCTCACGCCCTCTATTGGCAATCGGTGGAAGTAGTTTGCTGTAGTAGTAGAGTGAAGTACTACTACTGCTTCTCCTGTGTGTTATTTTTGAAGTACTTGCGTGTTTCTGATTGAAGGAACACACACTCACTCACACTCACTCTTCTTCTTCTTCTTCTTTGGCTCAACAACCGATGTCGGTCAAGGCCTGCCTGTACCCACTTGTGGGCTTTGGCTTTCAGTGACTAATTGATTCTCCCCCATAGCAGGATAGTCAGTCCTACGTATGGCGGCGCGGTCTATTTGGGGATTGAACCCATGACGGGCATGTTGTTAAGTCGTACGAGTTGACGACTGTACTACGAGACCGGCTCAACACACTCACACTCACATACACGCTAAATTCTCGATTTAGTTTGTAGCGGGTGAAAACAACGTCCAGGAAACAATTCGCAACTTTCTAACGAAGCTGGCTACTGCTGCATCCCTGTAGCTTGTAGTGGAAAGTGCCCCAGTAGTTTTTGCAGCTGCCAACCCCTTCGGATGGAGATCTTTGGAGGTCTTGTGAAGGGGTGTTTCGAACTCCCGTAGTTAGCAGTTTGTTTGAGAGCTTTTTGCACTTCGTTCAAAGCGCTCGTTCGCTTCCGTGTTCCGAAAAAGAGGGGAGTTTTGGAGCGCTTGTGTGTGTGTGTGTGTGCACGCGTTTGTGTATTACTACTTCATAAAAGCTGTACTAGGAGCGCAGCTGAGAAAACTGTGTCAGTATAAGAATGCTTCATCTCATTTCAGCTCAAGTCAACTCGCAACCCCTCCGGGCACGCAACCCAACCCATTCCACCGCAAAGCAAATGTTGGATGGAGAGTTCCCGTTGGAGTTTCATATTTTGTGTCAATCGGAAGGTGGGTTTTTTTTGGGCAGTGAGGAGCGTCACGATGAAGTGGCAATTTTTGGGAGGCGAAAACACTAGTTTTTAGCCAGCCTTTGTATGTCAGACTGAAGCGCACAAGCGTTCGCAGTGAAGAAGCTGTACGGTTGGACGTGAATATGGAGACCTTCTTCCCGCTTCTGTAACGCGTTGGAGGGCAAGTCTGCAAGTGATATGTTATTTGTTTCGCCAGGATGTAACTAGAAAACTTTGCACTTTGTATGGATAAGGGTGGGTAATAGGTACAGGTACAGAGCGTGCGTTGAATGACAACAAGGTTTCACATTTTGGTAGTGCTCCAGAACATCCGTGTTTAAGTTTAACAAAAAAAAAAATCACTTTTCACTCTTGTTGTTTTTATTACAGGTGATTGAAATGTTCGGTAATATTTGTTACGGTGAAACCGCTTTTCAAAAACAAGTACCCAACAGTTGGACATCATTTAACTAAAAGACTCTTTTACTTTACTCTTAAAAGTCTTAGCTATGCATTACGGCTGAAACCATTTCTACTGAATAATAAAAAAAAGACTTAGTTGTTATGGAGAAAGTGTACGTTTTAAAAGAAGCAAAGTTCCAAGACAGCAAATGCAGTTCCGCAGGTAGCAGCTGTACTTGTAATAACTTTAGTTATTCATGAAAATAATAAAGACACTTTGGATGTTAAAATAAATAAACAAAAAAAAAACAGTATTCGTTTTTCTGTTTAAAAAAAAGATTAGTTATACATTGCAAAAGGCTAAGGAGCATTTCAAACTATTAGAGTGCAACCAGACATTCCGCCAAATATCATCACGCCGTGATGCGTGAAGCCAACATCGATGACATTCGATAATATTTGATATTTGATGAGAAGTCAGTAAAACACAAACAGTTTCACGGCGAATATTTGCATTCTGTGAGCGGGCGCGTGAAAAATCAAACATTTCATCAAACGTAATCGTATCGAGCGTCGAATGACATTTCATCGAACTAGAGGTGTGCCAAATGAACATTCAGTTCACGTAAAAATAATAAGTTCACCGGTACGAACCCAAAGGAACCCTAAGGCCATACCACCGGACAGCAAAGCGGTTGTAGCGCCGGATAAGTAAGTAAGGTTCGCTTGGTACATGAAAATTAAAAAAAAAAAATCATGGAGATTAGTGCAGACAGTCATGATCATTAATGAACTTAAAAACCTTCCAACATTGACAAATTTAGAGAAAATATAAGAAATGATCGATTTGAATCGCTTTCTAGGGTTAAATGATAGATTATCAATATTGGCTTGTTTTTCATGCGATCAGATCAACGGATTAATATGTAGTTGTACCGATTTTCGATTAGTGTAACAATTCACAGAATTTATAGAAATTGCTGTTTGCAGAAGAAAGAAAGAACCGAAATCACGTTCACAGCAATGAACGACTCGGTTCACTTACGCTGACTTAAAAGAACCGAAAAGAACCTCTACATCGAACGTCATACAGAATGACAGTTGGATGCATACATTTAGCCGCGAAATGTTTCAGCCATGTTGATTTTGACTTTTTAACGCTTCACGGAAATTGCGTGAAATTGTCTCGATTCGTCTGAGCGCACGGTCAAACATGATTCACAGCATTTTCGCAACAACAAACAAAATATTAATAATAAAAATTACCGCACATATTCGAAGGTTTAACGATTTCAATCATCAGTTTTAAGTAGTGTTTGACACTTGATACAATGTTAATATTCCATAGAAAACCACATGCCAAACTAGCGCCAGATTTTCAGTCTAGAATATTTAAGCCTGAAAAACATGTAAACAAACACTGATTCGTCCCAAAGCTCATGACTGATGTTTTGTTTTCGCTGAAGCATACATATTTCGTCTTGAAATGCTTAACATAATTTGAAACAATATGAAATATATAGAAATGTAATGGAAATATAAAATGTATTCAAAGTATCAAAAACCAATTCTAAGCAGAAAAAAGAAAACAAAACATTTTTAAAATGCATCTTTTTTGTATACAATAGCGAAGTCAATTATGGCAAAATGCAACTGTAAAATGTACACAACACGGATGATACATATTGTTCCACTCACAGACAGAAATTAAAATTTTGTAGCTCATATCATATATTTTTTTAAGAAGGGTCTAGTTAGAAGGATATTTTAAAGATATCGAAATATACTATAAGCAGAATTTGATTTGGAAATGTAAATTTGTAAGCAGACTTTGGATAGCACTCCTACAAAGTCGGACTTAAACAGTTCCCACCAGAACTGTCATGAGCGCTGACTATCCCGCTACGTGACTACAAACAAAGAAAGAGGTGCTATAATTAAAACCTCTTTAAACTATATCAACATCAAGGAGAACTGAACAATCTTCACGTAGTATTCTGTACTTCCATACTGTTATCATGACATCTTCATAGAAGCAAGACAAACAATACTAACTAGCCGCCCTTTTTCACTGCGGAAAATAAAGACGATCTTCCTACTAATGTTGCCAATTTGAAATTCTCTTTACAGTATTTAATTTCAAACGAAAGAAGAGACCGTTTTATCCCGTGATAAAAACTGTCCTTGGTTCCTTGACGGTGCTTCCATTTACCGGGCAGGTATGAATGTGTTTGGCGCTAGCCTGGCTGCTGAATTTGTCGCCTCACAAATGGGGTACATTATTGTAGCCACTTTTTTCACCGGTTCGTGCTTCAGCGGCAGCGAAACGGTTGCAGGAAACGTTAATGAGGTTAATTATTTAACGTCTTTTATTTAATTATTGTGTCGCCGCCGCTCTTTCACCTGGCTGACTCCGCCGGGAGGATACTATAGCTGCCCCTGCTTAATGATCAGACACAGCGCATCAGATTTAGTAGCGTACGTACTGGGTCAGATTATTTTTTTCACCCCACTTCTACAAGCTCGTTGTGATTATCACCGGTGTGTTCATTCATTACCGGCCTTGGCCACACCGCCCGCGCGCTGTGTAAACGGCCGTTTCGAAAGCATGAGCCTTACAAGAAAGCAACAAAAAACCACCTGACGCCGGAAGAACGCGATGAAAGCAAATGCCGAACGCCATTAGCAAGTCCGGTACATAATCAGGGTAACGTTAACAAGAGCCTGACGGGCTGTTTGCTGGCATGATCGTTTACGTTCAAGTTCTTGCACCGAAAGAGGTTTCCGAACAGGGAACAAGAGAAGGTTCTCGTACCAAACGACACGCAGCCGCTACCAATGGTTGCCGTTGGCGAGTGACTGCATAATTATTTCAAAGACAGCTGTTTCCCCCACTAGCGACACTGTTGAACGAAGGCACCATTTTATATAAAAGAATTCCAAACTTCTGCTCGCATGTGTACACGTGTACAGTGTACATGTTTTGAAAGGCAGCGCGCTAAAGTGGTGCTCGAAAGGTGCCAAAGCATTACGGTGCGCCTCACACTATGCCCGAGTGCGCGCGCGTTTGTGCTTGCTGCAGCGTTGCTGCTTCACCCAAATGGATCGAGTTCAACCGAGTCACTGTGGGAGTTCCTATTTAACTAGCGCGTGGCCGCCTGCCGCTGTGTTTGTGCATACAAAGGGGCCAAGGATCAAAGACTTTACAAGCCGTGGAAGGAAGCCAACGATGGGGAGGAATACTCTCAAATGAGTGCAAACAAATTGCGGATGACAAATGCGGAAAGTGGTGTGGATTTATTTTGAATGCTGAGTATATGCGGCTGTTGAGCTGGGTAAATCTATGCGAAGCCATCCAAGAGTACTTGAGTTTTTGAGGACGATTTAGCGCGCTGTTGATTTGTGCTTATGGATCAATTGAACTCGATCGTTCAACGGTTTAAGATGAAACCGTGAAAATGCGTGTGGAATCTGTAACACTTATTGTAGCGCGTGAATGATTTCGTGATGAAATTTCCCGTGCGCGAATGATTTCGTCTGATTTCCATCTCAAAAGTAGACACAGAATTTGTTAATTTTAATTTGCACACATAGATAAATAACATTTTTAATTGCAATGAAGAAAAGAAGACTTCTGTAATGATAAGTGAAGCCAAACCGATTGCTATTTATATGGTAATTCCTTTTACAATATATATAACTATTAAATCTCTTAAGGGAAAGGCATCAGGGAAGGCGCCAGAACTTTTCGCTTAATTATATTCAATTAGGTCTGTTATGGTGGGTTTAAATCAAGTTTGGAACGAGAAGCTCCAGTATACGGAGCGTATGCGCAGATTATAGGCAAACCAATCAATCATGAACACCAAAGCCCGTAAGCTTCGTATAAACCGACAACGGGAGAAGTGCAAAATAATAAGTGCAAAAAATAAAGTTAAATAAGAATAACCAGGTATGCACATTGTTTCTACGGGTGAAGCAATCTATATTTGAGTTTAAATAGAAAGGATGACAAAATTCATAAACTAGCTTTCACGTTTGGTGATGTTCAAAGCGTAATTTTAAAATTGGTGTTGCCTCTCCGTTTTCTAAATTGCGACTAACTGCGATTCGCGATGGCGCCCTGTTACAGATCAGCTGTTTGGAAATTAACTTGGTTGACGCTTTTAGTGACCGTCGCCAACCTTTTCTCTAATTGGCTCTAATCTTGGTCATGTATCTGTCTCATATTTTTATCCTTATCTGTTGTTGTACTGAAGCGCCATCTGCTGCGATTCTTTCTACCTATTCGAGCCCATGGGACATGACACCTCTATGTTTGTAAATATCTGCCCAATTCGCCTGTCAAATTACATGTGCCCTATATCCCAACACCAATAAATAATCCGAATCTACGTAGGCTGTGATGTACAGATAGGTGAACGCACTTTTGAAGTCGTCCCAGAATTCACCTATCTGGGGTCAAAGGTCAGCAACGACAACAGTATGGAAGCTGAGTTGCGCGCAAGGATGCTGGCTGCCAACCGGACATTCTACAGCCTGAAAAATCAGTTCACCTCAAAGAACCTGTCGCGACGGATGAAGCTGGGACTATATAGTACCTATATAGTACCAGTACTCACATACGCCTCTGAGACATGGACACTGTCCAATTCTGAAGAAACCCTCTTAGCCGCGTTCGAGAGGAAGATGCTCAGAAGGATACTTGGCCCCGTATGTGTGGAAGGACAATGGAGGAGCCGCTATAATGACGAGCTATACGAGATGTACGGCGACCTCACTGTCGTACAGCGTATTAAGCTCGCCAGGCTCCGGTGGGCTGGCCATGTTGTACGCATGGAAACGGACGACCCAGCCCGTAAAGTCTTTTTAGGCCGTCCACAAGGACAGAGGAGGCGTGGTAGGCCCAAATTGAGGTGGCAAGATGGCGTGGAGGCGTCCGCCATTAAGGCCGGGATAACGGACTGGCAGACGAAGGCGCGAGACCGTGAGCGGCAGGCCAAGACCGCAAAGCGGTTGTAGCGCCGGATAAGTAAGAAAGTAAGTATATCCCAACACACATACAAAATGTAATAGTAGCAAGTATACAATATAATTGTTTTTAAATTGTCTAAGTTATTGAGTGAACATCATAATTGAATAAAAGTGCATACTTGCAGGCTCTTACAAGGTTTTTACTTGATTTGGCAAGCGTTGTTCGTTCTTATAATTTTTAATTTACGTGATAAAATATTGCTGAATTTTCTTCTAAAACTTGTAAACAATCAATTTTTCAAGCTGCCAATTGATCTGAATCCGTTGAAACACATTGTTAGTTGAATGTTTGGTTGAATCCGCTACGCTGGAATTGTGATATTGTGTACCACGCTTATGATATCAAGTGCGAATGTTGTCTTAAGCATGATGACGTTCTAAAAACAACTGATGCGCTTGGCGCGTCAAATGCTGCAGTTGCATTCAACGTTGCTACGCTTGCCAAATCAAGTAAAAACCTCTGTATATTATGACTTTTTATGGCAGACTTTTATATAAAGAGAATATTTTACAAGCATCCAGTACTTTTAAACTTTCATTTCAGCACGACAACATTTAGTTCATTATTTGAACGGATCTCCACTACGCTTCCGTCACAGATTTTGTATTATTAAAATAAACAATAAATAATATCAATAATAATTACAATAGCTCATATTCAATTAAATCACGACTACCATATAGGCCGAAGCATTTCATTTGTTCGATAAATCACCGGACAAAAAGATACAACAAATTTTAACCTAATTAACAGTATTAAATTTCAATTGCTTTACTGGTTAAATTATTTCCAAATTGAGTTTTATAAAAGCTCATCCTTCCCATGCGACTCATCAGACTCCATCAGGTTCAGTGTCATTTAAGGTGACAATTACATCACCTGCCGAGCAAATTGCACACCAGTTTTGATCGATAATGAAGCCAAAGTTATTAATCCTTCGCCTTTAGAGTCAAGCCATGCCCCAAAACCCGGCGTTTGCAACCCAATCAAAGCCGACGATAGGACAGAAGCCAACAAATGGGTGTATTCGATTCTCGCTCCGCATCAGCATGCAATCCTGAAGCATGCTGTACCACCACTGCTCTGAGCAACCACCGCCATAATTGCATCCTTCTGCATCGACAGGATAGAACAATTGAATTCCTAACGAGATTTCGAAGATTAACACCCGGCGCCACCACCACCCCCGGTTTGTCGAGGACAAGCGATTCCGAAACGGATTAGAACGGACGTCTTAATTTACCGTGTCATTCCTTTGGTTCCTCATCGTCCCTGCGTTGCCCGGCTCGGGTGCATATTCTGGGGGAAAGCTTTGGTCGATACGAAGTAGTGTTACTGTGCTTCCATTATCGACAC
Organism: Anopheles arabiensis; assembly: GCF_016920715.1. NCBI lineage: Eukaryota > Metazoa > Arthropoda > Insecta > Diptera > Culicidae > Anopheles > Anopheles arabiensis. The sequence goes on from NC_053518.1 coordinate 79,762,533, forward strand.
TGTCCTACACACAATTTTGCTGCCAGTACGGTCGGAGAAGGTGAGATGCGGAACAGCAAACGGGGGAAGGATCTTAAATGGCAAGAAATTGGAAACTTTGTCGTACGAAAAGGGGGTTCTGGGTTGGGCGTTTGCACTACGAGGCCCGAGTAGTGGAGAGATGATGCACTGTGGTAAGTATTGTTTTGCCGAGAAAATAATGAGGTTAAAACAAAAAGTTTTTGTAAAATAAAAAAGCCTTTAATAAAACAAATTTTTCTTGTATTTAAGAATCATAATAGAAACTATAGTTCTGAAATTAAGTAAAGAACTTCGTATGCGCAAAGAAATTCAAACAGCACGCAAACAAAATATGTTATTGTCAATTAAAATCAATTAAAAGTATTGACAGTGCTGCGTGTTTCGTTTTTCCCGTCCAACTGAGACATGCGGCAATGCATTTAATATGTAACTTTCATAGAATACTCAATTCTATCAACAGCGCAGACCGAATGCATTGCAATGCTAGAATGAATCTCCAGTCCCCGTTCCTCCTCACTCCAAAGGAGGTGAGAAATTCAATTTTCTCCATTACACATCATCAATTCCCGGCACAAATACCTGATCTTATTTCTTGCCCGTCCTCCGGGGAGAGAATTCATTTTCTCCCCATTTCACAATTCGATTTCGTTGCACATTAGGTGATGACGGTGGAAGCGGAAAGCTCCGTCATGGAAAGCTCCGATTCAGACGATGCACCTGCTGCTGTCACAGAATGTCTTTACCAGCTGCGGATGGGAAAGCCGTTTAGTTGGAGAAGGCTGATTCACGGGACCACGGTTTCTTGCCACTGCTGCTGAGTTGATAATGTGCTACGGTGTTCCGTTTCGTCTTCGACTTTGTCACTCTCTATCTCTCTCTCTCGCTCCGTGAAACCGGTATGTGAGTGATTGAGGCACATCAGGGTCCATTGTTGGATCAGGTGGCAGCAGCGATGCAACGTTTGGCTTTTTTTGCTGTTGTCGTTGCTGTCAAGATGGGAGGAAAAGCGCGCATTCGAATGGGAAACAGCATTGTAACGGGAGCCACATCGCCTTTTTTGGGTGACTCGAGAGCGCTTACATTTCAATCCTTCGAAAAAGATTTTCCCCTTCCCCTGTGTGTGTGTTTAGCCACTGCTGGTACGAGAACGAGTGGAAGCGAGTGAGTATGTGGAAAATTAAAATCGCATTGCAACGTTTTCGGGTCGGGTAAAAGGTCGAAGCATTCTGCGAATGGAAAAAAGTGCACTAGCTTAACTGCTGCTCCATCAAGAACGTGCCCGCTCGCAAGAACTCGAAAATCGAATATAGGATTTTATGCTCAAACAGGTGACATCGTTGCTGCGGATGGCGATGGATGAGTTGTATTCGAAGCGGAATTTGCTTCACAACTTGGGGGATATTGGGAAAGGTGACACAGAGCAAATTGTTCAGCAAATCTTTGCTGTCGAAATGGCATTATCTAATGGGATGTGTTTATTTCGACTTCGTTTCGGGGAAGGATAATAAAGGTGAGGTATGCAGGTTTGTAGAAACCGATTATTCATCATCGAAATACAAGTATATAAAAATGGCACCATTTGCTTGATTTAATTTGAGTGCAGTTTTGTCATGGGAGCTACAATTCGAGCATGTAATAGTGTCGATTATCTGATTCAAACGGAAATGTGTCAAACAAAACCGCGCTACACGAACTGAAACAAAATCGGTATTATAAAAGCTTGTTAGGGACTTCTTTCGGTGACTCGAGGCATTGTTACCAAACTGATCTGATATGGATTTGTTTTTCAAAACAAACTGCAACGCGTAACGCAGGAAGTATCGTACCAATTTATAATTATTTCTACGTGGGGCATATTATTCTTCTTTAAATGTGTTTGGCAATGTCATGAAAAGTAGCGCTTGTGGTATGATTTTCTAATTTCTCTGTATTTTGTTATTCCCACCCTTTTTCCAGTGAATAATTACAAAAAAAAATCCCTTTTGAATGTAATTACATGCAATTCGTGTGGTTTAAATATATGTATTTAGTAGTTAAACCATAAAACAAAAAGCTTTCCATAGCTTTTACCGGACGGAAAGCTGTTGGACAAAAAACGGTCTCCGTTAGAGTCAGGTAATGCAAATGACCTTCGTTCAGTTCGATATATCAAACCAGAGACAAATCGAGTGCTCTAACACGGATCATAAAAGAAAATGAGCATTTTTGATACTTTTTCTCAAGCAGTTGAGTCACATAATCGGCACTAATGTCATGCAAAAGTAGAAGAAAGCTGTAACGTACTAGGCGTCTCCATCAAGTGAAATATATAACTAGTGGTGGTCCCGTGGTACATTCGTCAATTAGTAGGATTTATAAATTCGTTCGTCGTTGGATAAGGCCTCTATAAACCATCTCCTCCGTAGCAAGGACTGAATATATGGATGCGTAGTACTTAATATGTCTCCAATACCTGTGTAGACCGGCTTGACCCTATGGGTTATTACGCCGAAAAAGAAGCAAAAATCAGAAGCCAAAACGAAATCATTCGTCAAAATGTTTTGATTCAAAATAAAGAAATATGGGGAAAAGTGAAGACAAAATTTCAACAACACGAAGTTGTTTTTCACATGTTTTCCTATTGAATTAAATTAAAAAGAAGCTAATAAAAGACGTCGACTAAACATAATTTAAATTGATAATGACATAATAATAATAACAATTAAAATAATAATAATAAAATTTTCATAACAATATAATACACGGGGGGCGGTCCCATGGTACAGTCGTCAACTCGAACGACTCAATGACATGCTCGCAAAGAGTTCAATCCCAGAATGGACCGTCCCCCCGTAGCAAGGATTGGGTATCCGGCTACGTGGTAATGAAAAAAGTCTCGAAAGCCTGTATAAGCCGACGTGTCCATGTAAGACGTTACTCTAAATAGAAGAAGAATAAGAATAATAATAAATTTAAAATAACAGTTGCAAGCTGTAGATAATGTTGAAGATAATAAATTGGTAACAATAATGATGAAACCAATGACTATTCAGGAAAAACAAAGCTAACACAAAGCATACACTCATCCATTTCTTCCTGTTTTGTTTGTTGAATAAAAATAAGTCACAATTTATATATAAAATAAGTTTGTCACAAAATAAGATAATATAAAGCTCATTTTTTTATAAAAAATATAAGAAACAAAATAATACAAACTTTACCAAACAAATATTTGTTTGAATTTTCAATATCAGGGCAGAAACTTTTGCCTTATTGGTCCTTGTTACTGAAAAAATATACCTCAGTTAGGATGCGCAAGCAATCAATTCATTTTGTGGGAGACCTTTGCCATCTTATTCGCTTGCACACATTTCAGACTTTCGTATTGGACACACATTATCTCGAACACGTGCCAGCCCGATAATGGACGCCCTCCATTACTCAGGCTTACAATATAGATAGCATCTCGCTCGTGCTGGAAAATTTAAAACATCCTCCCCCAGGCAAAGATAGGCTCCAAATTTATGCACATTTGCTGGCACTTCTTGGAACGCAGCTTGCCTTGCGGAGCGGCTTTAAAGCCATTTCACCACACCCATAACATCGGGCTGGCTCGTCGATGGCCCCGACTAATCCATCCCAATCAACCATGCAATCAACGTTGATTTGAACCGTCCATTGCGAGCATAGCACATACGGTGCGCCAGTAGTTTTCTTGGTGCTTTGTTCATGCTGCTTTCCCTTAGGCTGTACCGGGCCGTAGCCCCCAATGATGCTTCAGCTGTCGATATAGCGCAAATAAATAGCACTCGTCCTTTCCGACAATGGAATCGGCCGAGGAGAGGCAAAAACAAAAACCCACCCCCTCCCCTCTCAGCGGTAAGCCTGGAACGAAGCCACGTGGTGACGGGGGAAGTATACCGGTCTCTTACCTTTCGGTATGCATGAAGCAACATAAGCCCGAGGCGTTACTGAGACTCAGCCTTGCGTTGCGCTTTGTTTTGCGAGAGCAAGAACCGACGACGATAAGCAATCCGGTTTTAGCGTAGGAATGATCATATTTTTTGTTCTTTTTGTTGTTGAAACCATCCATTGCATATCCAATTGCTTGGTAGAGATAGTGTTTCCTCTTTTTTTCTGTACCGGGTGGTAAACTGGTTGTGCGAACTCCGATCTGGAAGTTTTTTTTAGATATCCTTTGTCCATGGGTATTTTTTTATTTCATTATTTCTAGTGGAATAAATTTAGTTTTTCCGTAAGGTGGTAAACACCAGAGGCAACCAACACCCCATCAGTGTCTGATAACGTTTGCTTTAGAAGGTGTAAATATGGCTCTTTGTCGATGATTGGGTGAATCGACCGAATCCATGAAAAGCATTGCAAATGGAATCGGATGTGGAAAACAGAGCTTGAATGAGTAGTTCAGACATGCGTCTGGCGATGTGTTTAGTTTTATTGATAGGTGTGAAGTTTGTGTTTTTCCAAAGCAAAATCAAATAGCATCAGTACATATATAGAATTTTTGAAATTGTATGAAAAAATGAAAGAAAAATGAAAGAATGAAAAAACACCAATGAAGTCTAGGCTTGTATTAATGTTATGTTAAATGAACAATTAGAACAAAAGTATGATATGACAGAGGAAAGTGAAACATTCAAACCTCCGTAGGCTTCTATGATGGCACTTTGATCTCCCTTCTGTTGGCGTAAAGTTATTCAAGACATTTTTTTAAGACTAGGTTTAAGACTTAAAAACATTGTCTTGCAGGTTTAAAATATCATATTTACAAGAAGCATAATAAAATATAAAAGATGAAAAATGAAAGTATAAAAAACAAAATACTAATAGAAAAATTAAAAAAAAAATTAAATAAAAAGGATTTCAATTAGCTTAATTTACCTTCACTATTAGGACAAAGACATCAAATTATTGCGACCAATAATTTTGCGACCAAGAATTTTGCGGTTATAAGTAACTTTTACTCATTTTTGCAACAAAAAATCATTTAAGACTACTTTCATTCTTTACTATGCCCTTAGGAGTCGACACAAGGCTCGAATAGCGTCCACGGTCGACAGTCAGGGTTTACTCGAAAGAGTATTAACGCTTGACTGATAACGCGATTACGTTGCTAGATTGTCTAGGTAAACCCTAGGTAAAATAAACAACAACAAACAATTACTCTATTTTAAGATAAAAAATCAAGGCATCATCATTTGTACCTAAAAGTAAATGGAAAACTTTTTTCACAGCGATTTTAAGCCAAATAATCAAGATAGATGCCAGCCGTCATACTCAAAATTAAATAAATATTTTAAATAAGCAAGATAGATTACTTTGCGAACAGTATGCACTACCGTAACACAACTGACTGTAATTAAAATGTGCAAGCTCATTAGGTGCAGATTGAAAAGGTTAAAAAGGCTTACCGGGGCTAAGCTTGCTATTTATAGCTTGCTTCGGGCTGAAACTTCCAGTTTTCGGACATTTTTCTTCAGCTTTTTTGTTTTTTGTTTTCTTTCACGTTCAATCCACTCACGGCTAATGCTCGGGGGCTGTGTGTATATGTTTCATGAAAGTGTCGTTAAACTTTATTTTTGGACTTTTGCATACTTTTTCTTCCTGCTTTTTCTCCTCCAGCTCCTCCACCTTCTCTTTGCATGTCACTTTGACTTTAATGTTTTAGCCGACGTTCGTAAGCGTTCGTCTTCTGTATGATCCTCTGTTTTCTTCTCCGTCCTTTCATTTCCGGGCTTTACACACCATTTGACGGAAGCCATCAGTTAGCCAATTTGTTGAGCCCTTAGCGGGCTTAGCGGGCGAAACGAACGCATAAAAATTAGCTCCGGGTGGCAAAATGGACTTGGTTGGGGTTGATTTGCGTAAAAGAGATTCATTCGCCCTTTGCTTACACGTACTTCCTTTTACCGTTTGCTTGGTGTATTGAGCATTCACCCGTAACCTGTTACGGCTTTTCTCGCTAAGCCCGTTCTTGTCTCATCGCTTGTTTTCTTTCGTTTTTTTCTTCATCTTCTTCTGCTAACCACTACTTGCTGTCTGCGTTCGTTTGGTTTTGTGTTGCAATAATCCAATAAATACTCAAATAGTGTTAATATGGGTTTGCTCGTTTGGTTTTACATACTTTTTTTCCTATTTACAAACACCTGGCTTGCGTGTATCACACACAAATCGTGTATACGCAAACGCAGCGCTAAACTGTGGAAGCACATCAGTGTATCTGTGCTTTTGAATTATCTCGTCTTTTCTTTTCGTTTTTTTGTTTTTTTTCCTCGCAAGAATAGAAGTAAAGTGAAATGGAAACGTATTATAAATTATTGCATATAAGTTTTGTTTTGATTAAAAATCTATCATGCAAACTAGTCAGGAGTTCCCTTTAAATAAACTCAAACACACTGAAATATCTTTCGTAAAACATAAACAAATTGATACATCTGTTATCTTAATTTTGTCTTACAACATAGGGACGTGTTTGCTCTCCTATCGTCGCACATCGTTTGCCTCTTCATCCAATGCTGGTTGTGTCAATGCTATTTTTTATTTGTGTTGAATGTCCCGATGCTACTCGTTTTTTTTTGTACCGACCGTCCAGCAAGCTCGGTTTTGCTATGCCGGTGTGTAAAATTGGTAGCAAAAAATGGTACACCTAAACTAAGACCTTTCATTCCATTAAACCGTTCAGCCCGTCCCTTTTAAGTCGAAAGTTTTCTTCCGTTTCTGCGCTCCGCAGGGCTCATTTACGAGCTTTCGCCTTCGATTTGCCTACTGAAATTTGATTTTAAATGTATGTGCTTCTCTCTCTCTCTCTCCCTCTCTCTCTCTCTCTCTCTCTCTCTTTCTCTCGCTCCTCTTTTGCTAAACCATGGTATTCCCTGTATAGAATATACGTGTACATATATTCGTAGAAAAAAGAAACAAACATTGCTCGAAATTGACTCCTGAAAATTCGGAGCCACCGCACCTTGCTAGGGGTGGTACACACTCTGTAAAACTCTCCTTACACCGTGATGGAACTGTCTTTCTAGCAACAGACAGCAGCAGTGTGCTCAGCAAACACCGTTCATTTGCTTCAGCGTTCTATTTGCAGCTGTCGGTTTTGAATGTGAGTAGAGATAAATGGGGGGGTTTGTTTTTCGAATGATTTCGTTCGTTAAAATCATCTACGAGCCCACTGCCCCGCAAACACACGACTGGCGACAGGTCTGGGCAAAAAATCAATCTCTCTGTCATCCCGGGGCAGCCAAGGGCGTGCTTTCGGCAGCAGTCGGAAGTTTTGTCCGTTTCAGTTGTTTCGTGTGGCGATAAAATTGTGCTAAACTTTGGTTACAGGTGTGAGTGGGGGTATGTGTTTTTTTCGGTTTTGTTTTCTTTGCTCACCACTCACTGGTTTGAGTAATACTAAACAATGGATTATTTGCTTGGCTTATGTTATTTTACGCACATAGCTTTGCGTTTGCGTGTGGGATAGTTTATATATTACAGGTTATCATTTTTGTGGCGTTTTTTCTTTTCTTTCGTGATTCTCGTGATTCCGGCAAATGTGTGAAGGTTCTCTGAATGTTTTCTGTATATCTTTCTACAAAAAAAATACTTTCAATGCCAAAACCTTCGGATGAGATGGGTGGTGAATGTTTTGTGCTTTTTTTTTGTTATTCGTTGAATAAACTATAAATCTTCACAGAAAACGAATGTATGCATATGTCGGTGTAGGTGTTCGATCAGGAATAAAGTTTAAGGCATATTCTTTCGTTTATGTTCTAGCGAATGGCGTAGTCGTAAAGGATTACGGGCAGATTAAGAAAATAGAGCAATGGAAATGGTTTAAGGGACATTGAAGGAAGTATGAGAGAAAAAGGTGTGTGTTTGGATGATTTCAGTCAGTTTTCATGTATAGTTGCAGTGTGAACATCTCGTCGGCTGAACAGAGACGTTTAAAAAGGAGAAAGATTGCACAACAATTTGCATTTGCAGCAGGGTGAGTTGATGAGAGACTGGCATGACGTATGACATTTTTCATTTATCTACATTGCACGTTCCTTGCGCCGTATTTGAGTTAATAATAGTTCAGTTTTTTTTTCCTGTTTTGTTATGTTTAACAAGTTCGATTCTCTTTTACTACAGATACTTCCCCATTAGGCTTCACTTTTGTCTCAGTTTTGTTTTTGGCATGTTTTCTCTGTCAGTTTTTTCTCTTTCAGCTTTGAGATTTGCTTCAGTTGTTGTGTGTTTGTTTTTCATGTATATGCATTGTTTTGTATGTTTTTATTTGTTATTTACAGAAATCAATCGCTTACTCGTTTTTTTTTTGCACAAAATCCACTTACAAGTTTGCCAATGACTGTTTTTCATTTTATATGTTTACATGGTCTCTTCGACGAAAAATGATGCTGGTGACATTTTTGATTTGTTAGAAAATAGAAGTTGAAGTTTTCGGGATGCACAAATATTTGCACCACCTTCAACCTTCATGGCAATGTTCAAATATTGAAATAATGTCCAATCCACATCTTCCGTCTCAACAAACAGTAGCGACACAAAAGCCATCAACCAATATCATCAACCCGAAGTGGCGGTGTTTGTTTTAATCTCTCAAAAATATGTTCACCCAACGACGAAACACGCGAATACACGCCATCTACCTGGCAGAGGCAGAGAGCTCAATCGTAACGATCAATGTTTATCACACAATATCGATTGTATGTGTGTGCGAGTGTCACAAAAGTTACATCTCGGTGAAACACAACTCGGTGGATGGGAAATATTTTATTTACCAACTCTAGTGTAACATTCCCTAGATGACGGAAGTCTATCTGTTTTTACGATTTTCCACCCACTTTTGGGGAATGTGAAAATATATATACCAACACACCAGCCACACTGCCACAGCTCCACTCACTCTCATCGGAAACTTATTATTGTTTCCATCTTCGAGGGGTGGAGATGCTGTGATACTTACAAGGAAGCAATTCTTTCGCATCATTGTCTCCATTTTGTACCATTTCCTCTTCCAGTTTATCCCCTCCCTTCGCTTTACCCCAACATAGAAATGGATTCCGTCCGCACCTTTACAGCAGAAGACGGTAAAACACTTGGAGAATATGTTTCCATTGTTTGCACCTCCCCCCCCCTCCCTTCTCCAATCATCATTGCGACGGTGTGACGGTGATGACAATGGGAAGGAAAGTCTTCACCACGGTACACATTCACGGAACTTCACGGGGTCCAGGTAATCCATGAATGGGAACGGGCCACGAGTAATGCCTTCCAGGATCGGAAGGTTAAATAATTACAATCAAACAGAGCGACGCGGCGGCACACCGGAGTGAGCGGGCGCGCTCAACAATACGCCTGCAGCCGGTACAACAGACCCAACTGCAATTCGTTCTTTTCCGGACGTTTTCTTTCCGTTTTCGTGAGTGCCGTTCCTTCTTCCCGGCCCGGCGGTGGCATCAGTCGTTGGTGGGATTTCTTGCAATGTAAGCGATCAATTTTTATGTTTTTTCTGTCTCCGGGTAAACTCGCTCGCGGCGCGAGGAGTTTGCTGCTTGCTGGTTTGCTGGGGGAGAGCAAAAACAAAAAGCCACCCCCGCTAGCGCATTTGTAGGTGTGTTTGCGTTTTTATATTACAGCATCGATATAAGCAATGCTTCTTACTGCTTGCGCCAACGTTCCTAGTCGAACGTGTGTGGGGCTTGTTTTAAAGGTAGCAAACTAAGGACAAAAACCTGTACAATTTCCACTAACGTTTGCAGGAGTACTGGGGTTTTTGGTTGTTTTGATTTTCTAGTTTTCTTTTTTATACCATTCGTACTGACTAACATACAAAAACAAATGTTTTATACTTCATAATGTTATTGCTTTCATTGAATGTTTTTGGGTCTGTTTTTTTTTTTTTTTTTTGTTTTGCTTTGTTGTTGTCGTTCTTGGTGTGACTATTTCACCTCGTTCTCAACACACTGCAGACACGTGCGCTTAACGAACCTTAAAATTAATGAAATTGTCTGTACAATACCTTGGCTTTGCTGCTGCAGGTTGTGTGTTTTTGGTTTTACGATGAGTTCTGCAACAATAATAGATGAGAAATAATTGATGTAAATCGGCCAGTGAAGATGGTTTTGATAAGGACACGATAGTCAGCATATGAGCCTAAATGTATGTAATGTATTTTTAATTGTAATTTAAAATAAATCAAATAATATTCCAAACCATTCTGATGTACCAAACTAATAATTCTTAACTTACAATTTAATGTTAACATAAATCCTTGCCCGCTTATCATAATTACAGCCTCAAGTGCTTAACGCTTAAAAGGTAGGCTAATATTGCATCAAAAGAGGAACAGAGAATGATATGAATAAAATACCCCAATATTGCATACATTTAGGCGTTCATACTTTAATCGACATTACAGGGGTTTTCCAGGGGTTCTCAAAGTTGTGGGACACTTTCTTGACCCTTTTTTATGGGAAGGGAACTTCATACGATGGAATTTGAGCTTTAAGGACATGCTCAATCCTATTGGATTTGTACAACAAGAGTGCCATAGCGTCCAATTTCCATTACATTAAGTTCATTTCACAAAAGAAAGAGCGTATAAAGTGTCCGACAGCTTTTTTAACATTTTTTTTAAAATGAAATCAAACATTCATGCTTACTCACCTTAAACATAAAATGCTGACCCTGTGCGTCCTGCGGCGAGGTGCCACTCTGGTAGCCGGGGCTGGGCGATTCGGCATTTTCCGGCACGGGCGTGATGTTGGCGTAGTTGGCCGAACAGGAGAGCAGCCCGCGCAGCTGGGACGGTGTGCCCGGCATCTTGATCGCGTCCGTCGTGCTCGCCTGCGTGAGCGACAGTATCGAGCGATCGATATTTTGATACTCTTTGCCAGAGCGTGGCCTTAGCGTCGATGTCGCCTGTCGGATGTGCCTTTACGTGCAAGGGGGGGGGGGGGGGGGGGGTGAACAAAAAAAATCCAGCATTATTAAGACACACTTGGAATGATGAGCATTCACAAAACACAACCTACCTCATGCCTTCGGGCGTATCGGAGGAACTGTGACTAGAGAGGGAAAGCGTCTCGATGTAGTCGGACATGTCGGACGTGCCGCTGCTGGTGCTGCGCGAATCAATGTACGGTGCACCAGGCACACCGCCGGCCATCATCGCGTCCTTCGCCTTGGGCGGACAGACGGGCACCTCCGCCTCGGCCGAAGTGCTCTTCTCCGGCACGCGCACCTTCTGGAACTGGAAGGAAAGCTCGCGCAGCGGATCGAACGATTTCGAGCGGCGTGGCAGCGACGCATGCACACAGTTCTGGGCCGGCAGCACGTGCCGCTGGTGGCGCCGGGCCGACATGGCCGTCGTCAGCGGAAGCTCAAAGTCGGTAAAGTCAGTGCCGCGCTGCCGCAGCGAGCCAGTCGAGACGCCGGAATCGTTCGAGCTGGAGCTGTCCCGGTTCTGTGCCTTGCACGGCACACTTTCCGACCGCCGGATGTACACGGACTGGGAAGCCTGACTCGAGGCAGGGTTCGTCGAGGCGGACAGGTCGTCCTCGGCTTCGGTGGCCGCCGCTGCCGATTTGTCGCACGCCTCCATCTCCTGGTGGACGCACGGCGAGGACGATCGCCGCAGGGCCGTCGCCGAGCCGGGCGTTGGCGTCTTGCGCAGCAGCGTTTCCGTGCTGGGGGAAGCCGTCCCGCTGAGCGGGCTTTCGAGCTCGTCGCCGTCCGCGTCCAGAAAGCGGGACGACTCTGCCGACGCGGACCGTTTCCTGGGCGAGAGACGGGCCTTCTCCGCAGCGCAGGCGGGCAGCAGATCGCTACTGTCCATGAGCTGCTTGCGGGCGTACGGGCTAGCGAGGGTGGCACGCAGCATCGCACTGCCCGGGACGCGCGACTCGTCGTCTATTCGCTTCCGGCTGCGGTCCACCGCCGGCCCGCACAGGCTCGGATTGCTGGCCGACTTTTCGCCGATGATGCGGCTCATGCGCTGCTTCAGCAGGTCCGATTTGGAGGGTAGCGGTGGTGCGGTAGGGGATACCGTTCCATCGCCCGGTTCGGTTGCACCGCACGCGCCGGTCGGAGCGGCCGGCGACATGGGAATATAGCCCGGGAACTTGGACTTCTTGTTGCCCGGTTCCATCATCATGTAGTTTTCTTGCTTATCGTCCGTTGACGTTGTCGCCGTTGGTTGCTCCGTACCACCAGCACCGTCCGGTCGATTCTCCGTGTCCGTGTCGGGCGTTTTCACACTCGGATGTCCACACTTGTGGCACAGGCGCGGTTCTTCCTCCTCTTCGTCCTCGTTCGATAGCCCCGCCAGACATAAGCCAGCGCGCTGCAGTACCTCCTTGGAGTTTTCGTAGTTCTCCAGCGACCGCTCAAACTCCAGATTGGCGTAGTTGGCTCCCGCTGCTGCTGCCACCGCCGCCGCTTCCGGTTTGATTTCCACATCCTCGTAGTTGTCGTAGCAGCTGGCGGGCAGCTGCTTCGGACCGCTGGCCTGCGGCTGCGTCACGAGCGGTTCCTCGCACGCGCACGCACCCTGCTCCAGCCTTTTGCGGATCTTTTTCGTCACATCGACGGTGGCGTAGATCGCGCCGCTCGCCCCATCGCCCGCACCGCTCGCATCCATCACCGGCATCTTGCCCTCCCCGCTCAGCTTCACCTTGTTCACCTGCACCGCGGCAGTGTTTTCGATCCCGTTGCCCCGCTTGCACAGCGGCAGCGAGATCCAGTTGTCCGCCCACGACATCACCCGATGGCAGGTACAGTCCACCCCCCGGTCGGGCCCTTTCAGTGGCGGTTGTAGTGGTGGTGCGTCCGCCCCACCGGACAGGCAGCTGCACACTGCTTTTGTAAGGGACATTGGCATGTCGTAGTTGCCGTAGTTGCCGGCACCGTCCACCGCATCCTTGCCCTCCTTCGACAGGTACTCTTGTATTTTTTTCGGCGTATCGTAGTTCTCGCCCGGCGTGCAGCCGGACGACGAGCCATCGCAGGCGACCGGCGTCTTCGGTATGTCGTAGTTTTCGTACGGGCCGACGCTGTGCTGCTGTGGGGTCTTGCCGGTCGACATACTGATGGCGGTATGGATGGGGGCCGTTATGTGCAGTGCAATGTCTCGCGGTTTTGGCGGTCGGCCCGGAACAGACGGACAGCTGCAGGGCGACGTTGAGCGATGGTGATTGCAGGCGGGTGCACCCGGCTGCTGCTGCTGTCCGCTCGGTGCCTTCTCGTACCAGCTCGATTCACCCGGGCCGCCGCCGCACGTCTGCCGGGGGATGGAGTACTCCGAGTTGTTGCTGCTGCCGTGCGAACAGAGCGACATCCGGTCGAGCGCTAGCTGCGGTGCGGGCAGTTTGTGCGTTTGATTGATGTGGTTGTTGTGCTCGGTTAGCATGTGCCAGGCGGGCAGTGGGGCGACGGCCCCGGGCGTCCCGGTGACGGTGGAGCTGCGCGACATGGAAGGGGCGCCGAGCTTGGAGATGCAGCTCATGCAGCGTTCGAGATTGGCCACCGTATTCCTGTGTTTGTGCGAGACAAGGTTTATGAGGGATTGTGAGCATTTTCTAAGCAGAAAGATTCTTTAATCACAAACATTGTTGGTGCCGTGACCAGGATAATGCATCAAAGTTTAATGAAAACACAGGGTGGGTTGGTGGGCTGCAGCAACACTTACCTTGGGAACGAGTCCAAATCGTTGATGCTGTCGTGGCACTCGGAGACGGAGGCCGTATCACCGCAGCCGTAGTTGCTGTCCAGGTCACGCGATTCCGTCGACGGCCAGTACGAGTTCCGGCAGGTGCAGCTCGAGTTTTCGATATGCACGGTGCAGATCTCGTCGTTGTAGTTCGTCGAGCGTGATTCTGCGCCCTTGCGGGGACTGTCGAGAGCTTTGAAAAATTGCAAACATATTCCATTAGCTCCGGTTAATAAATCCACTTTACCAAAAACAAAAAGAAGGAAACAGAAATGACTGTGCCTACTTACCTGCAATTTTCCTCGCCGTTGCCCGCTTCTTGCTCGCCAGCTTGCCCTGCGACGCCAGCTTAAACGTGTGCGTTATCTCCTCGCCCAGATCCGTCACAAACACGTACAGGCCCTCGCCCTTCCCGCAGCTCGAGCCACCTTCGAAGCAAAACCGATTGTCCACCACACCGTACCGTCTGTTGAGATGTGCAAGGCATGAACCAATGGCGGCAGAAAGAGAGCAAAGCAAAGGTTAGTTTTATTGTACTCCAACAAAAGCACGGTTGATGTGTTTCGCTCACCTTAAGTGCTCGATTTGCCATAGCCCGGTCAACCGGGGAGGAACGCCCGTGGTCAGACAGAACCGATGATCCTGGATGTGCATCCGGGCGGGTCCGGTGGATAGTTTCGCTTTCGGTGGTGCCGATGACACCAGAACCAGGTACTGGAGATCGTCCCCAAGATTGTTCGATATCTTCACCTGCGGGTATAACAAAGCATCGATGCACCAGGGAGGGGTGGTGTGATTATCATAGAAGGAACCAACAAAAACCAAAACCAACCTGCCACTGTATCAGTCTTTCGCGGGTATCGAATGCCAGCACGACTATCACGTCCTGGCAGATGATTGCTATCGTGTTGGACTCCTTGTCCAGCGTGAAACCCGACTCCACGCCGAGAAAGTGCTGCAGCGAGAGCGATGCCTTCGTTTGACCGTTTTTGTAGCGATCCTTCGAGTCCCGGTAGAGCTGCAGATGAAGGCAATCTGTGAAGCGGATGAGGAACATAGGGAGAACGAGAGAGAGCAGAAGAAGAAGAAAACAAGCATTAGTACAAACACAGTATGAGAACGGGGAGAACCGGAACGGAATCAAACACTGCCGCACTAACAAAGCTGATTGCTCGGGGGTGTGCCAAGGTTTGGTGCGCCACAGAGCATAAGCATCAGCACCAAAGCGAATGTGCCTACAACCACCGAAACCGCTCAGCAGCCCAGACACGTCCACTCTGCAGCTGAAAGCCGAACCTGCCCTGCAGCAGCATCGAAAGAAGATCCTTTGAGCTTTACCGGCGTGTTTACTAGCGTGGTTTTGTTCTTTCTTTGAGCCCACAATTTCCTTTCGCTCCCCTTTGCGTCAGCATATTCGAATCCCCGCAGGGGTATGTTTCCGTGTGCGTGTGTTTTGGAAGCGTGTGCTATATCCTCCAGGAGGCAGAGCTGGAGCATTCGTGCGTAGCTGCCGGTAAGTAAGAAACTTCCCGGTAACGCACCCCGGAGGCAGTGGTGAACGAAAATTGGTGTAGCTGCGGCAGACTCCACTCAGTTCCTCCGCCAAAGAAACAATTAACTTCCGTCATATTCAATCAAAAATGAAAATTACTTTACACCACGCGTGACGCGAAGATCAATGGGAAAGCCAGCCAAACGAAACGTACGCCCATCTCTCCCCGGTTTTGCCACTGAAGTTGATTGACAGACTTGGGGGATATTATAGCCCGTATGTGGTTAAGCGGACGTTTTCCTCTCCGCAAAGCCAGCTAAGCCACATTTCAATCGGCTTTCGGCAGCGAGGACGTGGACCAACGCTGGCGAAGTCAGCGAAATCTGGCTCATATTTTAAGCTTAGTTGCTGATTTTAGCATCCCACCCGGCTCTCACAGACGCAATGGGCAATAGTTTCCTGTCCCGTCTTGCATCTCGGCAGCACCGATGCTAACCTTTCTTCATTACCGTGGCCCAGAGTTCAACAATGTTGTCTACATGACATTATGACCGTTTTGGTCACACATACCAGCCGCTTTAGGAACGTGTTTCATTACTCTCGTTAAGCTCTTGTTAGTGACAGAGCCAAAGGAGCAGCACGGTGAACACACGATCACACATACACATTGCGGGTACGGGTTGCATGGTTTGCATAGGTCATCGCCATGAAATCACACGTACGAAGTTCACTTCCGGCCACACCGCACATTCCTTCGCGTCTGTGCAGCCGTGTGCGATGTGAAAGCTCGCTCGGAATGCTCCCGGAATGCAGAGGAACCCACCTCGGGTTCTCGGGCTGGACTGTGAGCCTCCCCGGGACCGCCCAGAGAGACGCTGTGTGCAGAGTGTTCAATTTCCATTCCACAACACACCACAATTATAATCATCATCATCGTCGTCGTCCGCCACACGTGCGGGACCGACCGACCGACCGGCGATGAGAGGGCGAGCCTCTGAGAGTTTGGGCGATTGCGGGAATGTACCTTAAAACCGTCGGCCATTTGCAAATGTCAACCACGTCTGGCTGTGCCGGCGGTGCAAAATGGAGCCATTCAAGCAGGACAATCGCCCAGGACTCTCCCCGTGTATGGTGACGTTAAGTGTGTGTTTTATCGTACCTTCAGGCGTCGCTCGGCAGCCTCGGAGAACAAAACCCGAAGACCTTTGGGTGATCTCCCAGTGCACCGGACACTGATTGGAGTGGCTAGTGGAAAGCCACACACACACACGCACACAGGGCATTTTGGTGCACACATTTTGCGCACCCTGGCAGAACTGGCAAATCACCCGCGGGATGTTTTTGGGATCATTTTTTTCCTGCTCTCATCCGCTGCTTAAGCGCGCGCGGTTTTAGTCCTTCGAACCGGAACGGGCTGTTGTCGTCGAATTGAGCACCGAACACCGGTGGATGCTTTTGTGTCCGTCCGGCTCGTTTCGGGCGCGATCCTGGGCAACGGTTCCGGGCAACTGTTTACGCACCGTTATCAATTTGTTATCATTATCATCATTTATCATCTTCTCCGGGGGCGGTCACACCGGCCAAAGCAGCAGTGCATACTGGGGAGACTTGTTTATCCCTCCCGCACCGAACACGAACGTTGTGACCCCGGGCGGTGCTGGACCGCAAAAAAAGCATGCTCCGTAGAGCAAACGGAAAACACAGTGCGAGCTTCGAGTTTCGGGGATGAGGCCTTTTTGGGAAATCGTCGCTCAGTTTTTTTGTTCAAACTCAACTTTAAGGAAAGCTTTCGCTTTTTAAAAAACAACCTTCCCACACACACACACACACACACACACACACAAAACAGCAACCATGTGGCGGAAGCTCCCGCTTAGCGCATCGGAAGGGCGGAGAGAAAAGCGACACAGTTCGGAACTGTTTTTGTCGACTCCGGATTCCTTTTGGTGGTAGGAAGTTCAAACAAACTGTGGAAAGTGTTTTCTCCCGCAGGGCATTAAAAACGAGCACCTACTTGAAGCGGGACTGGCAAAAAAGTAGAAACAGCAGCAGCAGGAACCCAAACTCGATCATTGAACCCTGAAAGTGCTCACCGCGAGGGTTCGTCTTTTCGGTCGGAAGTTGTAGCAGATGTTTTTTTCGTCTTCTTCTACTTTTTCTTGCCCTCTCCCGGAGATAATCAATTTTCCGGCCATCCGTACTCCGGTGGGTGGTTTTTGTCCGAGGGAAAGATGTTGATTTTAAGGAGTTCGAAACCGCTTGGAGGCGTTTTTCGTGTTCGTTTGCAGCACAACCGATAATAAACGTTGTTGGCGCTGGGTTTGCTTTGGGTTTACGGTTTTACGGCGGGGGTTTCCCGTCGCTTGGTGGTGATGGGCAAAAAGTAGCAAAACTACAGGAACACGGAAGACAGATGATACTTTTGAATTACTGAGCAATGGTGCGCTTGGAGCTGAATTGGAGCTATTTTTTACATTTTAAATTCCAGCACTAAGTGTATTTTCCAGCAGTTATTAAAATACTTTTGAAATGGTAAATTAGTTTTTCCTGATAAATATTTACCACCACAGAGTCGTCTAGTTTTGATTTCGTTCTACCTCATCCTCTCCTGTCAGCAGCACCGTCAGGAACCATAGCCACAATTCCCTTTTTAGGATTATTTAATTTCAGCGCAAAGGAAAAACAAATTTTATTTCCCCCGTTCACCTGTCCACCACACCTAGTCCAACACCAAGTTGTGGGTTGGTTTTTCAATTTCGCTTCCTAAATGCAGCTGTCACCCATAGAAAAAAACAAACTCTTTGTAGCTCATTTCCATTCCCGGAGTTGCAGATCTGCTGCTTAATATTCTTCCGCACGCGAACACCGTTGAATAACATTTCTAATTGAATGTCAGCAAAAACCACTCACTGTCGCCCAGTGCTCGCCTGTCCCCCGTCCTTTTGGCGTGACTGTGCTGCAGCTGGTGTCACAGTGATACACACACACATACACCTTGATAGCAAAACATTCACTTTGTTCCTGGGAAATGCTAATTTCTCACTAATGTCTGGTCTTTCTCCTGTACCTTCAGGGTGGAAGGGATTTTTTCCGCTCCCATTTTCCACCGTAGAGAGTGAGAACCGTAAACACAGGATCTAACTTTTTCGGACAATCGGCTTGATGACAATTACGTTGCCCGTTATGGTTTCGCCAGCCTTTTTTCTAAAAATGCTCTCCCCCTTTCTCCACATTGGTCAAACGTTTATAATGAAGAACTTAACGACAGAACCCCAGTGATCCCTACACCATACGAAGAACGTTAAATGGCAACTCGTTCTCATTGCGTCCTGTAGGGGAGGATACACCATAAATCCAATTAAATTGATTGTAAAACTTTTACCAACTATTAGCCGTCGGGTGCTAAGCGGTACGCTTTGCTAGCTTCAACCGGAAACGGGCGGTGGACGAAGTTTCTGTTGAGGTTGACGTTGCCCTTCAGCCGTGCAAAAAACGGTGGTGTCGGGGACAAGTTGCGTCTGCGGACAAACCGAAGGCGACAGAGAGCGAGAGCACAAATTACAAACAATAAATGCTGATGATGAAGGACGGGGCTGCGCCTTGTCCACACGAGCCGGCAAATGGATAACGCCAATCAGAGAATCAGAGAGAGCGCGTTCCGAACGGGCGGGATGAAAACGAAACGGATTACGTACATGAATTATTTATCGGGAAGTGTGATGTCGGTGTTGCCTTTTTTTTCTGTCACTCTCCCGTGGGCAGAATGTGTTTGTTCTTTGTTCGATGTGCAGTCCCACTGGGGTGGAGAAAAAAAAACCCAGGTGACTTGGAGCTGTCTGTACTGTATGTGTACATTTTTTACTGTTTAATTTATATCCTTCGAAATTGTTTAATGCGCCTTTTAAGCGTGCATCTGACCGGATGGGGAATAAAGCTGATGGTGGTGTAGCTGAGCCGAACGGGATTGGATTGAATGCATGGCATAAGGCATAAGTGTATGTGTGTGTGTTTTAAATTCATCACACCATTCACCGGGGCCCGGTAAATGAAGCAATTGAAAAGGTTTAAAAGGATATTTATCACGTCTAAAGTGGGCACGATTGAAGCATGTTTTTTGCCTTTTTACGTGACATAATTTGTCTGATTTTTTTAATTTTTGAGGCGAAATTTGGCGAAAAATCATTAATGAGGTGTGCATGAAAGAAAATTTCTTTGAGAAATTATAGCCCATTATTTGAGATGATAAATTTTCATACAAAATTACCCTTTTGGCCCAAGTAATGTCATAATGTATTTCGAATTGCATAACGACAGGCGTTATAAACTTTGCATGCTTTAACGAAAATTGCATACTTTTAGGCGTGTTAAATTTTGAAAAATATAAAATTAATTAGTGCGCGTTTAAAAATTTAGTGCGTTACTTGTTTAATTTTTTTCAAGAAATTGATTTTTTTGTTTTTTGTTAAAGGTGCATAACTAATGGCGTTGTATGCCTTGTTCTTGAATACTAAAGTACATACACACAAGAAGTACATACTTTCCTTGCCTTAAGCATACAAAATGGCTCATTTATTGAACGGAGATCTCAAAACAGCAGATTGAACATTAAATAACGAATTTAAGAAATCTCACAAAAAACTTTTGAAGACTGTCTTTAATGTTGCCTTAATCTAAAACTACCTTATACACTACACCCTTCCTAAATGTTCTTCAAGCACTTTTTCTCTATGTTCCTACAGCAGAGTCGCACTAGAATCGCAAAGCACAACACCTTAAATGCGTTTTACGTCCAATAAATCCCAACCGAATTTGGTACCGCCACCGGAAGCGCATCGAAACAGACCGAAAAAATAACTCACCACCAACGAGAAAAAGTACCGAATCAGCAGAGATAGAGAAAGGTAGGAAGGGTGAAAGGATACATTTTCATTAAATTTAATGGATTCGAGCGATAAAGTGAAGATTTTAAAACATCGATAAGAACCTCCAAGAAAACCTCTGCACAGGGCAAGGGGACTGAGCTTCCTGCTGCGAACGATCGTCACACATACCGGTGATTTTGCGTCTTCTCGACTCCATTCGTCAGCCAGGGTGTGCGAGTGAAACCAAGGACATAGTGCTACTCGTGCTCGCGTTGAGATGTGATGTGTTTTTAGATTAAACACGTTTTGTGGTGGCTGATCTTGTCGCAAAAGTTGGAGCGTGTGTATGTGTGTGTGTCAGTTTGTGTGTGCACTAGTCCTTCCCAAAACTCCGAATCAACGAATGCTTTCAAATGTTCCTTCACCTCCTTCCGAAAGACCGGTTCAGAAGGCAGCAGGATGCAGTTATCTTTCCCGTGCAGCCCTCCTGGGCCCGTAAACCCCATTTTCCCGAAGGCCAATCCTTGCACCGGTGGTACACCGTACCAAGGTAAAAAGAACACACACACGTGCACAGGTGCTTTATCCTTTTTGCGACACGGTAAAGCGCTTGGGGGAAAAAGCCGTACGTCTCGAAAATTCCCATTAAGGGGAAACACGGCACGCAAGCCCGCCGTAGCGCCGTAGAAGCCCGTGGCTGAAGAGATAAATCGCACCCGAGAAAATAACTGATGTCGCCTTAATTATTGTGCGCAGCCGAGTTCGAGCTTTTTCCGGCAGGATGCATTTCACATTATGAGCCAAATGCCGGATGGTGGTCCCCTGCTCTTGCGGTGTGTGGTGATTATCCGGCTCGCTGCACGGGGACCACCGTCCCCGCGGTCACACACCGGTGGGTGAGGAAATTAAAAGTAAAACTAATTAAATTAATTGAAACTATCAACTTGGTTGGCTGCTGCGGACGGCTTAAGACGCATCGAAAGCGTGGATGGCTGGATATATGTCTTTTTTTGTATTTTTGTGGTTCAAATGCTTTACGTTGCTAGTGCCTCGTTCCATTGCATATTCGTGTAGCATTCACAAATTGCTCCGCGCTATGGGAGGTGATGATGGAAAATGCGGCAAAAATGTCAACTCTCGAATGATGACAAATGATCCCCAGGAATGGCTATCAGAGTGTTTTCCCGTTTTTATTTTTCTTTCCTTCCACATTCCGTATGCACGGATGTGGCGGTGGGAAAGTGAAAAATAGTTTTCCGTCGAACTTCTTCGAGCAGCGGAGCAGGAATTTCCCTTCCCTTCGGCACAAGCCACATCGGTCCCGACAGAGAGCAACGGAAAGGTCCTGTGGGGCAAGTTCAAACAATTCCATTTCCTAGTGTTTCTGTGTTTGCGGAGTTTGCGGAGCTACTCGGGCGCGCTGCTGTACTCGCAGGCACAGCCCGGCTGCTGGAAGTTTCTCCTGCCTTGCATTCGCAAACGGTAATGCAAATTTCATAGCCCTGTCTAGACGCCTCAAACTCGGCAAGCGCTCTCGGCAGGCAGTTCTCGGAGGTCCGTTTTCTTTCGGACGGAAAATTGAACGGCAAATGTTTACTCTGAAAGCAATCCTGGGCAGCAGGCTAGACTCTCTCGAGAGAAAATTCTTCCTACTTGTGGCAGTAGTAGTGAAAAGGAGGGGATGTATAGAGTAAACGAAAGACGCAAACCGCTCGACTGCAATCGATCGCAATCGCATGCAATCGATGATAGTTTTAAAAGAGGGAGCGCTTTCGTCGACACACCGGAGACAGAGCGATTTGCTCGTGATTGCTTTCACCGGGAGACGACAGTGTCAGTGGTTCGGTAAGATATCCATTGCCTGCCACGACAGGCGTGATTAGTTTCTGCCAATTGATTTGTTTTGCCGCCCTGGCCTGGACAGCTTTATTGTGTGTTGGTTTTTGTACCGCAATCATGGGCTCTATTATGATAGATAGATTCAATGAAACATTTGCGCACTGATTGGCAGGTGCAGCAAATTGCATTAATTGGTAATGCCGTTTGCTTGATTTAAATTTGAATGATTCATGCAGAACGAATCATGTGCCTGATGTGTACACTTTAAGTTGAGATGAGAAAAAAATGAAAAAAAAGAGATCTCAGGAACACTTTGATCAATAATCGGTTTGATGACATATCTTAGAGCATAGATGGTTTAATTCAAGCAAAAAACAAAATAATTTTCACACCAGGCATTCAGGACCATTTAAAAATAAAAATGCCTAAAAGTATGCAATCTGCATTTCATAAAAGGCCTTTTAATTATACATGTCGGGAGCATCCACCAATTGCCAATGCTATCCCAAAAACTGAAGAAATATATATAAATAACGCTTGAATATGTTAAAAATAAATAAATATGTAGCTCAGTTTTGGTTGCGCAATTGTTTCGGAACAGTTTCACCAAAGTGATAGAACTAAACTTTATTCTTCTATTTTTGGTACAACTTCTTCCCCAGATAAAGATTTTAATGATATCTCTTTCTCAAAGATAAAGGAATTGTGTTTCTACTGTAATTACAAGAAACATGAAAGACGAGCTGTCGTTCACAAAAACAGACAGGAAAAGAAATCTTCACAGGACAGATCATTAATTTCCTTCCATTTCGTTTGATTTCCTCTTTCGCTCTCTCTACACATTTTTTTTTGTGCGGGCAGAAAATCTTTTGTTCTATTTCTTTTCTTTTCACCAACCAGTTTTTCCCCCTTTTATGTTAAAGTGAAACCTCCCGGTCATTGAGTCAATCGAAGCCGAACTTCTCAAAGGAACCCTCCAAAGTATAAAACTGAACTGAGAACGTGTACCATTAAAGTGCAAATATTTGCCAAAAGGATTATCATTATACGACCCATCAGATTTCCGACCAGATCTTCGGCCGGCGGTATTGTGTTACAGCACAAAACGGCTTTGGAATGTCTTACCCAAAAACCGCTTGCGGCACTTGCCAAATCGGATATTGAATCATATGTCAGGCAAGAAGACACGATTGAACTCCAAAGAGCCGTGTTAAGTACAGGTCCTGACAGAAACCCCCATCGACGCCGGACGCGCCCCTAGCCAGCTGCGGAAGAGTTGAACAGCTACCGGTGATTAATTTTCGCTGTCGTTCGCCGAGCCATTCCGACCGAGCCAGAACAATGAAATGTCACCGGTGGGGCAGGATGGCGGTGGTGCCGCGCCCTGCGAACTCAAAGAAGTGCTGCCAAGGAAGTGAATCATACCGGAATGATTGTCGTTTACCTTCGCAGCAGTGCGGCGTTTTTGCAAGCAGGCAGAAGCTGAGAATCTTGCCGGGTTCGAACTCGCTCACACAGCATGGGAAAAACCACGCTGCACTGGAGAAATAAATTCACCGTCATTGTGCTTTATGAAAATGTCAGCCATTCTGCATAGTCATTTGTAAAATATGATTGGGAAGGAAGGCAGTCAAGGTGAACGAGACTGCAGTTTGAGTTTCACGGAAGGATGTTAAAAAGACGTCGGTTTTTTGTTGTTGCAAAAGAATGGTCCGAAAAGGCGGGCAATGGTGAAATGAGTCTTAAAACCCACATCTTTAAAAGGGAAGAAAATTATTCATTTCAGAATTGCAGACTTAGCGTGGAATACATTCTCTCATCCAAATCCAAAAGTTAATTATATTTTTAAAGGAATTTATTTAGCATTCCATACTTTTTTATAAACTTTCACTTAGGCCTCAGGCCGGTACTGTTTAGCATCTTTCCAAAAACCATGGCACATGCGAATTTTGGCTCGATGTACTCCAAACATAAAATATTCAGTGTCCAAACCACTCCTCGTAGGCTCTTTTAGCTCGTAGTCATCGTCGACGCGGAGCATATTGCTCCACAATAAGCCGCTCAATAATTTACCAGCCACCAACTCCAAAAGCCAATCTACCGTGTGTCCTCTGCGTGCGCTTCGGCTGGGCTTGATTGATTCCTCAAGAATGCCCGGAAGGCTTGTTGATTGATTTCGGCCATTTTCATCGTGCCAGCTAGCTTCCTTCTGCACAAAGGCGATCGGGCCCAAGTCCGAGAAGTGGTTGAAAAATGTGGTCCAATCAAGGCATAACTTATGTGTTTGCTTAACATAAAACCTTCTCCGGCGCCTGGTGCATGACCGACAAAGGGAGCCTCACCCCAGAAAAAGATGTCCACCGAAGCGTTTGATTGGAGAAGTCCCCCCGCTCACAACGGTGCCGAGACTTCGACCATCGATGTCTTGCAGGTTCTGTCCCTTGACTTCCAAAATTGTGTGCTCTCCGCATGCTAGTTGCTCTGTGGGAAATTGTGTGTGTGTGTGTGTGCTTGTAGCTTCTCCGTCATGGAAAGGACCAAGTTTTGCCACACGGTCCAGAAATTATTTCCATGCAGGTTCTTTTCCCGAGCCAGAACCAGAACCAACAATGAATTATTGTACGATAATCACCGTCCATCGTCGTGCCTCACTCCGAGCAGGCGAGGGTTTCGAGAGACGCTTTCGAGAAGAACAGGGTTTACAGTGCTGGGCGGAAAATTGGCATCTCCAGCCCAACCTTCGGTGTCCCGGTGGGAAAAGAAGTCTTCTTGAGTTTGAGTGTGTGTGTGTGTGTGTGTGTGTGCTTGTGTGAGAACAGAAAACCGCTAACAATGATCCTGGCGAAATGCTGAAGTCACCTGGGTATACATATACACATGTACACTTATTTCTGTGTAACGGAGGACCTCTGTGACGCCGGAACAACTTTTGAGCAACACTGGAGGGCCTCCACAATGGAGTTAGGGGGGCAAAAGGTAAGCCTTCTAATCGGTTGACTGACCAATGTTCGATGTCGTACGTGATATCCATGTAAGGTTTCCAGCACACACTCACGCCACCGGTGGTGGTCGAGTGCTGTTCAGAGCTTTCACCGTAAATCAAATATATTTCAAGCGTTAAAACGGCTCCCCCACCGGGCCACCGCCCGCAATACAGCTCTGCACGCTCTGTGGCACTCAAAATGGAGCAAAACTAGAACGGAACACTCATGTCATGGCTGCGGTTGTGCGGTCGAACGGTACACAACATGGTCGGGTCGGACCGAGAGTGTGTCGTACGGTGATGTACAACGGTACAGCGGACAGACGGATGTAGTACCCTCCCAAGTCAAGCCTATTCGGTGTTCGGAACTGTCAATTTGAATCACGTTCGACTAACAACTTCAATTTTCGGTCATTTACTAGTGAGGATACGCATTTTAAACCCGAGATTCCTTGGATCTTCTAGCCCTTTTGTCCCCTGTCCCTAGTAGTAGCGAGTACACCAAACGAAGGATATCGTTATTCTGCGTAAGGAAAATACGCTCTAATCTGGAAGGAATTCGCTAGGGACTAGTTGTGGATTATGAATTCAAACTGGAGCGGAGAAGGAATGTTGCTGTACGTTTAATCTGATTTTTGGGACAGTAAGGAATTTTATTTCGGATTCGGTAGGGCATTGTAAAAACAACCCGAAACGTAGATGTCTTTTTTAAATGTCCACTAAGGGACTTTTTCACAAAGGTTAAGTGAACCTTTTTACCCATTATAATTCTCAGTGGAATACACAAGCGCAATCATTACGTTTTAATCGTTTAGAAATGATCCATCTCTTTCCATTCCAAGCGATCAGGACAGTTTGAGTCTTTAAATGTAAGCTGTATTTACTCAACCCCAGAGCAGGTAGATTATACAGACTTTAAAGAAGATCTCGCAACTCACTGACTCCGAGCAAACGTAATCCCTTCTTCTGAATCGATTCACTTGCCCAAACTCACCTCGGGGCCATTTAGCCATGCGGGCTCGTATTTAAGGGTTTGGCAACGGTTCGTACTGTCACTGTCTGCACTCAGCAAATCCTCAAACGCTATTCCCAGCAGCTCATTACGGCCACACCGGGAAATGCCCCGAGGGCGCAAAACCTGCCAACCTCTCGGTCTGTCCACATGGTTGAAAGTGAAAATGAAACACATTCGCGCTGGGCGACTCTTTTGCCACTGGTCGAGACATAGAATCAAACAGAAAGCGGGAAAAACACACACTGCATTAGGCGCAGACCTCCGTGAGGGCTGGAGATGGGAGGGTGGTCTTGTGTCCTCTCCTGTGCCCGTGTCTGCATACATAGGGGTAATTAAGCTGACGATGATGGTTTTTTCCGTGGCACCACAGCAGGAAAGGGTAAATTAAAGCCACACCCACGATCGACCTACGGGTCGGTTCGGGGATCGTTCGGAAATGCAGCTAGCACTGGGGACTCCGTACCGGGCCTGAAAGTGCACACACAACCACAGTGCTATCGATTTTTCCGTGTCTTTTTTCCCCATTTTGCTTACTCGTTCCTTTTGGAAAGCGTGAGGGATACAACGACACTCACCAACAAAAAAGCTTTAGGAAATGGATTTCTCATCATCACGGCACACACACCTCGGGGCAGTGTGAGGAGGGCAAAAAAAGAAAAATACCCGCAGCACAGTGGAATGAACCTTTTTGCACCTTATGGCGACGCTATTCTCGACCCTCCAAGGTCCAAGGCCACACGGACACTAACGTAGAAGCGAGCAAACGAGCGAATGGCACTTGGCACCGTCGTGCAGGATGAGTAGTACCCCCTGGCTTCATCGGCTTCGCCTACTTGTTTGATTATGTTTATTCTGCTGATCAGCGGGGTCGGGTTTGTCTGGCGCGGCAGGGCTATTGACGGCCGGGGTCGTGCCGGGAATGGCTGATAGGATAAAAGGATTAACGCCGCAGGCTAGTGGTGCCGGGAAACTTATTTATTTTGCCCCGGCTAAGAGTGTTTTCTTACATTCTAAAGAGAGCGCTGGACAAACAGGCGAGACTTGGAGGGGGAGTTCTAGTTTATCTACAGGATTCGAGGCAAATCGAGACACACATGTTGTTAATATTGGACCACGCGGTATAAGTCTCTGGGTGAAGCAATGTTTTGGAACTAACGTTTATCTCGAACATACTAAGCTTTGGATCTTGGAATGGACTCTTTTTTTAATACAATTTAGAAGATTATGTGCAAAAATTCATTTGCGTGAGTCTATAACAACATATTAACTAAGACTTTTAAATAACATTCAAACTAAAACTACACATAAAAATAATATTCTCAAGCTGTTGTTTGCAAATTTATGCTGCGTGAAGCCATTTAGAATTGGACGCACGCTGCTGTAAATCATTCAACAGGAAGAACCGGGCCACTCCCAGCGCGGTGAAAGCGCCTCGTTTCAGTGCCAAGAAAGTGGCCATTCTTTCTTTGGCAACTACACACACACACACACGCACACACAAACTGAAGAATCACACCGTAAAACCTGCCGAAATGCACTCGCGCAATAAATATTGTTTTCCGGCGTAGAGTTTTCCGTTGCGCGGCGTTTGTCCCCCCCCCCTCCCCCTTGAGCGAGCGCATTATCGGGGTCAGTACGCAAGAGAGCAGCAGCTGTAGCTGCTGATCGGAAATGGGGTTTTCGTGGTGGTCGGTTTCCGCAAGATTTACGTCGTAATGCGTTTTGTTCCAGCGCAAGGCCCGAACAGACAACCAAAGGCGTGGAGCGTTGCCAAAAGAGTGAAGCGAACCAATCCGTACAATTATTTCACCGAGCGGTGCAGTGAGCGTAGATACAGAGGAGTGAGTGCGTGCCCCGTTAGTCGGTCGTCTTATCCTTCTGGCCCAGGGAAAGCAAACAAATGTAAGAAGCCAAACACAGTGCACGAAAAAAACTATAGAAGCTCGGTAGCAAATCTGAAGAGCATTAGGAGTGCAGGCAGGGAATGGTGTGAACGGTAAAAAATATACTGGCAGATAGTGCCAGCACACTGGTAAGTGGTGAATTATAGACTTTCTAGCGCTTGCCTTCGCCAAGGCGGGCGCCCACTGCTGGACATGCTCCAACACAGCTAACGAACCGAAAACTGTTGAAAAGCGCTCACGAGGAGGTGGGAACATATTTTTTCCAACTCCGATTTTTTTTTGGCAGCCCCCAAATGGATATGAGTGTCGGAAAACAAAGAGCGATTGTCTGGGGCGGATTCGGGGCGGAGAGCAAAAAAGAAATGTGGTGAAGTGATAGGTTCCGACAAAAACAAAAAAAGAAGCAGGCAAAAGGGAACGATGGGAAAGAAAATCTTCTTGAACTGAGGATTGAAAAATCACTTTTTATTTCTATCCTTTGGTTGCGTGAGACATTGGCCAAGCTTTTGCTCTTCCATTTCCCAGCAAGAAATGGCTGGAACAGATTGGCAAAGTCGATAAATGCATTATCGCGTGCGAACCAAATGCAATCATTTCATTAAACACTCATCATTCTTATTGACCTTTGGTGGGGTTGAGTGTAGAAAATGCTTATCAAACACCGCTCCATGGATTGCTCTCTATGCGATGAAAAGTATTTCAGCAAAGAACTCACTCGGAAACCACTTATAGCTCGCAAGGGGTGAAATATTTCAGCAAAGCACATTTGGAAACCACTTATTGATCGCAATGAGTGAAATATGCGATGAAAGGCTATCGGAAAAAAATAATTCACCAATGATTGGTGTAGTTTAGATTGATAAAATTCGTTTCAACAGTGATTTATTAAATTTTAATGAGAAGAAGTGATGAGTTGACCATTGATATTATCATAATTGACGATTTTAAAAGTGGTAGGTAATATTTTTCTAATTTCTATATAAAATACGTAAATACGCCTAAAAATATGCAATCCACAAGGCAAAATGTACTTAGCTAAGTATTTTATTCTAGAAATCATTTAGCTGAAGAGTTTTGGAACAATTTGGGAAAATGTGAACCAGAGTTGCTTATTGAGTTGACAACTTATATACTTTAGGATCCATTACTCTTAGGCAAACAAATTTCTGCTCAATCGATCGGATTGGAATGGAGACACACAAGATCATCATAAATTTGACTCCCCCGATTTAATCCTTCACCTATATCTCCACGCTTACGCTGAAGCTGCTCCTGTGTTGGGCACACAAAAGCCATCCATTTCCTCGATTTTCTTATACCGTCCCGTCCCCACAGCCCAAGGAACGGAGATGAATGTTTCATTATGTTTGCGCGCGCGACTGTTTGCTAGCGCGCTATTTATCTGTTTGCCGGCTCCGGCGGTGATGGTCAATCCGGCAGCGACTCGGGCCTATTATCTTTATTATTTTTTTCCGGTTACGATTGAACGATTTTGGCTCTTGCTTAGATTTGGCACGGGTGGTAGAGAATAACATACTTTCTGTGCCAGTTTACCGTGGGGCCTTCCCATGGGGCTGGGGTGCAATCTAATCGAGCGTATCTGATGGATTTTTAGTGATATATAGAAAGCAAATCAGGGCAAGAGTGATCGTTTTATTGTGAGTGTCCGCCGTCCCAATTTATATCCCGGCAAGCGCGCAAAGGGAATTGTCCAATCCATCACAAGAATTTGCTGCAAAGCGAAAGAAGTTGGTAGGAACCAGCTCGCACCAGATACGGCTCAAGCGTCAGCTGACGCTTTTCTCTTGATCAACAAAGAAAATTAATAAACGTCCTCGCGAAGTAGAATAAACCACTCAGCAAATATTTTGACACACTTAAAGCGTAACTAGCGAGCGGTGAAACTGAGCGCGCTCCACACTGCTAACATGAAAACGCGGAAGTAGCGCCCGTACCTACTGCCACTGTCCTGCTAACCTACCACAAAATTCAATCAATGCGAAAATTTGCATAACAAATCCTCCACTTGCAAGCGCGGGCCATTTAGCGGGCAGCCGCTCCTTCAACCCAAAACGCTAATGGGCCAACGACGGACTTCCGTTTCCGATTTGCTGCCAGGAGCGCAGGAGGGAATAAATATTTATCAGCCACTCGTTAACTCATCCTCTGCTTTGCCTCGCACACCACAATCATAACAACAGCCGACGAGCTGCAAGAAAGCATTCAGGCATGGGGCCGACTCTCTAGCCGATTTTACAACACCACTCCGGAACGGTTTCAATCATGTTTACAAATGAAGCAATTGACTCGATTCCGTTTTTGGGACCTTTTGGGGCTGGGCTTTTCAGGAAGATAATAGACCGTGGAGAAGCTTTCGCGGCTGCCCCGCCTTTGACGACGGCCGTGCCCATCATCTGCTCCTGTGGGAAGAGACCGTATCGGAATTGGTAAAGCATTTCCTTCTTCCCGGCTTACTTATTGATAACAGATTTATTGATTCACAAATCACTTGGAACGGAGTGATAGAGAGGCAGCGAGCGCGAAAGAAGACGAGTAACCGACGGGCCACGGTCTGTGAGGTTGCCAGTAATTCATCATTATGCTTCATCGACTAATCGTGCGGTCGGGTTCCTTTTCGAGTCGGTATGGTACTTCCTGCCAGCCTCATAAGCATCGCCATCGACACCGCGCCATCATTAGATTCATCATTCTATCGCATCCCAGCGGGAGGATTATTCTGGAGCGAGGCGCTGGAGGAAGGTATATCGTTTTCGCTCATTAATTTCTCATCGAGTAAATCTCGGCCGCCCCGGAATACGATATTGATAGAACTGGGTCGTCAGACGGTACACATCTCCACCCGGTAAGGGTTGCTCGGGCACAGCCGTTGGGTGCTAATAGTGAAAAATTAAGATCAATCTGTTACTGAGCACCGAAAGCGGACGAGGGTTTGAATCTTCCAGCTCGTACCACATGTTTGCTGTCTGGTGCAATGCTTTAAGGCGCAAAGTACTGTGAATGAATTGTGGAAGGCTCGTTTGAATTCACAAGCTGGGAAAGAACAACAATCGCCACGAAACGATGGCAAAAAGGGTCCTCTGCACAGCATATGCTCTCAGTAAGTATGTAATAATCGCATAAAATAGCTCCATTCTGTGAACGGTGACAGTTTCAACAGCACACATTGGGCTGTGGGGAAACTGTGCGAGAATTATTCTGCACATAAAAAAGCGGTCGGGGTAAAAGAACATAAGCAATGTCCTGAAGCAGTAGTGTCCTTGAATGGAATAATATTACCATAACTTCCCATTACATACATTCATGCTGAGCTGCTTTTTTCATAGAGCAATCAAGTATCATTACTATGGAAATGAATTCACTGTTGTGTGTTTCAAATTAACGAAATGTCTTTAAAAGAATGGACTTTATTGTAAAAAAAAACACAACAAACACGAGGGAAAAAAGCCTTTTGAATTAATTTCACTTGCTTCTTCTTTTCAATTGATTGAACGTTTACTGAATCCCGCAAAACCAGTTGTGTACTTTCGCATCAAATGTTCGTGCGAAATTTCCCACCGCAACCGTAAACCTGCCGGAAAGTCAAACACAAGCGGCGTGGAGCGGCTGGGTCGCAATAAAATTGATTGCGTCTCAACGTTCCGCGGCGGTATTTGCCTATTAGCGGGCACGGTAAACCTCAGCAACTGGTCGGGGAAATTGAATTAGTTTACAATCCGCATCGCGCTGTCAGAAACGGGGTTGCACATGCGTGTGCTTCTACCAGCGTGAGGTGTACCTGGCGTGTCGAAAATCGGAAAACATACCCACAAACACAGTCGCACTCTCTCTCTCTAAACAGTGCACGGTACCGAAATTAAGCACACACGTGTAAAGTTTGGCATGCCTGGTTTTGGGACCCCAGTGCATACAAAACGCAGGGAACAAGGGAACAGCCACCATCATATCCCGGGGAGGTTACCGGGAGAGAGCAAATATAGAGCGAGTTCGCCGAAAACGGCAGTGATCCCGCAGATCTGCGTATCGGCACCGATGCGCAAACGATGGATTACGATGCTGTGCCAAATGCTGTACAAATAAGCGGCAGCTCTGTCTGTGCACATGAGCCCCGGTGGCTTGGCACGCAACGCACCAGACACGAACGGTTTCGATCACCGCAAGCTATGGTTGTGATTGAAATGCCGCACGAAATGCGTAGCAGGGGCATTGAAAAGACTTCGCTCGCAACGGCGTTAATTGATAAATCATCGGCGGGAAAAAGATGATTTTCCACGAACAGTAATGCTGCCGCCTAAAGGTATGCAAAAAGGGAGGATTTAGCAACGATTCCAACGCAGATGATAAGGTGCAATAAATCGTATGGTTTCGATTTGCCATTCATTACATCAATCTAGGGTTTTTGGTGAGTGCGATAGGTCTGTGCGTGCCCGAAAGGTATTTTCAGCAATTTTGTGCTTTTGTCCAACGGAGCTCCTTGCAATTGTACTGTTTATTATTTGTTGATTACTGAGTCAGCTCTAATAACTAGAACTTGGGACTCATTTTGAGTTGCAAACACAACATCCTACATACTAGACGTCCAATCCCTGGAAGGTCAAGGCGTTCGTTTCATTGCCTTCTCGCATGAACTATTCAATTAATCACGCAGAAATTAAATGTAACGAATTGTGCATGATTATTTCATCCAGCAGCAGCAGCAGCAGAATGTTTTAAATGAGATTTTTCCCATTAAAATAATTCCCCGAGCGTTTTGGGTCCTGGTAGCGCTGCCAACCATACACAATTCACCACAGTTTGCAAAAGGATCGCAAAAGTATCGGTGCCGAAAGGTACGCTTCTTAAAGCTCTGTTTGATGCCTTGCTGGCTCTACAACAAATTCATTTAATTTTTGCCTCTTTACCCTTTCGGTAATGGTCATAAATTAGACTAGAAAAAAGGATTCTGGGTTGGTAGGATACGGGGCAGAAAGTCAACCCATTACCTTTTCCGCATGGTGCTGTGCTGTTTTCCCCGAAAAAAAAGGGTCCACATTTTTGTTAAGGTAAAAGTTTACTTTTTTCACTTTTACTTTTTACCCCCTTTGCACACGCTACACGTTTTATTTGACGTAAAGGAAATGCTTAAGATTAAATTATTCATAACCGGTTGCCCAGGTAAGGCACCACAGCTTTTTTGTTGGAAAATGCTTCCCAGCTTGTTTGTATGTGGGTGTGGGTAGCTTGTTTGCTAAATTTTCAACCCACCCGATCCGTTCCGAACCGAAAACATAATGGCGAGGCGTTAAAGCTCTCCGACATTCAGTGGAGCTTTGCGCACCACTGTACGGCTGCAGGTTCTTTGTTTGTTTCGGGGTTAGTTCGTGTTTTTTTTTCTTCCGTATTGTTGGCGTGGCCAGCACCCATTGAACAGCAGAGCATCTGTTTCCGTTTGAATAATTCCAGCGAAGGGCTGCGGAAGCTGCTGTGCACGGCACACGGATCAAACACAGCAAAAGATCATAAATATTTTACATACTTTTTACTGGCACGGCGGGGCTTCTAAATGAGTTTACTGCCCAGCGGAGCGAGCACTGGCACACATACCTGCAAAGGAAAACAAAAGAAAATTTAGAACCAAATTCGCCGAAGGTCAGAGTGTATGGTTTAAATATAAGCGAATGTACAGGTTGGTTGAAGTTTTGGTTGGCGAACCTACTCTGCAGTAGGTTGCTGCTGGGTTAGCCTAACTGAAAAGTTGATGGGCAACAGTGAACGAGATCTTACGCAGCAAATTAAAATTGCTCATTATTATTCATTATAGAATTATTCGTCAGAAAATGCAGATACCAATCTCGCCGAAAAACAAACTTCGAGCAGCACAAAAAAACTTTGCACAAACCATAATTTGCAACCAATTGAAAATGCAAGGCTGCAATTCGGTTCCCTTTCCGCTCGCCTAATATTACCTCGGGCTGTTTAACTTTTTTGAGTTGCAAGCAATCACTCTCTTGCCGCCACAAAAAGCAAAACTTTCCACCCCCAAAACGCGCGTAATAATGGTAAAAGCAACGATCGAAAATGATGATGTTGCCAGGTTGTTTCGCTTTTGTGGATAGTTGAGGAATGCAGCTGATTGTTAAGCAGAGAAAGATTGCAATAACTCTGGTAATTCGGGCAAGCGCAGCGCAAAAGTTATAATCCGTCGATACTGGGCGAGAAAGAAATTGAACAATTTTGGATGGAAAAGAAACATTCCATAATAGGCAAGTAATTTGAAAGCAATTTGTTGGGAGGAGAGTAGGGGGAATTGAATTTGTAGCTGAACATTGCACAAAATATGAATCAAGGGAAGATAGCATAACCAACAGTTAGTGAGTCTATAATTTCCCGATAGATGGCGTTTTTCGTAGCTTTCTTCAGAAGATAAAGCCATAAATCAGTATCGTCATCTGAACTAGTAAATCTTAAAAATTTGCTCAAGAATATTGCTGTTTAAATAAAGTTCAACAGTAACATAAAATCTCAAGATTTGATAAACTTTAAAGCATAATTTTCGGTGCAGTAAAAACTTCTGATTTCCGTAATTCTTCCTTTACTACACACTACACTATACATCTGACGAAGGATCAAATCATGCAACCGTCCTAAATTATGCTCTAGCTAGGCCTATTTCTTCACTTTGCTCTATTTCAACAATTCAATACCGCGCAGCTCTTTTGGCAATAAAAAAACATCATACCCAGGTAATCCTACCGTCCACTTCCATTTAGCAGCCAATCTTCACTTCAAACAAAAGGCAAAACCACATAAAATAGGATCAACGTGTAGACCGCAAGGCTAAAACTTTCTGCCGGACGGTCGAGAAATTGTGTGCCTTACTACTGTCCGGGTTCTCGCGATGCGGACAGCGCAACTGACAAAGGTGCATATGTCTGTCTATGCTTCGGGAATTTTCTCACTCTTGTCAGTGAATACCATCCCGATGGTCGTAGTATCGAAAAAGTTTGAGCGTTCCGGTCGAGTGATTTTTCGATGTTTGAGTTACCATCCGCAAGAAGGATAATCCTGCTCATGCGGTAAGATTTTTCCCGTGTGCAGCTAGAGAGTAGGCAAACTTTGTAGAAAACTAAGAAGTACCGTTTGCCTTTGTTTTTGCCCGTCCAGGGTTTTGTGACGAGAGTGACCAAGCAGCAAGGTTGAATGCTCAAAGGTGGACTGAAGTAACTTCTTGCTCCATAGGTTATGAAGCAGCACTGTCGTTGCATAAGTTGATAAGTTGAACTAGAGCAAGAAGGATATTTTTTTCTTCTATGAGCAAATGTTTAAAACCCCTCTGTATGTGTTTTCATCTAGTTTCAGTTTCATACGGGAAAAACTTTTGCTATGTATCCGCAAAAAAAAGGTTAAGCAAGAAAACACAGGAAGAAATTCTTTGTGAACAAGTAAAACAAACCCCCATCCAAACATGATAAAAATAACAGAAGCTAAAGATCAATAAAATGGAACAAGATACCCGATCCATGCGGTCACCAAACGATAAGCAGCTAACTTCGAACCACGCATAACGAGCTCCATCGAAGAGCTGCACCACAAAAGCATTCTTTCGCGGAAGTTCCTTATCGAAGTAAACCCGAAAATTCCACTCCAATCGGAGTTTGTTTGAAGGATACATAAAAAAAATAATACCGCCACCAGCATCACACTGACATTCCGTCTATCGTATCGGAAATGAAATCCAATCACAGCGACAGACGGTGCCCTGCCATCGGTTTCGATGATACCACAAACGATGGTACGATTGTAGTAATTCAATTCCAATCGAAGAAACAGCCAAAACTCAGTGATACCATTTGGTAAGCAAGGAGACATAGAGTCGATCCCAGACTGGGCAAAGGGTCACTTTATTTGTTAGTGATGACATCTTATTCTGTTATATTATTGTGTTCTTTGAATGAGCTTATCAGTGTGAAGATATTTTAGTAAGTTCGTTTAATACATTACCGCTGTTTGTTAGATATAATCAGTTTTTACTTAACTTAATTAACTTTCAAAGAGCTGATCAAAAATGTCATTTACAATACTTAGGCTAGACTTAAAACAAATGCTCAACTAATTTAGCATAGCAAAAATTAATTAAACACCCT
Source organism: Anopheles arabiensis (assembly GCF_016920715.1). Lineage (NCBI taxonomy): Eukaryota > Metazoa > Arthropoda > Insecta > Diptera > Culicidae > Anopheles > Anopheles arabiensis. The sequence continues at coordinate 79,798,489 of NC_053518.1, forward strand.
CTCATTACGAAAGATATTTCCCACGCTTGGGATCGATCACATCACGGTAGTCATCTTCAATTTGACCCGGTGTGTATGACATCCCAAAATGAAGTTAATTTCCTTTCACCTTTTCCGCAAAACAAGGTCAAGCCCCAGGTGAGAATGAGCCGCTGATCCAATCTCAACAACACCCGTCCATCCTCCAAACTGCCGGATAAAATTCCACATTTAGGCATCAGCAATCCCCGTGCAATGCCGGTGGGAAATAGATGCCTTGTCACCTGTCGGCATCTGCTGACATAATGACGTGCCAGAGCAGCTTCCCGTGCCGGGCAGAGCAGCACGGTTCCACACATTCTGATCCTAAATTCAGCATCATAATCACACCAGGGGTCACACACCATTCTTTCGGCGAAAACTCTTTGACCTGACGTAGCTGTGCCATCGCAAATGTTTCCTTGCCTGACTTCGTTTTCCCTCTGCCTTCCCCTATCCCAACAGCCTAGAGCCGGCTAGTCATAATTCATTCGATTATTATCAGCGCTCATTTTCATTTGTAATGAGTAGTGAGGATCGTGCTTTCCGAGCGCGAAATCACGCGCCATCAAGCAGTCAGGTCGGCAGAGCAGAAACCGGTGACAAAAAAGATGGATTGGAAATGAATCATTCAACGCGCAGCGGGTGTCCTGCAAAGTCGCGAGACTCCCTCGGGAACATGCACCGGGCTGCCGTATTTGAGACCTGTCAGCGGCAACCAGTGAGTGAAGCGTGCGAAATGAAATTTGCATCGTTTCGTTTTCAAAATGGAAAGATGTTGCCCGGTGAGCCTGAAAAGGATGGAGTATTTATGCGCTAGCAGGCGGGTGCAGGAAATAAATGCAATCGATCTGAACTTGGTAAGATCGTTGAGTTTACTTAACAGCAAAGAGCTTTGAACTGCGATAACAAGCTCGAAGGCAAGGGAGCTGAGAGTTGGATGCAGACCAGAGATTAATGCATTGGACAGGCCTGGATTGACTGCAGTAGGGAGATGGCGTGCGACTGTTCGTTAAGCACTAACCATATTCAATCAATGGTAAACGAGTCTCGGGGGAGAAATTTACTGAATGTTCGATGCATATTGATCTGTCTTGGGTTGCCATAACTTGGACCGTGAATAAATTAATTACTTTTAAGCGAGAATATTAGATTGCGACTATTGTAATTATACGATTTGAACGTTCATTGAGGCATAATTGTGTTTTCTGAGGCAGGTTAAATGTCTCAAGTTTGCTGACATTCAAACATTTTAAATTTTATATAAGATCATGCAAGTAATTCGATGTTTATTTTATGTATTTGTGATGAAGACGGTTAAAGATAGACAATTGAAAAGTTGATCATAAAACGCCTGCAGTTATGCAATGCGTTTTGCAAAAGTAACGTATTATTGATTTTAAAAATTTTTTCAGTTATTTTCGGCTGTCCAAAAAGCCAAATAGTCTTATGCGATACACGTTAACACATGTACGAAATTTTCAAAAAACAAATCGTAAAAAAATCTAAAATTATTGAGTTAAGAAAATCTTTTCCCTAGATGCCATTCGCCAGCCTTAGCTCTGGAAGTGATTGAAATTCAATTTTGCATTTCCCTCCACCGATTGGAATGGCCCCAACCGAAACGGGACCATAGGTGGTATAGGGATTTGCAAATTGTCATGTCCTTTGCATGTTGCCGCACAAAACCGGGCAGAGCAAGCACACGGGCCCGGCGCTGCACAGAAAGTGTCTTTCCAAAAACTTGCAAAACAGTTCAATTCAATTCGATTTAACTTGATTCGATTGTCAAAATGTCGCACGAAGCGGCACGGGAAGAGGCAAAAAGAAAGATTGATGCGAGGCATTGTGTAGAGAGCGCGCGAGACCGGAGCAAATGAGATAGTCAACGGAGAGCCGGAGTAACTACTAACACCCAAATAGGCTTTTCCGTGGTCGATGTGTGTCTGTGCATGGAGTCGATAGGTACCAGCAAATACTTTCGATTGGAAGTTTTTGTTGCAGAGAAAAGCTCCATCAGCACAAACCATAACAATAATGGACAGCAACAGAAATGGTGACTAGCTAAAACTTTTCCATCTTTGCTGTTGTTATTGTTCCATCGTTTACGAATGTGACGCTACGCCCGGTGTAGTTGCTAGTAACAATCCATTTTGCTCTTCTTTTTGCCCTTTTATTGCTAGCCCTAAAAGGTCCAAGAGTGGTAAAATATATTTAAATCTAATTTAAAACATGTAAATAAATCTTGTTTTCCATTTTGCTCGCACAGCACTAGCACCAAGCGGTGGCAGACGGCAATCACATACACACATATATAGCAGGAGGAATGGCTAAAAGCTGTCTCGTTTCGCTCGTCGAGAAGACTCGACAAGCTTTGTACGTAAAAAGGTTGCTTACGTTGCTCACACAAAGCTTTCTGCTGTGCTGAGTGCAGCAGAGTCTCGTCGGATTGTTGTGCGCCCGGCAGTATGCAATCTTCTGTCCATTTCCAATCCCAAATCGGCTTCCAACCGGGGATCGGCACTGTGCGCGCGACTGCTAGACAATATTCTGTCCACAAACAACAACAAGCAGCTCCGGTGCAGCTGCAAGCAATGGCAGGGATTTTGCCCTTGTATTTGCCAACCTATTTGCTTAACTGATTGTACCGAGTGTTTCTTGGGCATCGAAACCATGCGAAGATGGTTTTGTGCTCTGACGGCTGTGGACGGACCGTCCAGCAGTGTTTTGCTGTGTTTGCACAGTAATGATTCTAAAACACTCCAGGAACTATGTTGCTAGCGTTTTCTTGACGGTGCTATGGATAACAGCGATTTCTACAGCGATGCAGCGTACGAGTAGTATAAGTCGTGTGAACATACGTATGCATGTTCTCGGCTCTAGTTCAGTGAAAGCATTTATTGACCCGCTAGTCTCTCAAAGAAAATAGAGGGGATTGTTTGTAATATTTCTTAAATGTAGTTTGAAAGATGTCATTTCCTATCTATGTTCTCATTCTGTTTTATAAATAGCAGCAATAAAACCTGTCATGCTACAACCATGTACTTAAACACCTTGAAACATCCCCTTCAGGTGTTTACTTCAAACTAGCACATGTTCTTTTCTGTATAGAAACATTTTAATATCCTACCCAACCATCAAGTGTCAACAGCAAATATCAATCAACGACACTTCTGTGCACACCGAGCGCACCGAAAAAACAAATCTCTCGCCGCGTAGCGCGTTCGTGAATAATAGCAATTTCAGATGCATCAATCTCCATTTCTTCATGCCACTAACACACACTCATACACACACACCAACGAAAACCCGACAAAAGATTCATCTATTATCAATTTGACGTGCAAAAATTTCCACATCCACGCTGGTACTACGTATTTTACTGCGGCTAGATAAATGACAGCGCTTCACCGTACACTGGTGCCGTGACCAGGATACCTAGTAGCCGCTTTTGAGTGGTGCTTCAGTTTTGCGAACCGAAGAGGTTACGACAGCTCATCAGATGCATCTTTCCCCCATGTTATCTCCCTCTCCTTTTCTCTCTTTGATAGCGGACGGGTGCGGAACCATCGTTACCGAGCAACGGAGATTGACGATGTCGGATGGTGTCGAATAAAAAGTGCGCCAGGAACAGTTTTTCTTCGGCTGTTGAAAAGTTTACTCATATCGTGCTGGGGGGGGGGGGGGGGGCTAGCCGTCACAGGAGCCTCGGATAAAGAGGACATCCGGGGATACGGGATGCTTGGATGCTTTTTTTATATTATTGTTGGAGTTTCCGTAACGTTCCAGGGAAAGGTAAGTGAACGACATAACAGGAACCTTCCAACAACATTCATAGCTTGGGGAAAAAAAGTAAACCCCTCGTCGGTAGAACAATTGAAGTTTTAAGGATCGAAAAAAGTGCCTTTTCCACTTTCTGGAAGCTTTCAGCATCTTTCAACCGGGAGAATAACGTCTTGGGTCGGAATCGGAAGGCGAAAGCATGAACTTGCTTGCTGAGTAAACTTGCCCGAGCCGTGTCCCCCGTACCAGCGAGGACGACGGCAGGCAGGCAGGTAGTAGTGCCAGTATAAAGTAAAATAAAAATGTTACAATAAAATGCACCCTACGTGTAACGCGTTAGTGGCACCTAGGAGAGCGGGTTACGCGCTGTGGAACGTATTCGAAGGCGGGCGGGAAAACTAACGTGAAGCAAACAACGGGGGTGAGAGAGGTTTAAAAGGCTCATCGGGGTAGAAAACTTTTTCCACCCGTTTAACCTCGATGGCAGGTGGGTTTTAGCAGTGCCCTGTGTCTGGCTTCTGGCGAGTGTATTTTTGTATTGCTTGTGTGTTTTTCCACTCTTCTTACAGCTTGTTAAACTCGTGGCAAACGAAGGAAGCTTGCGTTACGGCGTGATTTTCCTTCGACAAACGGTTTTTATGACTTCCATTACCCCGTGGTGAGCGTTTTAAATGGGAGTACAAGAAGAAGAAGAAGAAGAAGAAGAAGAAGAAGAAGAAAAACACTTCCCGTCATCGTTGCCAGCATTATCGCACCGAGAGTGTGTTGCGAGTTTCCGGTAAGCCCGCCGTGGTCATTGCAATGAATTTTCATGAGCAGCAGGGCAAGCGTTAAGTAAATAAGCCATTTTTATTGAAATCTACCCAACTTGTGGCCGTTTATTTCTTTCAATACACACTTTACGGTGGAGCGTTTGCAAAGAGCCAAGGCTAGGGAACACTGTTTTGGGGACACTGAATAATGGCGCTGTTGTAAAATCACTTTCAAAGTAACGGTAGCCGAATAAAGGATGGCTAAAGCCGAAATTGAATTGTTGCATACCTGCAGGGGTTCATTTAATGGATTGAAGAGAGGTCGTTAACGAACATAGCATAAAGTTTCACAGTCTGTATCGGCACATTTAAAATTTCCTTAAAGCTATTGCTCAAGATACTCTTCTAAATGTTAAACCAATCAGCTACAGTGAGTTGTATAGACTGTGTTTTTAATTGTATGTATTTCGGTAAATCGTTATCTGAAATTGCTTTTCTCGAAATATATTGAAATGAGTTTCTCTTTTCAATTTCCACACCCAAAAAGAATTCGAGGGCAACTAGTATCAACTGGTACGAGGTACCTCTTTCAAAAGAAACTTATGAAAATCTCACTTTCGCTCCAGAAGACAGCTTTTTAATTATTCTCGTGTGTTGGGTATTTTTTATTTGCCAAAAACAGCATGATATTTCACAAAAAAAAACCCTCATCCAACCATTATACCACGGAAAGCTAAAGAGATGGACTTTTTCATTCATTCATCTGTACCTTCGCTTTCACATTCCTCCTGTTGCCTACCGCTCCCCCGACAAAATCTCCGGAAATAACTCTTGAAAAAAGCGAATCAAAATTCGGCACAAAAAAATACACAACAAACCCATCCCATACTGCGCCTAAGCCACTTCTTCTACCGCCCTGGTCTCTTCGTGTCGTGTATGCAAACGAAGTAAAAAAACACAAAGCCCCGTCCAATGACATACACCAACAAAAAAAAGGACATTTCACGAAAATCGGTACGGAAGTGAACAATGAATGGAAAATGAATGATCGACTAAAGGTTCCCGCCACAAAATAAAGCTTTTTACGGTGCCTTCGCCGTGGTGTACCGGAAACTGACCGCCATCTAGTGGCGCTAACGAAGGTTAGGAAGAAATGAAGAAAAAGATTCTTCAACCCGGTGGTTTGCGGTGTTTTGGGAATTTAGCATATGGTTGGAAATGGTCTATTTCATTCTGCCAAGAGATACAAAAAAGCAACGTGATACTATTTTATGGAAAGATCGATTCATAATTCTTGGGAATGATGTATCATGCAATAGTAGTGTTTGCCCTCTGTCGTTATTTGTAGCAAAAAAATGTCTATGCCACAACAAATGTGATTTTGATACACTGCTTGCATACATTCAGGCTGATACGATATTTGTAGGATCAAATAAAGTACCCAAAACAGATATGAGATTGCAGCTTAAATATAAGAAAAATTGTCCCAAAAGCTCTCTTTTTGCAAACAAACTACCACCAAATATGTCGTTGTGCTTGGTTGAATAGGCCAGCACAAAAAATGCAAAGTAAATTTAAAGAATCACCCGGACAGTGACAATATGTTGTGCTACGGAGCAAGCAACACGCCAACCACTGGGAAAAACAAGCATACCAGCCAGTCAGCTATCACAGCTCTAATTTGGTTTCGTGTTTGCATTTTTGGTTTGCCGCTGCCATCTCCCGTCCACGGCACCACGCAGCGCTGGCTGTCCGCTTTTCACTGCTCCGCTGGGAACACGAGCCATCGGTTACCGCGCCCGGCGGGGATGCGAGGGGGCCAGAGTCCAGGATGTTATACGAGGTGGAAAGAAAATGACAATGTCATTTGTCATAAATACGGGTAGCCAACAACGGAACAGAAACCAAAACCAAGAAGCAGTAAAAAAGCGTACAAACCCTCCCGCCGCTCTCCTTCGGTGGTGTGTCCCGGTGGACGGTTTTGTGGTTTTGGAAAATGGATGATTCCATTTAAAAGATAACGATGATGCCGCTGCTACTGCTGCTGCTTCTGCGAGAAAGCGAAACCGTTTTGTCGCCAGTTGGGGATGTTTCCTTTCCACCTAGAGCTGGAAATGAATATGCTTTTCATGAGGGAGTTGAATTTCCCTCTGGAGCGTCCCATGTCGCATCAGCGAAAGGTTGTATAAAGATAAAAACAGCAAACTAGCAAACCGACATCCTCGCAGCGCCAACCATCACGGAATGCAACGAAAATGACCCTGCAGCGACAAGGGTGAGTGTAGTTTTCACACATACAAACCAATGTTCCATCGCGTGTATGTGTGCGTGTCTGTCACTTTGGCACTAAACTAATGACTAACAAATTTTATTATCCATCCATCTGTCCATTCCGCTTTTAACTTTATGCGGTTTTGCACCGTTGCACTGGTGCGCACTGGATTACACAAAAGGAAACGGAACGGTGCACATGATGGTACCATTTTCCACAACACGATACTTCCATGTACTTAGCGGGTAGCAGCTGTTAATCTGTCGTCCCGCAGCAACATTTAGTAGCGAGAAAATAACCCATAAACCGATTGACAGCAACTCTCGGGTGACTTCAAACGAAATGAAGCACTGAAGGCAAAAAGGGAATAAAACAAAACAAACCCACTAACATCATAATCTGTGAAGAAAATGAGTGAATTATGAGCGTCTCGGGAAACGGATCTGCACATCCATCCATTGAGGTTGTGCAGTAAAAGGTTGCGAATCGTTAAGGCGTGTTACGCGAAAGTAACGCAAACTGTCATCCGGCGGTCGGCGCATCGCAATCGGGTATATGTTGCGCTGTGTCGGTGTCGCTTCTTGTGACAGTCGATCAAAGGATGGTGTACCCGAGATCGTTAAGTTTCCGCTGCATCTTGCCGGCTGCACCGGATGTACTGACCGAATGGGTGGTCGTCGGTTGCAATATGCACCAGTTTGCGGTGCGCGACGGATTGGTGCAGCACAGCTAAGAATAGACCCCGGATTGTATTACAGATTGTTTCCGGGAAATGTGGCTCACTGTATTGGAACGAATACAGCAGTTGATGCAGAAAGGGTTTAATAAAGCATATTTTCAAATATTAAACCAATTTTTGAAAGAGTAGGACTTAAAAATCCATATTTAGGGCCCTTCACGGTTCTAGTCAGCTTTTTGTATGGAGTTTGACAGTTGGAAGCTGAAATCATGTAAACACTCCTTACAAAACCACACATAAAACTAACTTGCAATTTTCAGTCTAGATTATTCTAGCCTCAAAGCTAGAATTAGATTCGAGTACCTGCTTGAAAACACGGGTTTGTTTACATTTACCCCAAGGTGCATTACAGAGATCAGGTGGTGGAATCCAGAATCAAAGTGTATGTAGTCCAGGTGGTTTCATAGCATTTTTTATAACCAATTTTGAACTTTTTGACAGGACGGGTGAAAGCTATTGCCTTAACAAGCTTTCTGGAGGCTTGACGAATACTCAAAACACTCTTAAAATCTTCATTCAGAAGCAGAAGCGATAAAAATAAGCCTTCTAAATTCATACACCTTGGGATAAGCCTACCTGTATATTATACCCACTTAGATAGCTGCTCGAAAACTGCTATACAATGCAAACATCTGACAGGCTGAAATTTCAGCTTACGAGCTTAAAACGGAAAGGGCCCCTTTATAGGTTTTTCAAGAATATAAATTAGGTAACTTTTCACGGAATGATTGTTTGATGCCGAATCTTACCCATTTCATCGTCAAAAAAAGATTTAGAATCGTTTACAAGCAAAACATCGTGCCATCCAGCTTACAGAAGATGGCAAAAATTACAAGAAAAAGATTTATCGAACTCTGCTCGATTTTCCGTAGCCATGGGAAATGGTAATATTGACCAGAGTTCCGTGGAATCAAGGCTATTCATATGTTATTATTTGATAACATTTTTGGATTGATATTTTCGGTTTTGGTTACTAAAATAAATCGGTAAAAATGTTAGTTGTAACATCCTTTTCCACCTTTAAAGTGTATTTACAGCATTTGCCAGTTTGATAAGAAAGCTGAAAGTTCTGTCTGAATAAATTGAAATATTCATTATTCTGCCATTTTTCTGTGCATTTTTATGGATTTACAACATTAAAAATGGTTCATAAGAATACCTTTGCTGAATTAATTAAAAAAAAAGTTCTTTTTGTACATATTTGCTATCTATTGTGTATTAAATTTAATCTAATTTATTTAAACATCTGAAACCTTTAGCGCATGATTTGTTGACGAAATTAAAATCACGAAACGTCAATCTTTAAATAGTTGTCAAACTTAAAAAAACCTTAATGCCTTAAAAAGGAGTATAAACCCGCCACCAAAAAAAGCCCACAACATCCACCAGAAAATCGAGACAATTTTCTTCACGCGACCAATAACGCTGCAAAGCGTTCCACTTAATCTGGCACAAATTTGCAGCAACGCCCCGAGCACGTGCACAATTTTAAGACCCTCCCCACAAAGCGCATCACCCAACTGCAGCCGTTAACCCAAGTGAAGAACGGAAAACAAAAGACCAGCAAACCCGAACCCATCATCACCGGAAATCCGTTTGCGTGCGACGGGGGAAATGGCCGGAAAAAAAGAAGTCGCTGCAATTGATATTGATACGGCTTAATTTGGCACGCGCTTGGGTTTTGCGCACGGTCGAAAAGGGTGTTGTTCGGATGCATTTAATGTTTTGTGTGTGTGTGTGTGTGTGTATTGCTTTTGCTCATCACACTCATTCCCCCGCTCTGGTGGGAATTGATCGTTTTTCGGCGTTTTTTGTCGGGTGAGTTTGTTTTAACGCGTTCGCTCTGTACACCACCTCACCACCAAAGGCTTACCAATTGAAATATGCTGCCGCTGGGTGAGAAGCGGGTTTAAATAGGAATCAGCTGGAACCATGCAAAAGGGAACGGGCTATTTCCCCTGATACTTCATGAACCTGTGCGTCGGGTCAATCCGTTGCTGATGCACCGTGCATCAGTGCATGCGAGCGGGCTAGTGTACTGGTCCACCGTACAGGATATGGGTTCGCTTTCTCTTGGGGTGAGTAGTTGAGCGCTGTTTTTTTTTCAGCTACGCCTATTTGAACCAAGACGGGGGGAATTGATTCAATTTAAACTAATCCCCGCAACGCACTTTGTTGTTAGTGATTGGATATTTTTTGCTACTGCTTCGTGCATTGCCAGTGCCTTTTCGATACCCTTTTCCCTGTAGAGAGTTTTTTTTTTGCATACAAATTTACACAGATGCAGCGCGCGTATTCTGCCCTATCATTTTCAGCATAATCTGCGCTTCATAAAACATCGATCCGGAATCCATTTCCAATCGAGAGAATCCGCGCCTTCGCCCGACGCTGGATTAGGCATGGGAGAAGCCGAGTACCCGAGTGCGAGTTGCTTCTTTTCGCTTGCACTATATGCACCCTTTCCGACATGGTGTAAGTTCTCAATTAATTTCCTTTACAGTAGATCTCTTCAAGGGATCACAGGGTTTATCCTTAAGGGAGGTTACGAGCATAAAGACCGCTGTCGGAAACCTATTAAGCATGCAATCATTCGCTCGTACCAGTGAATGACTCATCGTTTATTTTCTTTTTATTTCGACACGAGCTGCAGACATTGAAGGTGCATTTCACGGAAAATAGGATTAGCTTCGCGCGATACAAATTATAGATTTATAGGTTAAAGCTATAATTTGAAACGGAACTAGACCGTGAGAAAGGGTATCACAGTTTAATGCGTTCCACAGAGATAGGATATCAAAAAAGGGTTGCAAGAACCTGCATATTCTACAAAAAAACTATTTATATAATTAAGTTTATTAAACGTTGAAGTCATTTTTCAAACGATATAGGCAATAATGAATTATAAAAAAAACTCTTAACATTTCTCTAGAATGATGCTACCAACAAACAGAAGCGCCAGGAACAACTCCTTCACCTACAGTAAAAAGTTGTGTTTTTAAATAAAGCAAACCAAGAGCACATGCAGCTGTTACGACGAGTTGATTTGATTCCAATTTGTACCAGAGCAACGACAGTTAGGATTTTATGGGGATTTCTCTCGTTTTCTTATTTGAATACACGTTTCCTTTGCACTGCCAGTGTCAAAGGGTAGCTGCTGTGCGATCGAAAAGACGTTGCCCTTTTCACTCACAACTGGCTGGCGTCCCCGACGACACGCCCGTTGAAGTGTTTGTGGGATGATGGAAAATTTATTAATATTTTTCACTGGAAAATCCAAATAAACTTTCCCTCTCTCTCTGTCTCTCTTGGTTCTGTTGGGGGCATCAATCTCGTGTGCTAGTGCCAGTGGCTTGCATCTAATCTCGCACCGTGTCGTTTCGTTGAACTCCAAAACATGCAAACAAGCAGAGGCAAGGGATTGAATTTGATTGTCATCTCGTCGCCTCGACATTCTCCGTATTTTGTCTGAGGCTCCTCTCCATGGGGGAGATTTTTTGGAACGAAGAGGAAATTAAAAACAAAAAAAAACAATCAGTATTCTTCACCTTGGTTTGCCGCTGCTGGCTGGCATTACAAAGGCGTCAATTGGGGGAAGGTCGCCAACACTTTTAACTCTGATTGGAACCAGATGTTTTGACAACTGAGAGTTTTTTGCTGCTGCTGTTGGTGTGGAACAATAAAGGTTTATAAGAGCAGTCTTGTTGAGTTGTGTACCCCAAAAAACTCACTGGCAACCCTGCCGAAAAAGCACTATGACGGTACACCCCGCGCGCTAGATCCATTTAGTGTCACAGGTAAAGGCTCGCCGCCTTGTGGACGCCAAAAAAGGGAATGACCCTTCCCGGCCCGTTCTGGGTACGTGCAAAAATCACTCATCCGAAAATAGGTTTAATGCACTGGATTTGAATAAATTAACCCTTCACGATGGGATGAAAAGTAATTCACGGGACGCACACTCTGGGACGCCCCAACCCGCTCGAAGCTCACCGAAGGAGTGACGAGAGCGAGCGTGGGCTTCAAATCGAAGCCGCTTTCCCAAAAAACGGAGGATATACCAAAGATTTTCGCCCAGAAGAAGTAAAAAATAAGGTCATTTTGTTTAGCGGACTGAAGGCGCGGAAGAACTTAAAGTCCCAAATTGACCCGATAATTGGCTTTCTTTGTCAACTCGCTTAGCCGGGGTTTGCCTACTTCGGAACAGTAAGAGCGTAGTCGTCACCGGAGCATGCCGGAGCGCACGGGATTGAGGAAAAGCAGCCCACCCTGGAGAGTGGGTGAAACTTTTCATCCTTTTACCTTTGTGCACCAGAATTTGCCCGAAAGGAAAGTTGGCTTTACTGCCGACCTTATCGGAAAGGACGGCCCCCCAAAAACTTAAGACCCGGTCGGTCAGGGTGGGGAGTTTGTTTTTGCAAGATTTTAAATGTTTGACTATTCAAGAAACTTCCAGGCTACAGGTTCCAGGTGAACGAGATTCTCAAGTCCCGAGAGACGCTCGTACTTCCCGGAAGACGTAGCAGGCACCAGGCAGCACGGACGCAACGGTTAACCACCAACGTTCACTAGGAGATGTGGCAGCGGTTTCGCTTTAAGGAGAAGGTTATGTTTCTTTAAAATTGCAAAAATATTGCACCGTTTTTGGTTGATAATGGAGGATGCTTTGGGATTTTGGGATGTATGTAGGCAACAGGGAAGATTTCAGCCCAATGATGCTCTCGCTTATGCTTACAGAAAATGGCTATTATTTTACCTTTGCTGCCGCAACTGCGTCCCGATAGCCGAAGGTGCCGTTGATTCTGATAATTTGTTTATCCCCGTGTGGTTTAGTTGGCAGTGATGCATAGCAAAGGGATGGGATGGGATTTATATTTCCCCTTGAAACTATTAATTATAACCCTTTAATAATGTGAAATAGAAAACGAGGTTGGTTGTTAAAGTAGATAGCGAAGGTTTGGTACAGATTCAGATGTTGAATAAAGTGCCTAAATTCCAAGCATGAAATTTTGACTTCAGAAAGAACAATGTAGCGTGCTATTTTTGTCATACGAAGGGGAAGTTTATCTGCTTCACTTTTAATATTAAATGATTTTATTTCCACTTGCTGCATAGCAAAACAAAATGACAACCCCGTTTTAGCACATGCTAGGACTTTGACGAAAATAAAATCCCAGACAAAGGAATGTCCATTCCTGCGAACGACAAAAGAGAAAAACCTTCCGAAGCCCTACGGAACCACCGATTGTTGTTTGCCGGCAAGCCAGTGGAGGTCCGTCACCGCCGGTTTATGGGTGTTGCTTCTGACGCACTTTTATGTACGGATGCGTAAATACTGCCTACCACCCCATTAGTGCGGGCAAGGGTTTGATACGCTTTGAGTGAATTGAATACAGGCGCCTGTACCGAAACAACGACAACAAAAAAAAGGGGATGCGTAAGCAGCAGAAATATCTTTCTGCTTTTAAGGGAGCGACCCAACAAAAAAACTAGGCTACAATATAAAGTAGAAAAAAACACACACGCTTTCACCCTTGCGCTTATGGAAAACCTTAAAAACCGAGAGGCCGTTTTAACAACCGGGAAACTGTGGAAGGATCCGAAGGATCTCACACCACCACCAGCAGTAGCACAGGTAGAGCGTGCGTGTGCACAAAACACAACGCACCACACCTGCAAACGATAAATAGCGAAACCATTTTCCGCACAAAGAAACTCACATCATTTATTTTATGCGCTCGAAAGCATTATGTTTATGATTTTCTTCCGACCATTTGTTTTCGGGGGATGTTTTTTTTTTACTTTTGTTGCTGCCAGCCTGCTTAACCGCCTTTACGGTTCGGTGTGTTTCACTGACACGTCGTTAGCGGGCGGTAGCGGATATCAAAGAGTTTGTTTATGGCACATAACACAACACAACTGCGGGCAAACTCGACTCCCCGCGACAACTCTTGAAAGTGAGTGACGGCTAATGCTTTGTGACAGGTTGCTCTCTGTCTCTCGCTGTTGGTGTCGCTTTTTTTTTGTGGCCGTTGGCCGTACGGAGATAAATCAGTACTTTTTTATCCCGGCCGGATTTCCACCACCGATTTACACACGTGTGTGGCGGTGTTCCCTGTAGAGTGGATAGTAAGTATGTGGAAAAGGTGATAATACCAAGATTTGAGTGTTTTTTGAAAGATCTATTTGGTGGTCAACGCATGAGGGTCGGAACATTCTGCTTGTAAGTGACCGATAATAATGGTTTAAGCAAAATGGCTACTAAAATAAATCAGCATTTGGCAGAACTGACGAAACACGATAAGCGCCAGCAATAGTTGTGTCATTTTGGGAATTGTATTAGTTTCATTCTGTTACTAAAGATATTGGATAACAGGTGGGTAAAATATTTGGTTAGCCACTTATCTTGATGTGGTCAATAAATACAATCAATTTAAGCTTTTGCTTCAACAGCAAATGTTTGAGAACTTGAAGCCATGTTCATTCTATTTATTTTAAAGAATCATACGTACCGTAGATGAGTAAAATAGCAATAAGAGAAACCTATAAAAACCCTTCTCATTTGCCATAAAGGTAAAACCCTCCAGATAGTTAGCACTCATCTTATCAAGCACGATTAAAGTTACTTGGACTGCAAACACTCATAGATTGACGTCGCGTAGCACAACGAATGTTCGTCGGAGGTCTACTGTTAACAGGGAACATCAACTGCTCATCTATACTCCAACGACTTGAATTGTTTGCTACAATGGTTCCACTACGCCCACGTTCCCTGCTAAGTAGTATAGCGCGGAGCAAAACAAGATATGGCTCATCCGACCCCATTCTATGAGCAAAGCATTTAAACAAGTCTATCAATTGTTTAGTTTTAACGAATCGCGCAAGTAATTTAAAAAACCGTGAATACTGCAGTCTGCGATTGAATTTAAGTGTATTTATGTATGTAATTTATTTAAGTAATGTATTAAATTAACTAAATTTGTTAGGATAAAACTGTCGAGTGAATAAAAAATAATACTAATGATGATAATAATAATAGACATTTAAATAATAATATAAATAATAATCATAATAAAAACATAATAATCATAAAAATAATAATAATAATATTCATAATAATCATAATATTAATAATAATAATAATATTAATAATAATAATAATATTAATAATAATAATAATAGTAATAATAATAATAATAATAATAATAATAATTACAATAATACAGGGTTTCCCACGATTTATTGGTCAGTTCCCATGATTTTTTGGTGCGTTCCCACGATTTTTTGGTCGTATCCCATAGATTTTTGGTTCGTTCCCATAATTTATTGGTATTTTCCGATTGGATATCAATACAATTGCACCAAAAAATTCTGGGAAACGACCAAAAAACCGTGGGAACGCACCAAACAAACATGGGAACCCACAAAAAATTGATGGGAACCAACCAATAAATCGTGGGAAACCCTGTAATAACAAAAATGAAAAAAAACTAATAAAAATAATAATAATTATTATTATTATAATAATAATAATAAAAATTAAAACGTAAACCAATAAAATAAACAATGAAAGATACGGAACTTTCTTTGAAATGGCTATGCATTATTTTGTTGATAAAATTAAGAGTGTTCGTTTCTATGTTACAACCAAATTCAATTTTTAAGCATTGTTGCTTAACGTAAAGAAAATATTACAAAAAAATAACCAATCAAGCGTGACATGATAAAAAGGTTAACTTGTTGGAATACCAAAAGGCAGCGTACATTTTCTCCTGAGCCGTCAAATCAACTCCCTCAACATCCAACACTTCTTACGGTGGATTTGTAAAAGGAAAAAAGGATCCATCAAGATTTCACTTCATGTCGTTTTTTTATGCTCAGTGCATTGCTCTTCAAAGACCAACCCGACACCGACGTTTGTGGGTAACCAATTTTTCACACCAACTTTCAATCTCCACCGCGCCACAAAAAAAAGACCGTTGAACGAAAAAAGGATTTGTACGACGTTACACCGCAAAGACAATAACCAAAAAAAGTGCACAGCAAAGCGATAAAACGCCAGCCTTCCTTAACGAGCTGACAATTGAGAATGGAAAACGTGCCCGGTCGATGATACCAGGCAGCAGCAGTGTAGCTCTTACAGTCCAACACGCGAAAGCAGACTCCATTCGTACACATACCGTGCAGCCTCTGTCTGACTTTGCTTGTGGATTGGAAAATTTATTTCCCACAGAGAAAGCCGTGTAAAAAACCATAAAAGCCCCATCTCATACAAACCAATGCCGCAGGCAGATTTTAGGGTGGGTGGTGTACTCCGCCCTTTTCAAATCAACGCGATTTTATGCGCTTCCTTTATGCGGGTGGGGCTGCGGCACAAAACTGACCAACATTTGCGTAATTTTCTTCTCCCGGCTGCCCCTCCGCGTACACACACACAACTCGTTCCATTATATGAAGGAAAAATTGCTTGCCGAAGGTGAACAGTTCGATCCGGATGCGGGGGCCAAGATAGCGATCATATATCATCCACTGGCTATGTTGAGTATGTTGGGCACGCTGCATACCTTCCAGGCGCACTACAGTGTGCGCCAAAATTCCGCAAAAAACCAATCACCGTGCGTTTCGCGGATTCTGCATGACTTCCGTCATAAAATGAAAGCCTTTTATTGATCACCTCCACAGAGCAGTGGATTGCCCACGGATGCTCGCCTCTGTTAGCCCTAACCAATAACGGAATTCGGCAGGACCATATGGAGCGCAATTTCTCTAAACCAGGTACCAGAGGCCTGTTTCCCATGCACCACGGCCGTGTCCACCACCTTGTGTGATGAATGAAATTATATTGCATCGCGAGAGCAATCCAAACGAGATCCCCCCGTGGAATGAAAAACGACTGGTAAGAGCGCACTTCATCGGCAGGCTGTTGCGTTTGACGCACCGAAAACCTGTGAAGCGGCTGGTACCGGGGGCAGCCCTCATGTGTGTGTGTGTGTGCCGTTTGGGATGGACCTGCAGACCATCGAAATCGTCTGCACAAAGTATAATGAGAATTTTGAACAATAATAGCGTACATTTTGCCCTGCCACCGGACCGCGTGGGAAGCAATTTTAATTAGCCCCGAGCGTTGCAGATGTGACGCGGTGACATTTGCCGTGGTGTCTCGGGTGGAATCCGTTTGAAGAAGGGTTGTGTGTGTGTGTGTGTTGTGCATTATTTAATGGGGGCGATTTTGGAAAGATTTCCTCCGCGCAAGTGGACTCCGTCATCGCCAGAAGGCAAACGAAACCGAAATGAGTGCGTGGCAGGGGATTATTTGTTCTAAGCAGAGCGAAGAGCTACGGGTTGCTTACGGGTGTATTAATTCACGTTTCGTTGCCATAATCGGTTATTTTAGCAATGATTTTTTTTATACATTTGTATATCTAAGATATCAGAATATATAGTAATGCTTCAAATAACAGACACTTGAAACATTACTGGTTAATATTTTCTTACTAATTCAAATTTAATTGGTCATAGCTCTGCTTACCTCAGTTAACTAAAACCAAACCCTCTAAATTTGAGGAAAAGTAAAAAATTTCCAATAATTTTATTCAAAATATTGCAAAAATGCATGAAATAACAACGATATTTCGATTCAAATTCCGGACAGCCACAACATTTCGTCAATTATCTTGACTAATACACATACACCAAATCTTATTTTGATCTGAACTTATTGTAAGCTCTGGACACCCAATTCTGAGGGTCGGTGGCCTCCTGGAACGACAGGATGACGGTCTTATAGACAACAGAGAGCGGGTTTTCTCTTGTTCATAGATGAATTGAACTGCAGTACTGTTGTGCGAATTGACGATCTTCCCAGTTGGGCCTTTAAGGCTTTTGTTACATCTTTCTTCAAATGTCGTTGATTTATTTACTGTCACTGAATCTTTGTTCTTGTTTATATCACAGTCTTAACATATACTTTTATGCAATTAACCACAATTTACTGTTGTCCGGAATTAAAAACAAGATAAAAAATGCTTCAAATTCCGGACAGAAATAGGCGTTTTAATGAAATTCAGAGCACAACATGTTAAAATACTGTTGTTATCACGTTGATAACTACTGGTACAATGAATTCTGATGTACTTCAATGAACGTGAACGCGATTGTTAAGAATTATAGACAAAATTACACTGACGTCGGTTTTTAGCAAAACTGCTAAGAATGCCTGCGGTGGTGAACTGACCTATAGAAAATATTTATTCGCCGTGGCATCAGGGCCCACTAGGGAGTTGTCACATTTTTTATTGATTCTAGTGCATCGTGGTAATCATCTAGAAATTTAAAATCCGCATGACCAGGAATAAAATGTGAAGAAACGAGTTTAAAACATGCCGAATGTCCGGAGTTTGAAGCTGTCCGTAATTTGAATCAGAACGGTACCTGTTTTATAAAGACAATTCTACGTTTTTGCAATAATGATCCACAAATGTAATACAAACATTGTACGTCATCTTGACAACGACAACGATTATTAGAATTTCTAGAGCTTTCAACTTTCAAAAAGCGAATAGAAAAAATGCTGTATATGTATCAAATTTACACTTGCAATGGAAAATTGTGTATTTAAATAAGAGAAACCAATCACTTTATGAAATCCCGCCCCGAAAGGTGAAAACAAATCCTTGCTTGCAACAGCGAGCCAATTAAAACTGTTTTGCATAAAAATGACCCTTCATGAATGCTCGAGCCTTCAGCATTCGCTGCAATATTCATTCCCGTTGCATTTGCCATTTGCTCCATTCCGGATCAATTTTCATCCCATTTGATTCGGTACAATATTAATAACCCATCCACCCGCGCGCGCTCGCTTTATAGCTTAATCGTACCCCACACACACACCCATGCATACACACATTAATCCCAGTAGGTCCAGTTAAAGCTACCCCGCTCGACTGTGTCTGGGCACGGAACGGGCGCAAAGAATCAATTATTTAATCCAGCGCTGCGTGATGGGAGTTCATTTCCTGGGGATTGCGATGAAGGAGGGTGAGAGACTGTTGATGACAAAACTTATCCTCCGAGCAACGAAACACAAAACGGAGAGAAACAACAAGGGCGCCTGTGGGGTCGATTTGATCGGCGATTCTAACAACCCCAGGTTGTTGAATGGAACCTCGCAGGCACATCCGTACGCCCGCGAATCGATTACAACTAAATCCTTCCGCGTGAATCCCGTTTGATTGAAATGTAAATTCGTGAACGAGCGATGAGTTCGTTTTCGGGACGGCTCATTCGGTTTCCGTGAACGCAACGTCCTCGTCCGAGGCGCGCGCGCCATGCTAGTTTTTGTCTGCCCGCGTGTGTGTTAATCGATACCTAATTTGGTATCCAGACACCTTTTTCCCGTTGAAATTGCACTCCACCCCTCGCCAATGTAGATTGGCACGTTCATGGCCGGCATTTCTTCTGCTTCCGGACATACGTGGCGGGGGCGCCTGTGCTTTGCTCAAACTACTGACGGTTGATTTCGGGGGTGCACCATCGTGCACCATCCATTCCAAACTCTACTGCTATATTAACCCCTGCCGCTATAGAGTAATGTGCTACGCGTGTCTATTTCCGAGCGAAAACAGGAACCAACTTCAACGGTTTGTGCCAGTGCGCCAGCCCTGCGACAGGAACTTCCGGGGTGCGCAATAAATTTTACGCAACACACGTGCTGTTTCCGTGCCCCGTGCGTGTGTATGTCTGCCGTACACACAGCACACCCTCAATGCGCGTTTTCCTCCATGTTGTACGACAAGTCCAGCCAAATACATCCACACACACACCCGCGTACGCGAGCAACATGAAACATGATTCGATCCTGGAGCGCCCGAATGTAGGCAACCACGCACACACGCCACGGCTTTGTGCAACAAGGGGGAAGTTGGATTTTCGCAATCTAAAAACAAACGGACCAAATACATGTTAATGATAAACAAACAAGACTCTCCTCTACCTCCTCGCCAACTCCTCCTACCAACCTCTTCTTCCGCCTGCCTTGCGGGTGCCGGTTTGTACTTTGGGCGAACCAACCATTCCGCAAAAATCGTGTGTGTGGATCAGGACACGCGCACCAGCTTGTATGTGTGCGTGTGTACCAGGTATAGCTACTGAGCTGCTGGAAATTTGGGCACACGCTACCCACCCTCTCTACCCACTGCACATTTAACATTTATATCACAGCTCAGCTTTCCGACGCGCGACGTGGGCGACGAGCAGAACGTGTTGTTGGGTTAAGTCCCAAAAATCCTCAATCGGCAACCGGTGTTCGGCAACCGGAGCAGGATTTACAGTTGGACGGTGTGTCTGAGTGGTTGGTTGGCTCAACAGCATGCCCGCATGTACCTACTTGGGTAAATTTGTCCGACGTGCTGATGCACGTGTTTGTGCAGGAATTATCAATGCAACACCCGACGTCAGTCCGATAAGGCAGTGCTGGACGTAAGTAATTAAAAGTTATCGCAGGGTGGCGGGTAGCTACTGCAACCTGGAACGGAACGCTTAATTCCCCATCCGAAGTTGGTCTTTAAATACATCTTTGAAATATGATCTCAATCGAGCAACTGCTGGTTGCTTTTTGGTGTCAGTATTTA
Organism: Anopheles arabiensis; assembly: GCF_016920715.1. NCBI lineage: Eukaryota > Metazoa > Arthropoda > Insecta > Diptera > Culicidae > Anopheles > Anopheles arabiensis. The sequence goes on from NC_053518.1 coordinate 79,818,676, forward strand.
ATGACTTTTGTGGAGATCCTAAGTCGTAGAATAGTTTCGTTCCGAATATCCGAAAACAAGTCATCATTGGGGAAATTAAACGTTAGCGAGTTCCCTTTTTATTGGCCCGATATGGTGTCCATTTATATAGCTTATTGCTTGTTCGTGGTAAGACCATTTCACAGGCAAAACATAAACATCAGCACGACATCCAATGCGTGGTTCGTGATAGCGATGAGGCCTAAACCCAACGATTCTTTGCTCAGTTGGTTGATCATAAATTTCCACTCTGTCTACACTGGGTGGCAAAGATTATTTAAAACCTTTTTTGCTCCAACGCTGACCATGTTTCAGGCAACTGGTCCAGTGCCCTCCTGACTGGACATGATTGAGAGATGGATTTGTCAAGCGTCCGTTTCTTACCTGCAGAATAGATGGAAAGAAAAGAAAAAAAAAAACTGGGATTAGTGAACGATTTCTCGAGCTGAAGCATTCTGCAGAAAAGTATCCTAAAATGGGTTATTTTTCCACTACTAATCCCGCTGCTAACGATTAATGACAGGAAGGGGAGCGAAGAAAACATTTCCTGCTTTCCAACGTCGCTAAAGAACCACCAAAACGAGATGCATTCCTACGCACCCGTGTACCCATTTTTGAACCGTAGTCGACTTAGCTTGGTTTATTTTGCTCCCACTCCAGGTTAGGCTGGCGGTGAGCACGACGCGTTCCACATTCTGTCGCAAAAGGCGTCAACAAGGCAGCGCCAAACCATCCCGCTCACTCCCGCCAAACCATGCTGCCCGCGATGGCAATTAATCTTCGATGCATCCATTTATCATTCCAGTAAATCGAGTTAACGACTGCGGCATGCAGCACGGGAACACTTCTTCGATGCAGTTTGCAACCGAGCGTCGTAGAAGTAGCAGCATTCTTTTCATAATTTCGGAAGTCATTAGTCGCCCCGGTGCGGTGTCATTTCTTTTACGCTGCCATGCTCCGATACCGCGGCTACAAAATGATCTTTCAGCTCGCCGTGAAGCAACATTAATAACTCCCGACACTACCGAAGTGCAATAAATAAACAATTCAATAAATGGTAATGTTTGGATTTGGTGACTTGATTTTCGAGGCACGGCATTGGTTTCGGAGTTGAGCGATGGTGAGGTTGGAGGTTCGGATATAACGTCTCCCGGGGGAACATTTCGGCGCAACCCTCTCCCGGCACTAGGGAAACCCATTTTTCATTGCAGACAAACGCAAACACCATCGCGCCATTGTTGGGCGTTGGAATGGCGAACTATCGAAAAAAGGCGAACACAGACACACACACTGGGTCAGTCGATAATGGTCCATAAATCTGAGATATTGAAGGTTCTCAGCGGAGTTGGGAGCTGGAGGATGGGGATGCAGGCACACCAGGTTCGATAAAAATCCATTTTTCATCCCAAAAAGTCATCTCGCTAGACAATAGGGAGTGTGAGGCGTTGTTCGTTTTTATTTTCCAACCCCAGAGTGGAACTCAATGGAGCGTGGAGAGTTCGCTAGCGGGTGGTCTAGTTTTCATGTGGCGGAGCGAACAAGCTGACAGAATGAGGAATGTATCACAATCGGATCGGCTTCTGGTGACGACCTACTGCACATTCACATCATAAACCGTTACAGTCTTTAAGATGAGTTGAGCGTCTGTAGTCAATAGTTGATGTTTTCATCTTAAATTAGATGTACAATAAGAAGCCTAATGTCAATCACTTAAGGATTCAAGCTCCAGCTACTGTCTTCTCGAGCGCTTTCATCTCTAACCTCTCCTAACGAGCTTAAAAACAATACCTTTCGGCGGTAAATCATCATCCCACCCCCTCTCGCAACATGCTATCAAGTATCATTAGCCAAGACGGCAGGTGAAATTCCGGCAATGCTTCATCATTAGGTGATCAGAAAACAAAACACACCCGCCACTCTCATGTACGCCAGAACAGAGCGAAGGAAATCAATCTGATTAAGGCTTCCCGCTTCTGCCCGTCCTACTCGCGGCAAATAACAGGATCTGGAAGATTTGAATGAAGATTCGCCTTCGCTGCGCCAATAAGTGAGGAACGACACAGTACTCACACATACACGGTTAGCTGGCACTGGTTGTACGTCAAATCGATCGGGGAAGATTCCATCAAATCATCGCCCGATTCTTTCTTGGCAGTTACAAAACAGTTGGCTTGTTGATTGGATTCGTCACACAAAGAGGTATCTTCGTGCTCGTAAACTCTAAGATACGCTCCCTGTTGCATTGCGTCTGATAGGTAAGTAAAGGTAAAGCCTGATGCGTACCACCTTCGTTGAAAGAAAAGAATACCACCCTTCCCAGTGTATGTGTGGTAAGATCCTGTTGTGTCGTAAATAAAAGAAGCACCAGCAGCAGCAGTGCGTGTGGAATCAATTGGAAGTAAGCTGGTTCGATGTCCTTGTGAAAGATCCTAACGACATTACAAATCTCTCTGTCTCCGTGTTCGTTCGGATTTTGTCCCCCTTTCCCCTTCTGCATATACTTCGCTATCTCTTGCAAAGATGCCACACGCTGTTGCGTTGTTGCGATTCGTCTTTTCAGCACCTTACCAAACCGGCACTGGGCATGTCGCCAGACGCCAGATTCTTCGTCGTTAAGCGTGCCTGTACACACGCATCACACAGTACACACCGAATATCAATTTGTGTTATAAATATTAATTTTTCAATTTTCCGACACAATCAGAATTCATATCTTGGCGCTTTTCCCCTTGCTTTCCCTCTTCTTATCGTTACGATTTGCGTTGCACGTTTGCTTCGCTATGCATGTAGTTGAGGAGGGAACGCTTTGCCAAACGCAATTTGGCTCGTTTTCGGCTCGGCATTCGGGGGGAGAGGGTGCCGAAAGTGCCGAAAAATATTTGCCTCCTCGTTTCCGTAGCTGCCGTTGGTACAGATAATCCAATTTTGCATTTCCGTTTTCTGGTACGGCTTCAAACGAACGGTGCAACGGTGCGGTTGTGCAGGACGACTCTTGTCTTTGTGGCCCACCAAGAACACGAAAGGATGAACATCAAGCTCAGCCTTCAACGATTGAAGGGCGTTGAAAGAAACGGAAAGCCATCCGTTGAGCCGAATATCAAAAATTCTGTTTAATGTCGAATCGGTTTGTAGCAGTTGGTGAGTGAGCGAATGGGAGCGAGTAGTTCGCTCCAGTACAGGTGGAAGGCGAGGTGTGCCCAACTCCAGCAGGCTAATATTTTCCAATTTGTTTCCCTCTCATGTGGGTGCGAGACAGGAAAGACCGGTAGGGATGCTATGTGTGGACAGATAACGAGTTTGATATAATCGCTACACTTGAAAACTGATCGTTAGAGGTGAGATGAATTGTTTTTGTAACGAACGGGAATGTTCTGATCAATATGAAGGGTTTTTTGTTAATCTTAAAAATGCTTCTTTAACACAAAAAATGGTTCTGATTTATAGGTTTTGGTTTGGGTAGAAAATGTTTTGGTTTGGGTAGAAATTGTTTATCTAAGAGCATTCACTAGTTTGTATTAATTAAAATTCAATGTTCAGTTCGACGATTGGTTTTTGCTTTTCAGATATTAATGAAAGAACCATAGAGTACAATTAAAGTTTACTATTTGAGAAGGAAAGTAAACATTAACTTTGAATTTATATATTACATAAATAATATCTTCCCAAGAACTCATTAAACAAATCGTTCCAGCAACTTATCATTTCAGGAACTGGCCCAGCACTATCTTATCGCTTGCAACTACAGAACCCTAGGGAAATGCAGAACCCTTAACCTCACAACGCAACCTCTTGCGAACGCCGGAAAAAAGATCAAAGCCGATAGAGGCCGTCCGAAACCCGATTCACGCGCTTCATTCGTTGCAGTACAACGGGCACAACAACACAGCAAATCCTTCGAGGATTTTCATGGCTTTTTCAGGGGAAAACCCGAACCCGTAATTGGCTGAGCGATAGCTGACAACAGCAGCAGACAGCTCAGGAAGCAAACGTGTGGCATGTGGCCGTGAGGCGTACTGCGGCTACTGCAAACCGGGGTAGAACTCCCCCAGGTTAATAGAAAAAGTGACCAAACCTGGGACCGAATTGTAAAGAAAGCAGGGAAAGCAATCGCAGAAAAGGGTATCTTTTGGTGATTTGATGATTTGTGTTTCGGTAGTGGCAGTGTGCAAAATTCTGCATTGCAGTACAGTACAGTAGTAGGGAAAGACCCATTAAAACTTCACCATCAATCGGGCAGTGCTAAAATCGAACACCCGTAACATTTACTCCCGGGGTATTTCCCGGGGGCGAGTAACAGATCTTTCCTTCTGCAGGCAGTTATCCGCCTCTTGTGACAGGAAATTCCTTTTAATGGATTTTTCGTAGCCAAAATCGAACGAAAAGCAGGAAACAAAAATTCACAGCGAGGGGTGAAAATGCAGCCCTAACCTTCGCTGCACGTTACCATCGGGATACGTTTGCATCCGTTTGTCGTTAGGCGGCTGGCAGCAATGGGGGATGGAAAAGATATTCGAACCGTAATTAATTTATTATCATTGCCGCTCGACTGACTCGGCTCGGTGATGATGCTTTCCCCTGCGACAGTTTTCCCGGTCTGCAAGTAAAATTGGCTGTCGTGCTGACCGCAGCAGGAAGCACAGCACAAGAAATAGAGCCATCATCGTGCCATCGTTGGAGAAGAATTTATTCCAGCAACCAAAACAGTGCCCCGGCGCGCTTCAAGAAAACTTCCATTTCCACTTTCCTTTTTCATTCCCAGTGGGAGAAGCTGCTAGGTTCTTCGTGCCCGAAATGCCAACGAGTGCGCGCTCCTGTGTTAATTATTTAACGCTACAATTTCATTTGTCCCGCGGCGCCACCTTATCGTCATGCTTCAGTAATGCTTTCCTCCTCATTTACAATTGCAACTGCGTGTTCTCCTTGGCCGCGATCGGATCGAAATCGATTTGTTCGGAATTAAATACGGAACAGCGGCATTACCAATGAACCATGAGCTACTGCTGCTGCCTTTATGCCCAGCAGCAAAGACAAGACAGGAGCGACACAACACACATACAAGGACACAAAGCCACACACACAGCCTTTGTTGCGGATTCTTTAATTAAGTTTTATTCTTTTGCGACACAGATGATACGTTTTCGGGCGGGGTGGGGTCGTAGTTTTTGGCAGTGACAGCGCGTCCCGTGACCAATGTTGTCGGTTGCGATAAATGCGCTGGAGATGTGGTGTTAATGTGCTGTAGTAAATCATAATTGCTTTTGCCATAATCTGCACGACAGATCGCGCGTTCGGAAATCGAACGTGTATTCTCGCGCGGAAGCGGTGATGGCGATGGTAGAAAAATACAACCCGGAAAAAAGTAATTATACGAATGCGAAAGTCGTTAGTGCGATGGTACGCGATAAGATATTGCGCGTGTGACGCAGGCAGAATTGTTTCTGCGTTTGAGTTTCTTGACGGATGAGCAAACGTTCAAGTGATGATTAAGATCGTGGATAGTGCAATAAATACAGCCCAAAGTGAAGAGCGATTCTTCGATGTTACGAAATGCGGCATGTTGCGAAATTCAATTAAAACATTATACAGCTACAGTATTTTCTGCAATTGTTGTATTAGCTCTACAAGAAGTGTGTAATATTTTATCTTTCGATATTTCATTAGGAGTTGACAAAACTTTCTAACCAGAATAATACCAATTCGAATTTGATTTTGAACGAAGGCAATTTTCAACAATGCATCAATGACTGCAATAAATATGCAAATACTGAAAGTTGCGGATTCTTCATAGATGTGTATGCATCTTTTATCAGTATAAAAACTAAAAAAATATCTTTCAGTTTTAGCTAACTGACAACTGCAAGCACTCAAATTAATATCGTCGTATCTGCGAATCGTCGTAACTCGAGTGGGTCATATGTCGAGGTTTTCCCGTATCTCCAATCTAAACTCTACTCTACGAACAAATAGTTCAAGAAAAAAGAGTTTATTTTTAATTTAGACTGGATAAAGTGTATGAGAGCAATTTGTTTCATTTATATTGTTCATATTTATATTATTAAGTTTTATATGTTTATGTTTTCCAAATATGAAAAAGGATCTAATTAATTATTGAAATTGAAAAAGCATTTTTTTTCTCGACTAATCGAAGTATTTTTTACGAAAAACTTAATGATTTGATGAATATTCCGTTCTACCCCTACTAGTAGTACAGCCCATTAAATCTTGGCATAGATTTTGCAATTTTTATGCAATTTTTAGAGATTATTTTAGATTGTTTTGATTGTTTAAATCATCATCCCTTACTACACGCCTTGTGTCTGTAGAACATGTGTTCTTGCCAAGCGATAGATAATGCATTCACAATTCAAGACACACTCAACAAAGTACAAAACAGCATCCTTATTCTCATCACCTCACACGAACGAAACTATTTATAAAAATCCAACCTAGACAGGCGGCTAATGCCAATTTCGTAGAAACGGCAAAACGGCTTTTCCGTCTGTCGCAACAAAAAAAAAAAAAAACGCGACACACCAACCGCTACCGCGATAGTGAGCAATGATAGGCAATTCATATTGGACGCCACAAACCAGTCTGGCAGGTGACGTACGCGAGATGCACTCGCACAAAGAGAGCGCCGCGTTCACGCTTTTCATTCATCTTTCGCCACGCGGCGGCGACGCGGTAAAAGGGCATTGCTAAAATTAGCCTTTTCAACCAGGACGCAGCAGTTCGCGAGTCGGAGAGATGCAACCCACAACCGTTTGGCTGGAAAATCGCTGCGTTTGTTCCGGGAGATAACACCAACACACACACAAAGATGCCTGCTGCTCGGTCTTGGAAAATGGTGAACAAGAAAAATGGCATACTTAACCTGGCAGCGGTGGTAATTCTTGCCCTGTTTCCAGTGGCAAAACGGGCCGTGGTGGTGCTGAAGAATATGAGTGAAAGGAGCGAACCCTTAATCTCAACGATGAGCGCGCGCGCGCGCGCTCATGCCTTCCTGGCAGCTATTTATGCGCCCCCATAACTCTTTTCGCAAGCCCTGTCCTGTCAAGTCAGAGCGGTTGTCATTTATTGCAAACCGTCCGCCCTGCTGCCTGGAGGGGCCTGGAACGAAACACCACCAGGCGGGGGGTGAGAGGTGGAGAAGAGGTCGAGTGTCATCGGAACATGCAATTCCGATGCGCTGAAATCCACTTGAGCGCGGGTGCAGCAGACAAAAGTCGTCCAGCGAGCGGGCGGCAACCAACGGGATCAAACCTGCTCTGCACACGCGCTGACGTGCTTACACATTAGATGAACATGACTGGGTTGTTTTACCCTCCCATTGAAGGCGGCGGAGAGGCGAAAATTCAGCACCATCCGGTTCCCGGTGGTTCCGGTGGATGCTCTATTTCCGGCGGTCCTCAGCTCCTTGCCCAGGGACGGAACTACGACGCTGTTTAACCAACCTGACCAAACCGTTCGCTTCACCGCTCAACGCTGATGCAATGTGACACGCTCGCGGTGGGTATGTGGCGGGTTAGAGGCAGAGGAGGTAAGGAGTTTAGTGCATGCAGTGAATAAATATGACAAGTGGAGTAGGGGTATGGCTTTTGGCACGGCAGTGAAGGGAGGGTTAAACGCGCTGTTTCCTTTTAAAGAATGTGTGTATCCTCCGGTGTGTGTGTGTGTCCTGTTGATTTGCTTTAACGCTTCCGTGTGCCGCGGGGGTCATGTGGAGTCCGACCCATGTGTGCTCGTCGATGAGGGATTGGCTTTTACAAAATACCTTTTCTTTGCCATGAATGCCATATACCTTTTTCCGTTGGGAAAAGCGCTAGATTCTCCTGGGAGGGTGGATATTTCCTAAGGTACAATGAGGTTTTCATACGTTTCGAAAATAATAGGAATAATTGTACCTTACTTCTTTTCTTTTTATTTTATCCGTTCGTATAACATCAAGAAACTGATGTTGATCACATACAGGGTTTCTTTCGAATGTGAACATTGTTATTCACCGCGTGCAAAATGTTATTCCATTTATATCTGAAATTTCATTTCCATCATTATAATTATAAATTTCTTCAGGATGATTTTCAAAACGACTCAACCGGAATTGAGTTTGATAGTTCTTTGTTATGTGTTGAAAATTATGACTAAAACTGAAATTTCATTTTGAAACAAATAAACCATTTGACAGCTGTTGAAAATAATCTTGGATGCGTTTAATAACAATGTTTGCATTCGAAACTGACTTGGAAAACCTTGTATTTTGTTTTCTTCCAAAGTCTTAAATATTACAAGGTTTTCCAAGTCAGTTTCGAATGTAAACATTGTGTTTCATCGCGTGCAAGATGTTAATCCACATCAATCTGATATTTTATTTCCATCATCAATAATTTTTATTTTCTTCAGCATGATTTTCAACACGACTGAGTTTGAAAGTTCTTCGTGATGTGTTGAAAATCATGTGTAAAAACTGAAATTACATTATGAAGCAAATGCACCATTTGACAGCTGTTGAAAAACATTTTGTAGGCGGTGAATAATTATGTGCACATTTAAAATTTACTTGGAAAACCCTGTAATAAGAATTAAAACATATGGTTTAAAATGAAAGATTCCGAATGTTGCAACATTTTTACTTAAAAAATCCAATCCTGTACTATGCAGGGTTTATGTGTAATCAATCATTTCAAATCTGGCTGAAAATGAAACAATTTAAATTTTCTTTTTATGTTTTAAAAATGTTTTGCTGTCAAATTCATTGAATGTCACCTCTCAATCAAATAAATAACACCATCAAACAAATGTATACGGTCACACAATGTTTGCTTATGGCATTTTTAATAATTTGATCATTTTTATGCATCCTTTCGTACGTTTACTACCTTTTTATTTAAAATCCCATTCATACCATCTTTAAATGCCACCTTTTTTATGCGCACATATAGTGAACAACCATTTGAAATCTCTCGACATAAACGCCACACACAAAGGAGATTGCTGACATTTATGGCCCGTTGAGCAACTTCAACATCATCCCGATTGGGAAGAGAGAATGTGCACACGAGTCACAACACATTAAGCGCGCGGAAAACGGGTTTACAGCCGGCCCTCTTTAACGTGACAACTTATTCATTAACATCCCACACACACGCGCGCCCGGACCCCGGATGGTCAAAACTCATAAACTCATCGGTGCAGGCGATGCACCGTGCTCTCTTGTGGTTCCCCGGCCAACAGCACACCCGCGGGATCATTGAAAAGCGTAGCAGAAAGTATAATTTGATGTGACATTATGGTTATATTCGCTCCTTCAGTTTCCTTGACAGGTCGGTACGCGGTTTGACGCAATGGGATGAGCATGCGTTTTTTTGTTGCTTTCCTTCATCCATTCACCTGTTTTGTCTCCCAGACTGAAAGGCGTTCCTGAGATGCTGCTGCGGGTGCTACTGCTCATAAAAATGTTAATTTAAAAACATAATATGATTCCATTATGCTGCCGCACAGACTGCGAGCCGTTAGGTCGATTTTTTGAAGTCAGGTATGGGGTCAGGGAATTCGAATGGATTTTGGCGGCATTCGAAAATGTGTGCTTCACTCACCCGATAATAACTGCCGTGACACAAGTTTTTCATCCTTTGTTTGATAATTGGCGGTTTTTTGTGTTTCACAAAACACCCAAACGCTCCCTTTTACTTTCAATGGCACAACGCTTTGGATTGATACGCTTTGAGCCGATGTTGTGGTAAACGACCGCAAGTTTTAAGACGCATTTGACACAACACACGAAACCGATTTAATCTCATTATGACATTCGTTAGTGCTGATTGTTTACAGGGGGGGGTTTTTGGCAAAGCTGATTAAGGTTCATTGTGGTTCAATTTACCGGATTAGGAAGGGTGCGCATTAGTGGCAAAATATTTGTGTTTTAAATTACCAAATTGATACGAATCGGTGATACGAAAGGATGCTATTTGCTTGAAATAAATTTTCGAGAAACCCTTTCAAAATACAATGATGAGTCGTGGTGGAAAATCGGTGAACAAAATGATTCGATGTTAATAAATAATATAAATTAATGTACCACAATTGCATTATGACGTCTAAAATTGAAGTTTCAAGGATTTTTGTCTTTTTTTTCGTTTCTTTATTGGTATAAAAACATGAAAAATTTAAATAAATCTTCAAAAATGGAACAAAGAATGAGAGCTCTCCTAAAATAATTGAACTAAAAAGAGGATAACGTCGAATTACAAACACACCGAAAACAACATAAATCACATTTCTCGCCTTTCCGGCTCGTTTTTATTACTTCCCTTTTTGGTGCAAAATCTTTCAAAAGCACTTTTATTATTTCTTTCCCCGTCATAATTTACTATCACTCTCATGGATAAATTGTTGCGATGAATCTCTTTCGAGGAAGGAACCACACCACGAAAATGTGAAAAATCTTCCAGGTCACTGAAATTAATAGTTGTCCCGGTTTTCCTCGCGTTTGTCATCGACAAACCAGCTCGCGAGGGACATGAGAAAACAGAGAAAAAAAATCACACCGAACCAAATTTATAGTTTTGTTTTGCATTGCAGTTCGCGTGAATTTGTGCGCATTTTCAGGCACAATTCGTTTGAATCGAGTGTGCGCAATCGAGAAAAAATGGATTTAACTTTTGAAAAGTTTCCTGACGCCATCGAAATGCTGGCGCGGTTTCCATTCTTCCAGCCAGCTCCAGCCTTTCGGGATGTTTCGGACGTAAGAACAGAACGAATAACTTTGGTGTGGCCAGATGAATTGTGAGCGAGAGCTGCTGCTTTCCGCCACAGAGATTATGGCGTGAAAAGTGATCGTTGGCGATAAAGAAACGGATTACCGTCCCAAAGAGCAGCGTCCTCTCCTTTGGGTGCATTTATCCTTATACATTTGACAGAGGGCCTTATCCTTCCGGGAGCAGTTGTAGATAAGCGTTGCCGCTTTGTTAGAAATTACAATCAATCACCCCGAATGAATTCGGTTCGATTTGTACCACACAAAAAAAGAAAGAAACAACGAACTTTCATCCTGCTTTTTTGACAGTCCCTGTTGGTAGCTCTCGATGCTGTAGTAGCAAAACAAATGCAAGGGGAAAAGGGAATGATTGGTCGTTCGAAAGTTAGGACCAACATCCCAGCGGAGCGTTTTTTTTCAGCCTTTTTCAACTGCAAATACAATAGCAAAAAAAAAAAGAAAAGATTTTGCTCCCGTGGGACGCGCATTTTGCAAACGCGGGAGAGAGCGAAAAAGGGCAAAAATAAACGTGCGCTACTACAAAAATCGATCAAACTCCCGGGTGCAGGAAGAGTGGAAGCGGAAGGCTTTGAACACGCTCACCTTTGCACACACACACACACACACACACACACACACACATAGACCGGGAGTGAGAATATATAAGCTCGATATGCAAATTGATTTCCATCAGTTAGAAGCACCCGCAAAAGCTGGTTCTGCTGGGAAACAGAATCAACAATCCGGTGACATTCACAGCAGAAAGAGAACCTGCACCCTGAGGAATAGAAAGCGGAAAGCGGGAAGCAATCCGGTTGTCCCGGTTGTCGGGATGTGAGCAAACCCCAACGGGGACACACAATCGAGGGACATGCGTGTAGTAGAATGTGTCCGGGCTGGAATGGCTCTCTATCTCCATAGATAAAATCGCACACCGTTATCCAGGCCAGTCCGGGGCACTAGCGCAGCAGTAATAACAACCAGAATTTCAGGAGAGAGAAAAAATCTTTCATGTCTGTGGCGCTTGGTAAGAGTAGAAAAGTAAAACGAAAAAAAGAATGAAGATAAAAAAACGCCCCACCTCCTAGGGCACTAGGAACCAACGCTCATGCAAGCATAAATAGGCAAATCGGTGGAATGTGTTTCCGGTTTAAATAAAATTCAATGATCGGTCGCGCCCAATCGAGTGCTGTTTCGGGGCGATGACGGGGTTGCGACAGAAGGACCCAGAGGTTCTGTGTATCCCCGAGAACCGGTGAGAGGCAAAATTCGTTCACGGCGCCACGAATGATGGCGAAGTTCATGAATAAAATATTGCTCCATTTGTTCGCACCGGAGCCTTTTCCTGGATGGCCTCTCGTTGAGTCAAACGGGCTTTTTTGTGTGTTATAAATGTCCGTTCATCGAAAAGCTTAGAAAAATGGGCTATGTGATTGATTTTAAAGGTTATTGTTTGTGGTTAGACGGTGTAGTTTTGCAATTGTTTCTTGAGTGTATCTGAAATGGTGTAGAATTGCAAGTTCAAATTTTACAAACTGCAAGCAATATCAAATCAATTCAGAGTTTTCCGGTATTTCTCATAGTGTGTCCCAAAATCCTTGGCTCTTTCTTGTGAAGAAATGATCTTCATATGTTGGAAATTGGACTCTATGCCACCCTTTTTGGACAGGTTCCTTGGAAACTCCTATTGGATTTGTCCTACAATGGTGCTATAGAGTCCAATTCCCAGTGTCCCACATCTATGAGAATTCCTGGAAAACCCTGTAAGAATCATGTAACATCAAAAAAAGAGATTTCACAGTGATGTTTGCCTTATTTCTAACCTTACCATACCACAGGAACTTAAGTAGTAATAATGTTTTATAACAATCCTTTCTCGTCTGCCGTACCTTCTCACTAACATAAAGCATCACAATTTGCAAATGGCGTCTGGACATTGTTTCAAAATTGTTGCACCGCCCTGGCCACCTGAATCCCCAGCACTCAGGGTCCGTGTCTCGAAAACGAAACATTAAAATTATCTCGCTCCACAAATGCCGCCAGTCGGAAAGTGAGCGATAAGCGATCGTACGCGATACTGTCGCACCGGCACTGACTGTTGGCTGTCGGAATTTTAATGTCCGCCTCCCTCCTACCAGCTCCAAATTACTACCCTTTGTAGGATGCAATTTTGTTATGGAAATTATGCAATGATGCTGCATCGGACCTTGCTGCAGATGAGAGAACGACACTAACACACACTCCCACAAAAAAGACTCCCCAATACAACATACTAGCGAGTGGACGGGATTTTATTATTCCCGTTTCGCGAGGGTTTCGCCGTTCCGGAGGGATCGGGTTGGTGGCGTGGTGGCGTTATTTTAATGAAAACCATTTTCCAAAGCCACACCTTACCCTAATGGCAGTCCACTGGTTTGTATCCACTCACTCACCATGCCAGAACATCATCAAACACACCTAGCTGGGGGGAAATGCGAACCGTAAAATCCGCACGCAATAGCAATCCGGCAACATAAAAAAACGGCGCCTAGCGTCAATAAAACCCAGACCATCGGCATCGATTGCACTGGCGAGGGTGAGGAGGTGTTTGGTGCGACACTGTGTGCTCGCTAACACCGGTCCCTAGTATGGTATAGGTAAAAAAAAGTCAATCAAAAAAATGCCTCAAAGGTCAGCGAAGCTGACAGATTTTGGGATGACTTCCTGGGGGATTTTTGATTTTTGCACTAAACGATTACACAGGTTCCATTTTGTTTTCTTTCTTGTCCCTATCGTGGGCTTGGCCTGGTCGGCGTCAACTGACCGTGCGCTAACCGTGTTTTACCCCTTCATTGACAGAGGAAAATCGGTTTTCCAATCAAATTTACATAATTTTCCACCATTCAGTTGCCGATGCCACCCGTTAACGCATTCTCTTTGACACATAGCGAGGGAACGAGATGCAATGTAACGGCCGAAAGAAACGCCTTTCACAGCGAAAGCAGACGCTTGCTTATTGCTGCTGTCAACCTACGCCATCACTCACAGGATGCACGGAAAGGCTGATCGACGCCACGCTACCTAAAGTCCAGAACCTCATTCCCCATGGCCCTCGCGCTTCCAACTGACGAAGGCCAGACTTCTTTCGCGCTCGATCAAATATTGACTATCGGGTTAGCTATTATTGAGGAGCGGCTGGTAGCGTAGCAGAACGCGAAAGCAAAGAATAAAGAACAAACTAGCCAGGAGGTCTCTCGTTCTTTATGTATATTTTTGTGTAAGGTTTCGAAGAATGCATTGAACGATAACTCTCAGAAAAGAATTATTCGTAAGAGTGCAGATGCCAATTTATGCAAACATTTAAATCATATTCTTGTGCAAATCAAGGCGGTTTCTTTGCTTTCGGAGTTTTCAAGTAGGAACGTTTATGTTGGCTGTTTTAACATCTGCACAAAGTTTTTTGTGATTTTTGTATTTCTTGTCAAATCAGATTTTGTGTTTGAAAACTGAACAAAACAATGAAAAATAAAAAGATATTACAAAGACATTAACAAAAAATATAATTAAAATACAATAAAACGGTAAACTAATAAAAAAACAACTAACCACTGAAAACTAAACTTCAAGAAAAGGGTTTTCAATAATATTCCATGATTTCTAGCTGTTTTTCCGTCTCAAACGAGAAATAGTAGCACCAAGTGCTGTTTATACAAACAGCGTCCCAACCATTTCATTCAAATGATTGCAGAACGTAAAATGGCATCGATAGATTGAATTTTGCTCCCATATGGAGCATAGTCCTGCAGGCACTATTGCACAGTATGCTTCACCCACTATCTCTTACACACCGGAAAGAATCTCATTTCTTCACCTGTAAAAAAGGCAAAGTGAGGAAACACTTTGCAGCTAACTGATTGAGATGCCTGCACTGCTGCCGTGAGATGAAACGAAAGAGAGCGCGACGACCACGTCAAGTAAATATTGGCACTATTCACATCATCATTCTTTCCAATTTTCCGTGCTACTCAAACCGTGGGTTCGTCGTGTGGTGCGCTCCGGGGAGCGAAAAAAACGTACGTCCCAAGCATCGTCCTGTACCGCCCGGTCGGAAGTGATGGGTGATGTCGTAATTTTTCTCCTTGCGCGTCCTTGGCTCACTTCGCTGTGCATGCACACACACAAACACACACACACAAAATGTGCGCGAGTCTCATGAATGTTGCAAATCATCACCAATTTGCCGTGTTCCATCGTATCGGATGGAACGCGTCGCTCTATATATATATTCTATGCAGACGGGGACGCTACCGAACGCGTGTGCACTTCCAGCTACGTACGAAAAGCGATTGCCCCGGCGTACCGGAAGCGTCAGGCAAGCGTGGGTGGGTGGGGTTATAGCAAAGAAGAACTAAATTGAAACCGCTCAAGAATGGTAGGGGCGTCTTGCTTGGGCGAAAGAAGTGGATCCATTACTCTCTTACCTCACCTGAGCTTGGTATCGCAGAGCAGCAACAAAAAAACTGGAGAAATTGAGCCACAGGAAGCACAATTCATATTTCAATGCAGAGTGTATGTGAGAAAAGTAGTGCACTGTGTTGCTGGATGGTGCGCTACACAGGTATACTCGGCTCCCAAAATTGCTCATAGCGTTATCCAACCGGATTTCATTTGTCAACAAATGGTGTTAGAGCTTGTGTTGGAGCTTATAGATACGCAAGGATATAGTTTAGCTTCTTGAATTCTTGGCTGCTTTCTGAAAAGGAAGCTCTGCTCCGTTCAAAGCAAATGTTTACGATGTTATCCAATATACTGGAGCAATATGCTCGTCTGTTTGCTTTAAGCGCTTAAAACAATTGTTGAAAATTTTCCCAGCAGCTCTACTTAAAGCGCATACAACATGGAGCATGAAAGAACCGACATGGAATGGAACGAGGTACGCCAAGGAAAAGATAATCTAATTAATGCGCACCTTGGTTTATGACGCCCGGTAGCAAGACTGCTTGCAACAACGTTGACTATCACAAATATGCTTTGAAGGTCTTGCACCGGCTGGAAGCAGTACACTAGCTGCCAATGGCAGCCAGTGGTAAGATGCTGGAAGTTTTGAGATGTGGCTAACTTTTAACGCCATAAAATGCGAAACTACCAAGCACTGGCACAAGAACACAATGTAGTACCATTTAATATGGCATATCGACATGAGGCATTCAATAGATGGCGCTGAATAAGAGAACTTAACACGAATCATCTAAACTAAATACACCTTGTTTTACAATGTACAGAACAAAACGTGTCTTCAGGATAAATTTGGCTACTCCAGTGACCAACAAACGGGGCTCTACAAACTTGTTAATAGTGTGTGGTAATGGTGTGGCTATCCCTGCTGGGTAGTAACTTCACTAATTACAGTGAACTTCAAATTAATTTCAAAACTTCCTTCCTTCCGCAAAGCTCTCCCAAAAACCGAAGACGCGAGGTTGGTGTAAAAATAAAAAAACACAATTCGCAAAAGCAAAATAGATTATCTACTTGTTTGGAGCAACCATACCGGAAACAGGTACACTAAGCGAGCTGAGCAGTGAACTCGATTTTATGGCACCATGCACCCAAACAAGCGGTACCCACAATATAGTTCCGCGCGCGCGCGCGTACTGTGATTTATTAGATGATTTTAATTAGAAAACATAATTACATTTTCCCTATCCCGACACCGACTGTTCCTGGAGGTTCACGGACCTCTAAGGCCGGTACGGAAGCACGTTTACGACGGCAATGCAACTGGCGGTGGCGGTGCCTAACAAGAGCGCGGCCTAGAACCTGGAGCTACAACGAGCCTGACGAACGCGCGTCGTAGTCACCACGAGCCACTTATGCACGTCCGTTTCGTATGCACTTTTCACTGCCAGTTCGCGAACCAGTGTGTCGGTTTCATTCTCCTTTTTTTCTTCTTTGCAGTAACGATGTAAGCGAGTATGATGTACGAATGAAATGACGATCATAAAAGTGACTTATTTTACGCGCGCACGGAAGTAGACAAGTAGATTGAATGGACACAGCCCCGTGGTTTGGATACGCAAAGGAGACGTGGTTTTGTTCGAGCCGTGTGTAATTAATTCTTGCAGCGTCGCCGCTCAAAGACAAAGCATTAATTTACCGGCAGTGTCTTCAGGGGTGCATGAGATTTTGAACAGTGCCTAGGGAAGCTATACTACGAGAAGATAATTCACTAAAACTTTGGAATAAAATGACTCTGACCATTTAAAGTTACATTCAACGACTCAAATTTTCAATTTAAAGCAGAACAGAGAATGTTCAATTCAAAATATCAATTGTTGTTGATTTAACCAAGGATTATTTGAAAATAAAACAAACATCTTTTCATCAAGAAATTGCAGGTTTCACTGTGAAGAAGATATCCAAAATTCATCCCAGCAATACTCACCAATCCAGTTAATGTTGATAATCGTGTATAATTATCCTCCAAAATTTAATTACGTACGAGCGGTCGCGCAGCATTTCATATTGACGTTTTATACCATCTTCCCTGAACTGCGGGCAGCAAAGATGTTTCAAAATAATAAAATTTTATGCCGCATTCGACACATTGAGTCCCATAAATAAACTACCCAATCCTTCCCTTCCCTCGCCAATTCGCCATTTCCGCTCGGCTAGCTTTCGGTTTTTGGGTTTAATTAAACTCAAGTGTTAATTCGCGCGCCTTTTGACGTGGAACGGGAAGCGCACCAATAAACTCCGACACCCGCGCAACCCCACGCAGTCCCACCACTGCAATCGGAGCTCGTTTAAGGTGCAATTAATCATCGCAATTGGCAGCGCGCGCGCTCGCGATTGCGAAACAGAGACACCCGCCGCCCGCAGAACATCTTAAGGGGTCGGATTGCCCGGGCGAAAAGCGCACGCAACCGTACAAATTTAATTAGCAATTGATGCCAAAACACAACGGCTAATCCAACCGTCGTCAGCTTCACGGCACATTGCGACCGAATGGCAAAAGATGGAAGTGCGCAGTATCTGCAACGGCAAGCCATTTTAAAACTAGGAGTAAGTAAGGGTTGTACGTGTGGCGTTTGTGTGTATGTGGTACAGGGAGATAAGGCTACGCTGGAAGGGAGAGCGAAAAATCCCAATCCAATCCCAATCCCTCCAGCGACATTCAATCGGAAAACGGTCCCGCAGCTGGAAGTTTGGCGAGCAAACGGAAGCACAATTTATGAGGCAGAACGCCAGGCACGAGACGCTATCCTTTCCGCTCTTCCGCTCGTTAGTTTATTACTGTAGGAAGGGGGACGTAGGGGGAAGGATGGCAAGCGAATGTCACCCGGGCGCGGTCTGCCGCTGTCATTAGCCGTAGAGTTAGCGCACAGCCGCTTGGACCGATAATTTTGCCTCGGTCAGTCGCCTTTCGGACGCGCAGCGCGTCCGGGATTTTACATCCGCCTGGAAAACACGGGAGTGATACGGAGACATAGTGTCAACCCTCCGGTGGCCATTTTGGGACTGTGGTTTTCAAATTAAATTCTAGCCGGTGGGAAAATCGGTCTTTCGTGGGAATGAGGGTCTTTAGGTGATATGAACTTCTAGCACAATAAAGTTTCCGATGATCCGTTCGCACAGAATGTCCTTTAAAATAGAGCGTCGGCTGGAAGAGCCTTTTGCATGAAGGAGAACTTTCCAATTTTCTTGCCAATTCCCAACGCTCCAGCTGAAAGGGTTCCTTTGGAAGGATAAATTCCAAACCAGCAGTATTAAGCCTTAAGCCTCTGATCCAATCTGCTAGCTGCCTGTGGATGGAGAAATTGTGCCATCTTTGTGAGCGTGTTTAAGTGTTGCTTCGCCTCTCTTCACCAAAACAACCAAACCCGAATGACATACACAACTTTAAAGCCTCCCGGAGGCTTTCGCTCTTGGAGTGATCTTTAATCAAGCTCTCCGCCAACCCAAACCCGCCCGAAGCGATAAGAAACGATATCGTTAACGGTTACGATATTGTTCCCATTTGCCGCTTCACCACTGTATCCTGAGGTTGGAATTTAGTGTACGTTTTTGCATCGTAAACCCGCCCTTTACTCCTAGCGAGTATTTGTGTTCGTGGCTCAGTGAATTTAGTGCGGAGTAAAACGCGTTGTAACGACACCATCGCCCGGAAGAAACTCCATAAGAATAAACATAAAAATGCATTCCTTCACATTTCCGAGGTGCTCGCTGCGCACCCAGGATTAAGCATTGTATGCGGAAAATTGCCATTTTTCTCGATGAAAATAAGACTTAATGAAAAAGTGGCAACAGCACAAGGAACGCACAAGACATCGAAACAAAAAACAACGACTGGCGAAAGGGTCGGAGGGCAAATAGCAAGCTGCCAACAAGCAAACGCAATAAACGATGATACTTAACCCCTTGGTTTGGCGCGTCTTGGTGGAGAGAGCGCCGTAAAGATACTACTGCAAGGAATGCAAGACAAAACAAAACCCCGTTGGCTCGTTTTCCTTTACAGGCAAAAACATTCTTCGGTGCGGCGCATTAAAGAGTCTCGCAAGCGAGATGTAATTTTGAGGTTTGAAAGTTTTGCCATTGAGAAGCGAACGAGAGAGAAAGAGAGTGGGATGTCTTGGTTGGTTTTTCGCTTTCTTAACGGCGCCCAGCGCGAGATGATGTTGTTGGTTGGTAGGTGGGAGTTTTTGTCATCGCTTTTTACATCACCGTAGAAGAAGCTCAAAGATTTAAGTGCACTATTACACTTCACGGTCTTTGTCGCTTGGTGGGTAGGACTGTTCAAGCAATGGATAATTGTGAAGGAAGACACTGGACACAGTGAGCGTGCTGGAAGTGTTTTTGTTTTGAAAAACTTCTCATTCGTCCGAACCTTACCCACGTTAAAGATCTTGATCTGTTTCTGTTGTGCTCTAAGATTAAAGGGACATTATGCAAACTGACAGCAGTAAGTGACTCATTTTTAATAAGTGCACGAAAGAGAATGACAAGAAGACTTGAAGAGAGTCATGCTTAATGAAATGACACATTTCTCCATGATCTATTTCTTTTTTCTACTTTAAATTGGCAGAATTTATATGTTTGGGGAATGAATCTAATGAGCTAGAGTTATATTTCAAAGGACCTAAGTTCAATTCTTTAAATGTTCTTGGTTGTCCATTTTCAACTTTGTTATGATGAACGAAAGAATGGATCATTATGAAGTCGGTTAATACATCTATTTTGCAGCCTTAAAGCAAAACAACAGTTTGGAACTATCAGTTATCAAATTATGTATCTGCAATTCTTTATAAAAGATTGTTATGGAACAAAACCTAACATATTTTGTGATACATTCATTCTCACTCCGTATAGTATGTTCAACCAGAAATACAATTTAACGATCAATGCCGCGTACCACACACCCATCACGCTCTTATCACTTCCACTAGTTTTATAGGTCACATCACAACACCCGATCCCACATTTTCCCCCATACAAGCGGAAGCCCAAATCGAAATAAAATTCCACCGGCAGAACTGTGTGAGTGTGTATTTTTTTTTTTCGCCTAACGAATTGTGTACCCACTTGCCTCCCCCATCCCCATCGATTGCAATATTGCATCGTCCCCCAGCTCAATATGTATCCGGTTATCGGATCTTGTACGCGCATTTTAATGAAATAGGCTCTGTGCAGCGGGGTTTTATCGACACCAGTCGTTTTCCGCGGTGCGTGTGTGAGTTGAGTGATTTCGGTGCGCGCTTTCCCGTATGTATAGCTCGATTTCATTTCGCTTCCGGCGAGCGAGAGCGACTGTTGTCACCTTCCCAATCACGAAGCGAAGGGTAAAGAGTGGGTTGAATTGTTTAGTGAGTGGGATTCGGAGGTTTCGATCACACAGAAAAGGTTCGTTTTGGTGTGGTTTGAAGAACACAAAAAAAAGAAAGCGAAAAGCAAATCGAGAAAAATTGCAAACATGAACGCTTCAATGATGCGTGGAATTTCCGCCAGGTGCATACGGGAATTTGTCGCGCGAGTGATATTCTCCATCACCATCACAAATGAATGCGTTTTCGGGTAGCGCTTGCAATCCTGTACGCTTTTCTATTATTTTAGTATACGACTGAGTGTAGCGTGTGTGTGTGTAGTGAAAAAAGAAAAACAATAAATATGAGGCATACCATTCAACAATACTTGATCACCCCCGTCCACAGCTCACAGTAAAAAAATATGCAATGCAATGTGTCGGCAGTGTTGAGGAGGAGGTCGTAGGAATTAAACGAAACGAGAACCTGAACTGAAGTAAATCACTAAATATTTTATTCATGCACAGGAAGAGAGTTATGCAAATTTATGCGCACTAAAAATCACTCAGTAGACTAACAGTAGGATTTAAGCTGTACATCGTGGGTTATTGAAAGCATTATCTTTGACTGAATGAAGCGAATTTGAATGTAATTTGAATGATAGATTAATCGTGTCTGTTTTGCCTCTGCCACAGAACAAAACACTCAAATTAAATTTCCGAATCAGAGAAAAACTTTAATATTAAAAAAAGCTCAACTATGTTTTAGATAATTTTTGAACCACAAAAGAAACAACACAAAACGAGTAAAATCTCTTTGACAGCAGAACAAATCTCGCACTTTGAGCTACGCCAAACGCCGGTAGAGAATCTCCGGTGGTCCATTTTGTTTACACTCGCTCGCTTTACATCTTAAACATCTGGCAGAACATTGTTTTGCGTCGGTTGGGAATCGGACCAGTTTGTCCCCCTACCCCGCTTATTTGGCGTCCTGGCCGGAAAAACCATTTCTCGGTCACACAGACGCACACACACGCCATCTATAGCAAGCAGCCGTCGGTAAGTAGTCTGCTTGAACATCGTTCAGCAATTTATTTCCTCCTCCCTTGGGTTGACATTGTCGGGTTGTTAGATATTTTCCGACTAGCCCGAAACCCCTCCACGCACGCTCCAGACTGCACTGGTGTACGGGGGCGATTGCGCCTCGTGTGAGACGAGCGAGGCGATTTGAAGGTTGCGGATTGAGAGGCAGGCAAAGAACTCGCAGCAAGACTCGGAGACAAAATGGCAAATGATTCCGACTGTTTAGAGCGCATTGTTCTCGTCGTGGGTTGTTCTCGGTGATCGTCTCGGCCTACCGTCCCTTCGGGCTGGGGCAGGGCAGCATCAGCCCTCTTCTTGCTGTGGGTCGGGCAAAGCGTTGAGAAATAATGATAAGTATCAGTGTGAACGATCAGAAGAAATGTCGTTGAAGATGGGCGTCTGGGCGAACGAGGGACGCGAGAACGTTTTCTACGTGTGTTTATGTGCGTGTGTGTGTGTGCAGTTGTCTCCAAAGGGAAGACACAGCGGTGGCACTCGGAATTCGATGTCATTGTCATACGCTATCGCGTTCCCACCACCGGTCTTCCTTCCCGGACTGCTCTTCCGGTACACCAAACGGTATCTACCAAAAACGGAACGCAATATAATCAGCTCCCCCTGCTGTCTGGCCTGCTATTTGTCTCCCGTCTGTTTCCTACTCGCTCCCCGGGCACGTGTGTATCGATTTTCGTAATGCCATTTTCCACCCAACCAGGCGGTGAGGCGGCAGCCCTCGGTTCCCGTTCATCAAACTTGAAGTCATCATTATCCCGGTAGGTAGTAGTCGCTGCAGCCGCGATAACAATGCTCCGGCGATGCATTTGCACACTCGTGGTTTTGAAAAAAAGAAAGGAAAAGTGGATGGAACAGAAAACGACAGCAACAAAATAATTCCCTTCGTTGCAAATCCACTCCAAAGGAGCGGTGGTGGAAGCGAGAGTAGGCCGTTTCAGACAGAGAGCGGGCGGCGGCGGGTTTGGTAATGCAAAATACTTCTTCCAGTCTGTCGAGCATCAAAAGCACGCTACTGAGCAGTGGAAAAATATGGTTAAAGATAGCGGAAATCGTCCATTACGGCTTGATGCTGTGCAATGAATTTATTTTATTTACATTTATGCGGCCAAACGGAGTAAGAGTTGAGTCTTGAATTTCTCAAGAAATCATAAAAATATATAAATATTAAATAGATGTTCTCATAAATATGAAAACATAGAACTGAAGTGATATAACATACTATAACGCAGTTCAATATACAAGACGCCTAAATGAATGCAAAATGCACCACACACAATAATATTTTCATGTCATCTACACATGAGTAGCAATTTTCAATGTTTATCTAATTACAAAACAATTAAATACAAGAAAATCACACTTTTATTAAACTTCGCAATATGTTGAAATAGACGCGAAAAAACGATAAAAGTTTTATTAAAAGTCGCTTTTGAATGTATGAATTGTGTAGCAAACGTTTATTCTTATAATTCTGTTTTTAAAACATTAGAAAGAGATAACACGTTAAAAGACTTCAGACAAAATATAACCTCTTTTCATTGCCAGAATCATTCAAAAGTCTTATTCAATTCAGAAGCTCACTAAACAAAGATAATTGGTAACGATCGCCAAATTCATCAAGTGTAAACCAGAAGTCCAATTCTGAGTTTTTTCACTAATTCCAGACCGCCGCCCGTTAGAAGACGAGCCAGCAAACTTCAAGGCAAAGATCAAACTAAATAATTTATGAACCTTTCCAACGTACACACACACACGCCCACACGCCTCCAGCAACTCGATGAGTCCCGTGTCAGCTGTCAGAGCGTACTACGCGAACAACCAAGACCAGATCACAGTGAGTAGGTACGTGGGACGAGCGAATAGCAGCGCCAACCAAAACGCAACTCAACACTACAACCGCCCGCAAACGAATGTGAGGTAACAAATTGAGAAATAAATTAAATTGATTGGCCCGAGTCGTCAAACGATCGATCCTGCTGTTGTGCGGTGGCTCTGGGACTTTGGGGTTTTATTTTCATGCCCGTGCACCCAAGAGCGCGCCGTCAGCACGGAAAACCGCAGCCGCAATGCAGCATACCGGAGAAGGCGGAGGAGATAGAGCTGGGCAGGCAAGCAAGCAATGCGAGTATCCCATAAAAATCTGGGTGGCAGCAGAGTGAAATGAAATGGCTCCGCATGTACACATACATTCCTGATGACGAGGAAGATTCCTTCTCCGGGGCAATATCCTCATGCTGCTGCTGCTCGTGCTGCAATCACTCCAGAGTAAATGTAAAATTGAAATAAAGTGAAACGTGTTGAAAACATAATTATCACCATAATGGCTTCCCATGTACCCGGCCGCCGTGGGTAGCTCATCACCAACCTTCAAGCTTCATGCTGGAGTCACCTAATGCCACGTTCTTACAGCGCTGGAGAAAGTGTGCTTTGTTTGTGGTCTACGGCACCGCCAGAACCATCATCAGAGCGCTTCAGCAGCGCCATCTACATCTTAATCGGTTCGGGGGAACCAACGGAGGGAAAATCGGTTTTCGGTTAGTGGCCGATGTGGTGACACACGCGATAGACGGAAGACTGACACCGTCGGCGCCGGATTTCGGTAAAATTAATGCTCTCCCCTTGCCGAAATGAAACAATACGAGCGAACACGGGAGATGCTACAGAACGAAGCAAAGGAAGCACAGCGCAGCAGCACGGCGGAAAACGTGCCGGAAAGTGTTTGTTTTAATGAGCCGGGAATTAGTCGGGCGGTTTTGTCTCGCAGAAAATTCCGTTCGGAGCTGTCTCGGCGTCGTAAATCGTAAAACGGTGATGAGAACTGTACCCCTGCTATCTGGACGATTATACGTTGCGAGCGTTGGAGCTGTCGCGTTGGCGTCACTGGAGCTAGCAGCAGCAAGCAATGATGTAGTGGGAGTTTTATTGCGAAGATGTGAGCTTTATTGGAAACACTGTTTAAATAATAGTTAATGATCTTGGTGCTTATTGCACGTTCCTGATAGTTGATAGCGATGTAAGAATGGTCTGCTTTTAACGATTGTTTGCATAAGTTTCGGGACAGCAGTTGATCCACATTCCTAAGAAAGCTATTTTATGAGCTATCCTCTCTGTTTTCGGAGAGCCGTTATACAAACCGGAATGGACACGGATGACTATATTTGCTAAGAAGAGACATCCAGAACCAGCACCAAGCGGTACAGGAAATTAAGCGCAAAACAAAGCAAATCAAAGAAAGCGTGCAGTCCATTAAATTTGAGACATCCAATCATGGTCCTTCGAGCCGGATTTCCTTTGCAGACTCCGTGATACAGTTCCTTTCTCCACTGCTGTGAATCAATGGCTCAAACACGACTCTCTATAACCGTTTATTGACATAATATACTGGACTTTGAACAAACGCAGGAAGTTAAAAGTATGTCATGGAGCTGATCTATCAACAAAACCCCTTTCTCGTTTGTTCGCCTAGATAAACTTCCTCCCTCCCAAGTGCCACAAACGTATGCTTTTTGGGAGGCATACTAGTGTTCCTTTTTCACCCGAGCCCCATGGATCAAGCACATCAAACATTTACAGCTTACTCACTCGAAAAGGAAATTCAATTTTTTATTCCCGTTCAGCTCTGACCGTTTCATATCGGAACAGCATAAAGAAAAAAGGAGTAAACATACACCTCAACATACCAGGACATTCCAACGGAAGACTGAAATCGAAACCTCTTCAATGCTCTCCTATTTCGTGTCGCTCCAGGTGCCGGTAAGAACCGTTTTTCCGGTTAGTAATACATTTTACTTTTCACTTTCACTTCCTCTCAACATAACCATTCAACCAATCTTTCCATCGTCTCGGGGAAAAACACCCCTTTTGTGCGATGGTTAAAGCGCACCCGAGTCAAAAGAACGCGGCCAAAGAAAAATGAAGCCCGTCTTTATCGCAACGACAGAAAAAACAAACACTTGACACCTTTCTTTCGTTCTTCGCTCCCCCTTTGGTTGCGGTTCGCTAGCAGAGCAAGTGTGACACTGTGCCGAACACAAAAAAAATCCAATCCTTTGCCTATTTGTATCTGCTCTCAGGCGCAGGGAGTGAGTGGTACTCCCAGGAAAACCTTGTCAAAATCTGTACCGAGGGGCGGAAAAACACTCGTAGCAAGGAAATATCCCAAATATCAATACTAATCCTTAGCTCATACATTATCAGCACCTCACCAGACGGGACCAGCCGTGTGTGTGTGTGTGTCACCCAAAATCGAAACGAAGTTTCCTGCCACACGATTTGACGGAAGTGTGATAAATACACACATTCGAGCGGTCGAGAGTGAGAGAGAACGCTAAATTCTCCGAAAATCGATAAGCCACACAAAGAAATCAAGTAAGCCGTGAGGAGCGCGTTTGAAAAGGATTTAGGCAGGCTACATTTTGACTTCTAGCCCGGCCTTCTATTGACTTTGGCTGACAAAAGGAGCAAAAAGGAAATCGGCACTTTCTGGGTGTTTTCCTACGGCGTTAGAGAAAACGCTGCTGTGTCAAAATCCGGATGTTTGTCCGCATGATCGATGCGCTGTTATTCTGCGCGCCTTTGCCGGATTGCTGTTGCTTCAGAATGTGTTTTTCTTTTATCGGGTTCCCGCAATCCTTTATCCTGCCTCCTCCGGATCTGGTATCTGAATCTGAAAATTTGGCCGACATTGCGAAACATAAAAATTGTTGCGCTTTAATCCGTTATAAATATTTATACGGATGATAATAACAATCAGAGAGCGACTAACATACACCCCGGGGTGTTGAGATTTAGACGGTTTAGTGTTGCATGCAGCAACGGAGGAGAATTTTTTGGTAGAAAATACTGTTTTACAGCTGAAAAACAAATCATTTCCATGAATAAATTAGATTTTTTTTGGTAGGCGATTCATCTCTTTACAGTGAGGAGAGGTTTGAAGTTTATACATTTAATGTTAACCCTATGAATGTAGAATACATTGAATAAACCGTGTTGCCTACTTTTAGGAGTTTCAAACTTCAATTTCTTAAATTCTAGTAATAAGATGAATTTTGTTTCTCTACATTTCGTTGCAGGAATTAGAATATTTTACGACATAAACGAAATTGTCTCACAACCCATTAACGGTACATCAACCATCAATATGCATAGGAAATGATGCCATCCCTTATTTTCTACATTTTTTCTACCCTCCAAACCTGCCTAAAAAAAATCAATCATTCAAACCGGGAACCTCTTCATATTGCTGTTCTAGCACCCCAACCCTTTCGTGAGTGTGCACCTTGTCAAGTGCACACGCTTCTTGCTTCTCTGTGTATGTGCTCCCCCCCCCCCCCCCCTATCCATCGCAACACGCAAGTATGTCCCAGAACGTGACGAGAAAGGGCGATGAGCGTAGATATGCACTTTCAGAAATTAAACAAACACCAACAAAAGCGCATCGGCGTACATGTGGTGTGCTGCAACCCTGCTGCACCACACACACACCATCCTTTTGTGTTCGCTGCGTCTCACTTGGCACGGAAAGGAACGTGATCGAGCACGTGTTCTGGTGAAAATCAAAAGGGCCGAAGGCGAAGAAGCCCTGACGCACCCTGACACCGGAATGGTGCAGTCGTGGAATAATCCGTACGTCACGAGTAACTTCTAAGCGTACCGGTAACTTCCAAAAATGGAAAGAATTTGTGCACGCAGCACACCCGCGGCACACGGGTTCCTTCCGCGTGGGATAAGTGTGTGTGTGTGTGTGTGTGTGAGAAGGCGAACATGCAAACCAGACAGCCCCAAACACGATCCACACACCATTATGTCAATCTTCATTCGATGAAAAAGGGGTTCGCTTCTTGTTTTTCGTCTCTCTCTCTCTTCGATCAGCATCATTTGTGCACCCAGCATGATTTGAAGGCTTCTTTTTGTTGGTCTGAGTGTGTGCGCCTTTTTTCACATAAACTCAACTGAGCGGTTCAATATTCTACTGCCCAAAATCCATCCCGTCTGGACGACATTTATTGAATTCAACGTCAGCGAAGGGAAAGAACGAAAAAAAAACAGGAACTACTAAAGATGTCGTGTTTGTTTCATTCCTTTTCCTCCCCGGCAAAATTACGGCAAATGTTTCCCGTGTTGAGGTGCTGGTGGTGGATGGGGCATCCATTTACCCCTTCCAACAAAGTAAAATGGACATGTTCTGTTTTCGAGCTGTCATAAGTTCGTTCCAGCAGCATCGTACACGATTTTACACGATTATTATGGGATAATGGATGAGCTAGTCGCATGTCACTCTGCCGAACAGGCTTTTGTGACCGTAACGGTGCATCTATCTCCTAATAAGGACAAGTGCACGATTGACATGGGAATGCACTTTGTGTTGGTGTTGGTGGTAAATAGATGTCAATCCTAGTAAAGGCTGCATAATTTTCCTTCTTGACTTTATTATGGGGTTCACTAAATCATCTCTAAACAGATGATTCATTTGGTTAAGTTTATAGCTCGAGACAGACATGTCTTGCAATTTGAAAAGCTTTATAATTTCAAATAAACCTTATTGGAATTTTGAAAGTAATATAATATAGTATTGTTGCCTTTTAAATAGTTAATAATTCGTAAGAATATATTTTTTAATCAAAACTGTCAATAATTAATGAGAGGTCTGTATCGTAAAGGCAATAAGCAAAAAAAACTTCCACAACTCAATAAAAGACAGTACATATATGCATCATGAAAATAATAGCCTCTAAGCATGAGAATGACCCATATTATCTACACACAAACACACACACACACGCACACTCACACATAATAGAAAGCAAAAGAAAAGTACAATTGAAATCCTAACAATAACAAGCCAAATCAATCGAAGATTTCTAATCAAGCTGTTACATTTATGGTTATTGGTTATCCCATTGTATTCTCATTGGCTTGCACAGCGCCATTGGCAACGAGAGAGCGCATAACCCTTGACCGAAAGACCACTAGACCATCGCATCCACGATCCCGTACACATCGAAGTAATTGAAAAGAAAAACTTCCATACTGTAAGCATCTTGCATTGATTCCACGCTGGCAACAGTCTCATACTGCGGCCCACTGGAAGAACTCTTCACATTGGCGAGTGGTTACATTGTGCCGTTTCATTGAATCGTATGCTAGAGTCGGAGCAAAATAACAATAGATATTATGGAAGCGAGAGAAGGCAAAGCAAAAACATAAAAAAATAGCAGAATAACGCTGCCCCGAAGCAGCAGCACCATTCCGCACCAAGAGTTCGAGTTGTGCAACCACATTCGCTTGATTAACGTTGAATACCATTACCCCGGGACACAGGCGCGGCGCACTGCGTAATGATGGGGTTATCCTTGTTTTAATTAAACTATTTCTCATCAACTCCAACCAACCGACCACTCGCCTCCTTCGCTCCTTCGGCCGACCGAATCAGCTAGTGCGGAAAATTCTCCAACCCTTTTTCCTGGTTGATGGTGGGGCGAGTGATAGGAAAGTCAAGAAAATCGAACCGGTTCGAACAAAAGACAAATGATGCTTTTTTCGAGCTCCGGCTACTCCCTTCCTTTCAGCCGATGATGGAGAAAGTTTGCTCCCTGCTGTTCATTGTTCTTCCTGGCTTTTGCTACTAGCTTTTGTGCTCGATGGAAGATGTCACGCGACGACGGTACCATTTGCCACCAGATCGGATTGTAGCATCTTCTCTGTCGAATGGAAACTCTGTGGGAGGAATGGAAGGAACTCGGCAAGACATTATGCTTCGCTGATTAAACGCAGCGCGATTTTCCACCAGCATGCAGTAGGGTCCTTTTTTTGCCGCATCGGAAAGAATACCCCCGCCCGTTCGATGAGCAGCGAATGAGCTATTGGCAACTACGGTAATGACAACATCTGGTCGATTACAGCGCAAAACCGCAAGCTCTGGCGTTACTGCAACTTTATCTTCCTCCCCCTTCAATATTGTGATGAAAAAAAAAGTTTTCAATTGTTCCCCTGACAAGCCGGGATGAGCAGGAATTAGTTGCACGGATAAACTTTGCCTTGCTGAAGATTTCTTTTGTTAGGTTCATTTGTTTGAATCCTCTTTACAAATTGCGATGCTGCGTAACGAAACATTACTTTCAGCTGCAGGAATCAAAGTGTATCCAATTAGATTAAAATAAAGGCGTGCGTTTGTTTGCAGTGGCCTGATTTGATTAATTACTAAGGTATGTATTGAGTGTATTAAGACCTCAAAAATCATTCATAAGAATAATGAGAAAAAAGTACTAGTTATTATGAAATTTTAATACAAAACGAGCAAAGCGTGTATGCAAAATCTTCAATAATAGGTACATGTGCAGTAAAAGTCCATTTAACAAAGGTGAAACGTACAGAAACGATTAAAACGTACTTGACGTATATGCTATTGGGCGAAAGTAGCGAACCAAGCACAATCTAGAAGGAAACAGATCACTACAGCTTCCGTCCAGAGCATCGTTACTCAATGTCCAGTAAAATTGCTCCACTGTTCACTATCATTGGAATCCTTTTTTTCCAGCCGCTTCCAACGACACACTTGCAGGACATCCCTGGGCAAGCCTGAAGTGAACACCCTGGAGCCCTTAACGCCCAACCGTATTCGGTCATCTGGGTTGTCACGGAACCGATGCAAGATGGAGAGAGAGAGCGAAAAAAAGTGGCGGAAACCGGCTCACTTTCACACCATAAATCATCGTTTTGCAAAGTGGGAAAGATAATAGCACCCGAAGCACCCGGTTTCCCCAAAGACCGGGACCGGCATCACTGCCTGCAACGATGCATCCTGGTCGATCCAGCATAAACGTCGCTTCGTTGTGCGAGTGCAATAAACTCAACATCTCGTAATTGACCGATTACGGCACCGTCCGTCATCATTGCCGGAGATGATTCGTCACTGCCCCGGGTTGCTGCTGCTGCTGCAGATTTTCATCGTCCCCGTTGTTGCTGGTGGAGAAGACTGCTCGAGCAAGCGATGAACCCAAAAGATCGGCGAGGTAATCAATCAGTACCGGTAGCACTTTGAGCGTACCACCGCATGATGGATGCTATATCGGTACGCTCTACATCCTGCCAAGAGCTCACTCAAACACTCGTCTGCGTGATTTGAGCATAAATTTGAAGAGATTTTTAATTTACACACGCTCATGCTCTGATACGATTTTGGTTACGCGGTGTGATCGAACGGGTGATCAATTATCCTTGGTAGACTGTGCGCGCACAGGTTGAGAGCACCAACAAAAAACAGTGGCAGATGAAGAAAGCTGCAAAACGCACGTACCTGTAACGGAAAGAGAAGAAAGAATAGAAAGAAAGCCATTATTTTTGTGACCGATCAAAAAGGAACATTTTTAATGCTCGTTTAATGGGCACGCTCCCCCATATCACGCCAAGCCATTAAACCGAAGCGGACTTATTTTACGAGCCTAATCATGGCTAAGGCAACAGAAAAGTAGCAGAGTTCACACACAGTAGCAGGACGATAAACAACCGCATGTTTTACACACAGGCTTTTGTATGTATTTTTTCCCTCAATTCTTAATACCATTTTTAATCTTGATTTCACAAAAATAATCCCAACAACACGTACAACAATAGGGTGGGCAAAAGGTGAGTTGTGGTAGAGCAGGAGCAGGGGATCATAAAATTGTACATCGGGTGTGTAACTCATTAACATATTTATTATATCGCTGTTAAATTAACATTACCACAAAACAAGCCCATACAATGCATGGCACGCCGGTCCGGCACACTGCCAGCAAATGCAAATCAATCTGCCGAGCACCTGTAATGTTCGTGTGGGCATGATTATTTTTTATTTAAAGGTGAATTGTTTGATCCTCTATATCGTACATTGGATAAACCATAAGTTTCAATAAAAAAAAGTATTTTTTTATGATTCTTATTCACATGTTTGACTTGAAATAAACCATTTCTTTTTGTTCGATTTGTAAAAGAGTTGTTTTTATCTTCTTGATTTTCTATTTTAATTCTTGCAAAAGGAAAGGAATATTTACAATGATGATTTAGTACATAAACTTAAAGATATTCAGCAAATAGCAAACAAGCTTACCACGTTTGATAATAAATATTATACAAATTCCTACGCTGCACATTTACTTTTTGGTATGGTTTGTGGAATGGAACTGGAATTGAATCCGGAACAGTTCCAGAAACTTTTCATGGAAATAAATGAAATCGGGAGCTATTTATCGATCTGTATTGGTTCATGATCGATTACAGGACCGGTTTGGGTTCAGTGTAAGTTTCAGGTGCTTTATGGGTTTACTGTCAGTTCCAGGACCGAATGAATGGATTCAAGAGTAGTTCCAGAACCGGTATGTGTACAGAATCAGTTCCAAGTCCGGTATGGATTCTGTATCAGTTCCAGGACCTGTATGGGTTCATGATAAGTTCCAGGACCGGCAAGGATTCATCATGGGCTTCAGGACCGGTATGGGATCATGATCGGCTCCAAGACCAGTAAGTGTTCATGATAGTTTCCAGGACCAGCATGGGATCAGTATCAGATCCAGGACCGGGATGGGTTCATAATAGGTTCCAGGACCGGAATGAGATCATAATAGGCTCTAAGACCGGTATGGGTTCATGCTAGGTTCCCGGGCAGGTATCGGTTCATGATCGGTTCCAGGACCGGTATGGGTTCATGATACATTCACGGACTAATATGTGTTCATGATAGGTTCCAAGTCCGGTATGGATTCAGTATCAGTTCCAGGACAGGTATGGGTTCATCATAGGTTCCATCAAGTACAGGACCAGCATTCGGTTTTGTGCAGTTTTGATCCAACATAGGTGAAGTATTGGTATTAGGACCTAGTATTAGTTTGGTTTTGGATTAAGAATTTCTAAAGGAAATTTCTAAAGGAAATCTAAAGGAAATTAAGGATCTAAAGAATTTCTCATAAGTACTTCATTTTAATTGAGTCATTTATTTCGGCGTACTCTGTAGATTACAAAACAAACTACTATACAAATTTCCAAGTTTTGTCAACTTGGTGCTTCATACACATTTACCTAAATCTGTACGTATTGAAGCCAGTTTGTGCACATTTTTAACATAATTTTCATATCCACCAAATGAAGTGATAGTGACGTCACACATTAAAGCACCCAAAAGTGTCACTGTCGATGATTAATGTTGAGCGGCAAGCTGAAGTGATTCACGACTCACAAAAAAAACACCCCAAATGAAGGTGTCAAGATCAGTCAAAAATGAATCGCAATATTTTGCTGATGCTTTTATTTTCCAAAAAAAAAAAAGACGAGCGTGGCTGAAATAATAGTACAACGGCACGATAATTCATCGCAAGAAACAACACGCACATCCGATCCAATCGCCTGAACCTACCGACCGGTCAGTGGAAAATGGAAATAAGAAGCAAACACAAACACCGGACGGGCAGTGTAAAACAATAGACCCATGTCTATCAAACTCAACACAAAGGTGGGCATGCAACGACAAAAACAAAAAAAACACTGTAAAAGAAAGGTATGATAAATACTGCAGGGACAACCAAAACACGTGCGCTCAAAACCACCGAAACGCCACGCCGCCACCGCCGCCCTGTTTTGGCACGATAAAAGTCAAATTTAAAAGCTTAAGAGCTTTCGACAGGATCGACCGCGACAGGTCCACCACACCCCAAAAATCCCTCGTCCTGGAAAAGCACAGCATCCACCGAACCAGAACAATGGCTGAAACAATAAACACACCATAACCCACACACACTCCTCGGTGTGAGAGAGAGACCCGTGTGGCAGGTTCATATCTGTCAACCGCAGAAAATAAAAATTAATCAACGAAATTGAACTGTCACCAAGGATGTGAGAGTGTGCCGGGGAGAGCCTGGTCGTCCAGAGCCTGGTGTGTCGGGACGTCAGCAACAACGAAAAAAGGGAAGCGATCATACAATATTGTGTGGATGGGGGTGAGGTAGTAGCGCAACCGATGCATGGCACGCACCACATGACGCGGACAGTTTCGGTGGACGCACGTTTCTGTTTGAAACGGTTCGGTTGGCTTTCTGGTTGGTTTGACCCGTCCCGCAAGCGCGCGTGTGCTGCCGATTGGCTGATATTCGAACTGATATCCGAAAACTGTCACACAATCCGTTTCCGCAGACCGGTGATAAAGTGCGAACGCGAGATTGGTGCAGCATCCTAGAGGAGCAAGCGAGGAATCGTATGCAAGGGCGAGGAGCAGCGATCCAAAAGGATTGAAATGCAAAGTCATCGATTATTTAATATTTATTTATGAAATTGAAAATTAGTATGCATATCGCTTCGGTCTTTATTTATGAGTGACCGTAATGAATAATGAAATATGGCGCGTCGGCAAACGTGCCACAGCAGAGTTTGCTGGCAAACCGTTCCCATTTCCCACGAGCTCCCCCACCCCTCCTTCATGTCAGGCACCAGGCTCTAAGCAGGTTTAACTGGAGGCGTTTAAAAAAATCCGCCGCTTTACCTTCTCCCACACTGCATCGTCTACCGCCACGACTACTACGACACCCGCATGGAATTGTGGCATTTCACTGACGGACGTGCTGCAATGGGCACTGCAATGCAACTGCCATCGGCCAATCGATTTCGCCCCCCGAGGAGGAAAGTGCACAAAATACACATCGTTGCAGTGAAAATGAGGGATCGAGCCAAATGTGGGTGGCGCCGGAAATGAGTTCACTCAAGCAGAGTGGAATTTTCAAGGACTGTAGAGAATCTATAATATGAATATAAATGAATTTGTACAATTAGTTTATATAAACACAATAATCACTCACTTTTAACATGAAATCGAAAAGATGGTTCATTGTAAAAATATACGCAATCATAATTTTAATAAAACAAATAATAGTGGTGGGTTTAATGAATCTTTCATATGAATCTTCAGTGATAGGTGACTCGAATTTCGAATCAAATCTTAAAAGATTCATTAATCTTCAAAGATTCATAAATCTCTAAGACTTCATGAATCTTCAAAGATTCATATTTCCAATGAATCTCCAATGAAGAATTTCAAATGAATCTCGAAAGAAATAATGAATTTCTATAGATTCATGAATCTCAAAGGATTCAAAAATTTATAAAGATTCGTAAATCTGTAAGATTCATAAATCAATTAAAATATATATATATCTCCAGGGATTCATGACCCTTTCGAGATGACTGTTCATGTGTCTTTCCGATCGAGATTCAGATGCATTGAATCATTTGAAAGATTCATTCAGATCCATGAGTCTGAAAGAGATTCACCCACCACTAACAAATAAGAACGCAAAAACCAACCAATTTCTTTTCTTTTTCACTGGCAATCAAACCAATTAAGTAAAGAGTCCTTTTCCATGCTTACGCTTTTGTTATTTGTCAAAAATAATCATCCACATTATTTATGTTCCGTTGTGTTGGTAATATTTTCGCCCATGTTCACGAATGATTAAGAGACGAGTTTATTTTGTGAATTCATTTCACCGTCCCCTTGCGGTTACCCTCTTTGATTAATCTTTTTCTCTTTCCTTAACATTGCGCTCCCCATTTGAGGGGCTGCTTGTTTAATGTTTTGATTTGGTTTGTTCTTTGTTTCTTGCTGCTCTCCCCGCCGGTGGCGTCCAATCTCATCTTCAAAAAGGACCGACTTGATAAATGATATACACATTGCCGAGCTCCAAACAACGACAACAACTAACAAACGCACAAACTGCCGAGCTGCAGCAACATCTGCGTTCGATTTGGTCTAATTAAAATTCTAACTTACCTCCTCTCTCTGATTGCAACCCAGTTCCAGGGCAAAGAGCCCGGGTCTTTCTACCGGTTTGTTCCAGAGGGCGGTTTTACGCAAGCCTCACACTGACAGATGGATTCTGACTCGACACGCTACAGGGTAGCGCAGAACGGTTTATGAACGCTACTTTTGCGTGGTATTTGCGGTAAGGAACACAGCGCGGTTGCGGTGAGGCAACAACAAAAAAAGTGTATAAATCATAAACGAGCCATGAAAGTACAAGTGGCTTGATGTTTTGTACTTTTGCTGGAAACGAAACAACGTCCTAGATATTGGCTTCCTCCAATCCAAGCGGGACGCGTCGGCACAACATATCAAGCAGAGAGGAATCAGCACGGAACCATCAGTCTCGCCGGTCGGACTCGTCATGACGCCTGCTTCACTTAGAGTCGTTGTTCCCCGCTCGGGCAGCTTTAATGGAGAGCAGGCAATACCTACGACGGGATGGCGTACCCTCGTTTTATTCTGCAGATATTATCCCACCCCAAACCGTGATATCGTACGTAGTTCGCTGTTGGGGGAGCGAAAGTACTCCCCCCTGTTCCGCTTCGTACACGGTTTGCCGAAACGCAAAGCAAAGGAATTAAGTTTTATCTCTGTTTATTCATTGCGCTCTCGTTTTGGGATTCTGTTCTCGATTTCACTTTCCGCTGTGCCATCGGAGACATAACGACCATGCTACAGGAATACTGAAAATACATTTGGACACTTCATTTCTGCCTTTTCGGGTAGGTATCGCTTGAGTAATGAAAAAAAAGGCATCAGTAACCTTCACCAGTAACGGGCGGACGAGTCTAATAATAACCACCGCATCATATCTCCCCGTGTTCCGATGAAAATCCAACGAAGGGAAAATATAGAGGAAATTATGTGGAAGGAGGAACGCCCGTAAACTGACGCCCCGGCAAAACGCTTTTCATGACGAAAATGAGGAAGACAAATTTTGAAGCCACTGACGACTGGCTCAGGAACGTCTTTAAATGCGTAGAGCAATCCGACGGTCTGAGTCTGAGGTACTAAACGCACAGACTTACACACACAGTGGTATCAAAAACACAGAGAATAAGAAAAACGAAACATTTGCTGATGTTCGTTTCCGGTTCACCCGCTCCGTCGTAGTGTTTTGGGGTAACAGAACGCCCAGAACTGTACAGGAGTAGTACGTATGATGCTTTTTTCCAGCAATGCTTTTTTACGCCAGGATCTAGTGCCTGGAAGGGCGGCCCCAAACAGAAAGAAGATGGTTGCTGTCCTTGCGATTGTGTGTCACCGTTGGAATCATAAAATATTGAGAGGGGATGTCTTTTTTCTGCCTTTTTCATTGTTTATTTTGGAGTGATTTTTTTTTTTTTGCACGAAAAACACTCCAATCGTTCCTTGCTTGCTATCTCTCTCTCTCTCTTCTCTGTTAGCCCACATCTCAAGCTGTGTAAGAACACAGGCGCGCACATGATTTTTCTTCACTTTTATGAAGCCGTCATTTGGATGGTCGGGACCGTTTGAAAGCCGACTCGCAGAATGTTTTTTTCAGTTTTGTTTTGCTCCTTGCAAGCCAACCAAAATTTGCCAGTGCTGGGAAAAAATACTTCAGCGTGACGAAAAAAAGCAGCCTTACGCTTCGAAAAAAAAACCCAAAAAGGACGCATTATGATGTACCACCGGTTTTCGCCCTCAAGGCTCTAGAGCAGCAGACGACCCATGGGTGGAGCCTTTTTTATTGGTCAATCATAAAAACGCTCAGCAAAATTGGTTCTGGCTTTCGGTGTGGCTTGGCATCCAAAGCCCTCTGTCGACTAAACGCTACATCCGCTGCTGCTCGAATGGAAACGGAAAGGAGCGCCGGGAAAAAAAGAGCACACAAATTCGTTTTTCAACTTATCACACACACCGGATGTGCGCAAATGCGTGATGATTGCGATATGTTAACAGGCTTCTGGTAACGGGACCCGAATGCTGGCAGGCACTGGTATATGGTAAGGCATACCGAAGTGTCCATAAAATGAGAGAAAAATATTATTGCTAAACGAGCATGACGACGGTGGTAGAGAAACGTCAATTCACATTTACGAATACATTTCGAGTGAGGAGGATTACTGCAGTAGCTGCTGGCGAGTAAAATCTGGCCGGATTGTATTGATGAACGAGTGAAGTGATATGTTGATGGTACGGGTATGCAATCATGATAACATAAATCATCACACCCCGACCGGTCAGTGTCTGATTTACTCCGACGGTCACTTAAGATGGGTCATTCGCGACGCGTGAATACAATTTTTGCAAGGAAATGGGTTCATAACTTTTTTAATGATAGTGTGACATAAATAAAAGATCAGTTTTAAGATGTCATCTATCAAATGCATGTATGTTCAATTGGTAGCACTATTTACATTTATAACGTATGTAATACATAGTAAAGCATAAAAAAGAAAACATACAAAGTAATTATATATTCATGCAGAAATATAAGCGTAAAAAATGCGCGTTGGTGCCGTGACCAGGATATGTCATAGTATTTCGGTTCCAAGTAAACTACAGCCAGAAATTTGATAAAAACTCATGCCTACATAACCTAGTTTAAAGATTCATCTGTGAAAACGCATCATCAAAGACCACCCAGGCAAGTGTTACAAAACAATTGAGTGCATCTTAAAACGCATCATCCCATCTTGAGATACAGTTTCAACACTTTCACCCACTAACACAATTGTCGCCTGCATATATGGTCGGTCGTCCGCCTTTCAAACCTTATCCATCAGCATTTTGTTATTTTTAGTTCTTCATCCGTATAAACTGCTGTCTACCTCTCCTCCCACTCATTGCCGACCTGTCAAAGTTCCGAACGATCGGAGGCACTCCCACCGAATGCACATTCACGAAAGAATGTCTAGCTCTGGCTAGGGTGATGGCGGATGCATATGGTGGTGGAGAGTAAATAAAAATGGAAGACGAGAAAAAACAGAGCATCCCGTGGTGGTTGGTACCAAAAATAAACAAATATTCAGACACTTGAGCAATCAAGTGCCACTCAAAGGGCGATGGACAGACATCAACACAGACGTTAATTTGAAATAGAAAGGGGGAAATTGAATAAACTTTTTTTTCTGTCGGTAGCGTCTAGGGTCTAGGTTAATATTGTAGTGTTGAAAGCCAATCGGGTTTGCAATGTATTATTCCCTGTGCAAATAACAAGGACCGCGGGGATCAACTAGACACAGTACAGTGTGTCAAGAAATCTGAACCAAAAGGACATCTCCAAGAATCCTCATGAGAGCAAGTGTGTGAGTGTGTGAAATTAGTTTTGGGCACTTCACTAGACGTTTCATAAGAGATCTCAGCAGCATTTTTTGCTTCCCAAAAAATCAAGAAAATGTGCAAACAGTACGACCACTTCAGAAGCTGCCAGTCGCCAGTCTTCTTGGATTACACCTACGCCTGCAGTGCGTACTTGCCAGAATCTTAGCCTCTCCCCTTCGTTTTGAAGTGTTTGATGGAATTTTCTAATTATTCCACCGATTGTTTGCGTGAACGCTCCACGGTAGGGCTTAAGATACGACCTAATGCATGTGTGTGTGCAGGAGGCCTTTTGAAACCCCCTCGCAGGAGGTATTAAAGGCTATGGCGTTTTGTTTGAAGCGCGTGTGCGGCAAGTAAACAGGATACCCACTCATTATCTTAAATGAACGAACGCTGTATGTGTGCCGGTACCGCAAGGGTACGACGTCAAAACCGTCAGGCTTAAGCGAGTCGGCTGACGGGCTCGAATAACGCACCGCATCGCAAAGGACGCTGACTGCAGTAGCACTGCCGCCCTTTGCGCACACCCATTGAAATGAGACTCCGGAGGAATTTTCTCACCTTTACCGCGTTTCGGCGAAGGTGTTGAAACGTGGCGTAGCATTGATGACTGCCGCATACCACATTGAAGCAAGTACACCCAGAGTACCTTTCCTAAAGCTTTGTCCTCCCCAAAAACTCAATGTACCAAAATTCTGGAGTACGCTGAAGGAGCAGGAGATATTTGAACCTGAAACCGGTGGAATTTCCATCAGCATTAGAGTGCCTTCAGAGGCACTACAGTTGTGGAAAGGATACTCCGGAGCATTACCGGATGTGCTGGGAAACGCGATAAAAGCCTAGAAATACGGTTATTTTTGCAACAGTTCTTCAAGATCAAAGTGTAAATTTGGTATTCTACAATTAGCTGTCTGTGCCTAAAATCAGCATTTGCTTTTATAAATCATTATGACCAACAAATTAGTATTTTAACGCTGACGATACTATTCTAACAAAATCAAATATAATTTCAAGAATTTACTTCTAAATGCTCACCTTCAAAGTTTCATATACAAATAATATTACCTAATACACATTTCCAAAATGCTCTACAAATCACTCCGGTGATTATGTTGCGTACATCTAGATAAGACCAGTTCGCAGTGACTCGTGAGCATCTTCTTAAATCCAACTTCTCTGTCAAACATAACCCAAACTTGTACCCATTAAGAGTCGATCGTTAGCATACAAATGTGCGTCGTATTGAAACACAGCCGCATTAAGCGGTAACCCTTCGTGTTCGAACTTACAGTCAACTAACTTCTTCCCTCGCGTAGAACACATCATACGCCGCTATGCATTGAAATTTGCCACCAAAGGCACCAAATAAAGCAGTAGAATAAGTCAAACCATTTAATATCCATTATCTTCTCTACGTGAGCGTGAACCGTTTGCGGGAAGCTGTTTCTTCCCTGTGCTTCTTACATGACGAAGAAGCCAAAACACGCAACAGTATCAGTTCAGGGACAAATCGGGAGCCACCAGTTACTTGGTTGCAGGATTTACGTTCACTGCTCATTCTGGTCCCCTTCCCCGTAGGAAAATAACTAACGCGAGTGAATGGCTGCGCGATATAGGGTGACCATTTCTTGTCTGTCCTAGCTGCTTATTCGTATTCCGCTTTCGTTTCGGGTACTTTGAGGTTAATTTATGCTTATGATGCCTGGCTCGGAAAGTGAAAAAAACAACGGAGGGAAAAGAGAAAGAAATCTTTCGCTCCATGCGTGTCTGTTGAGAGTTCTACGGCGGGACGGGGTGAAATGTGCCGGCACGCGCCCGTTTGTCAAACAAGGACTCGAAGGTCGGAGAGGTCCTTTTTCATGCCGTTTTACGGCCGAAGATGTCTTGCCGAAACTAACAACTGTTCCATCGGTAGGATTAGTGAAGCAGGAAAGATCGAACGATAGGGTCGCTCGGTTTGGGTCTTTCACAGTGTACTGTTTTGGATTGGTAACTTCAAAATACCCCCATTAGTTCCATGGACTGGATTGCTTTCAGTAGTTTAATTAGAATGTATCACCAACAGATGTCAGAGCATGTGGCTTATCTTAATTCACGTCGTATTTCCTCCATGTTCAAAACACTTCAAACTGTATTATTTCTCCAGGGACCATCTTGCATGTGTCGCAAGAGTTAATGACCTTGGCAAGAAAGGAAAACAAAAGTACGACATCCCAGACATTGTCAATAAACTTTCCAAGTGTTTCGTGACCATGCATAAGCTAAAAAAACGGTGACCATACCGCGTACGGAAGGCGTTAATTATTCACACATTCCGTGAGTGGTGTTGGGCACAGTTCACTTGACACCTGTCACGGTATTTTGGAACAGTTGTATCGCATTGTCTAGCGCACGTTGGAAGAGGTGTGAAACTGTGTCGCTTGAGGTTGCCGCCATCCGTCATCACATCAACTACATGACATAGAAAAACATACCCTGGAGCAGGTGTTAACTTCCTCCAAGGTGTCAAATTATAATCGCATATAGCAATGTGTCCTGTTAACTACAACCTCCAACTAATTGTTTCAACAAGCTACCTAGCCGAAGGAAGAATGGTTCTTTTCTTCACAGCCCTTTGGAATTCCTGAAAACGGCTATATCTTCAACAGTAACTTACGATCGGTTGTTCACGCTCCAGGATGGTTTTATTTTTATTGAATACACGTCTTCAAATAAACTCACCACTAGCTCCCGGGAGCATCATTTCGTAATGATTGAATTAAAGTACGCTACCCAAAAGCCCTAGTAAATATCGAAAAGTTAACTAATGCACATTCCAACCCATTAGAAGGCTCTCTTACAGCGAACCAATTGTTTGATTTACGAGTCCCAAGCCAAGCAGCTACCATACCACGTTTACCGTGTCATTAAGGTATGGTCTCCTCGGTGGTATAGGTGAACCATAGTTTTATGTGCGTCCCCAATGTAACCGGCCAACCGTACGGTAACAGTGCCTCTGGAGAGATACCCGAACGCGTGGATCTGTGAGCGTTATGAATGTTTTACAAGTGTTCTAAGTAGAAATTGTCTGCATGTTTGTGGGGTTGCTGATGGTAGGGGCACACTTTATGCCGATGTTTGGAGTGTGGCTACTGTGCTACCCGGGGCTAGGTAAAGCAGGGGTCTGCAGTCTTGACATAGCAAACAAGTTCAATGTGAGAAAACAGGTGATTTAAATGTTATTGCACTCTTGTCAAAGGGAAAACTTGTTTCGTTGTGTTACATGAATAAGCTTCAAAAAATGTTCATGTCCAATAAAACTGTCCATCTTTATAATGTCACCAGCAAACGGTTGAAAGAAACATCCATTCCAAACCCCATTTTTATCAATCCAAGATAAATGGGACTTGTGTAAACGACATCCCAAACATAGTGGCTCGGTTTGGCACTCCTGCCCGGAACCGATATCCTACAGAATAATGTATGGTAACAAAAAAGCGAAGCTAAACTAAATCGTTCCACCCAGAAATCAGTCTTCCTAGATTTTTTTTTACTAACAACTGTAATGTTAACTCTTCCCTGCAGGATCAAGCCCTTAACACGCCCTTCCAATCGTTTCGGAGGAACTTTTTCCTAGCTGCCATTTATAATGCAGACCCTCCTTCTCTCTAGATGTCTTCGAACTGGGCATCGTATTCCAGTAGAAACGTAGACAGGCTTTGTTCCGAAAACTCACTGGGCACAGAGATAGAAATTTGAATAATGCTTTTCAATTGTCTTGCTTGCATGAGGAGCATTCTCCACATCCCCGTTCTTGCTACTATCGTTTGCGAATAAAGCCTCGGACTTATCGCAGCAGGAGATGCCGCCGGTAGTGTTGGAGAGCAGAGACAAAGAGGAAGAAAAAACGACATTCAAGGAAGTAAGCCGACAGGGCTGAAAGTGGGCAGCCCTGATGGCCTTAGCAACGGAACTCGAGCAGAGTGGAGTAGGCTTGCGGTCAAGCTCTTTACAACCCTCTGTGCCGTGCTTTCACCCACCCGATACAGAGAAGCAAAAGTTCCGGCGCTTAATTGCTCTCTATTTTCAGAATATTAGACATTTGGGATCAAGCTCTCGTCCGGATGCGCAGAATGGGCACGGAGAGAGGAAAAACTATCCTTCCATGGACCATCTTTACTCTCGTTACTGCCAACCGCCAGCCTTCCGGCCAGTGACAAAAGCTTTTTGCCAAATAATCTCTTTGTTGAGCAAGAGTCATAAAAATAAACATTAACTCGACACCGGGTCCTGCCAGGTTTGGCCAAGCGGGCTCCTGCTACAGTGCTGGGAGACCGTTCTACCTTCACGTCCGATGCAGTTCGTGTTTTGAACGAGACTCGATCAGATGTCAGATGAGCGGGATGACTTCGTTGCCCGGGCGAACACCAAGATCCAATGAACATGTTCACGGATTAGCCAACCACCGTTCGGCCGGGAAGGGGTATAGGAACGAGACATTAAAAAACTGGAACCCCGTATCGCACCTGAGTCTTCGGTCCTGAGCAAATAGTCTTCCCCGTGTTGGGAACCTCCGCATCGCTTCCGCTTTGCGAGTCTTTAACGGGTTGTTTGAGTTTCGACTCCGATAGCACCGTGCTTAGGACGATAAAATGCCGTTCAGCAGAGCGTTGGCAGAGCCATTTTTATCCTCACCAAACGAACGGTTTTGTGGGTGGGCACACACTACTACTACTACAGACACCTGAGCTTGAGCAGAATTGATTTTCTCCTGAAGCGATGTTCTGCAACGGACAGATTGATCCGCCTAACTCTCGAAGTTTTTTTTTACTTATGAAACCAACGGCGTCCTCTTCTCGGTAGATTTGGGTCGCAAGCTTCGACAAGAAATTCCAGCACCATCTTCGAAGAGTGTGTGTGCTACCTGTTTTTTCTACGCTCGTTCGTTTCTAGCTCATCTTCAAAATTCTATCCAACCCACTGGCTCCATTCTGGGCGATGGTGCGATGTGGGCTCATTCGTAGTGTGCGGCTCATTTTTCAGACTCCCAGCACCTCGGCAGTAGCATCATTCCGGGCGACCGAATGGATCGCATCCCGTAGTCGATTTTCCTGACAGGCAGCGCTTCTGGTGCTTATTTTGCTGCTGTCAGTGCAAGTTCTTGCACTGTTTTCTTGATGTCGTTTTTTGTCTGCGATGCATTTTAGATTTGACTGCTTTTTTTCTTATGATGCTCCTGCTTAAGAGTATGATTTGTTGCTAGAATGTTATGCTTCTTTGAACAATTCTTCGCACACTTTCAATGAGGCAACAAGGCAGCGAGCAAAAACAGTAGTGGCTGTAGGCAAACACTACAAAACAAATGGGCTGCACGACACTGCACAAGGAGCGGGAGCAAAAAGAACAAGGAGAGAAAAAGGAGCTATC
The DNA here is from genome assembly GCF_016920715.1 of Anopheles arabiensis. NCBI lineage: Eukaryota > Metazoa > Arthropoda > Insecta > Diptera > Culicidae > Anopheles > Anopheles arabiensis. The sequence continues at coordinate 79,862,836 of NC_053518.1, forward strand.
TTCTTAGTAGAACGATATCAAAAAAAAAAAAACCCCGTACGATAAAACCGCACACTATAAAGCCGGGAAGATTCGGGGCAGTTGTTTCTCTTTTTTTCATAATGATCATAATTGCAATCATAAAGCGAGTCAAAGCCAGAAGTGCACTGACAGGGTAAAGGGGGTAGGGGGGGGGAGAAAAATGCTTCCAAGCATTATGAAAATAATGGCGGAAAAATCTGTTTGATGAAACTACAAGCACAGCGCAAGGAATGGGATGAGAGCGGCCAACATAGACAATGTTCTCAAGTGTTCTGATGATGTGTTTTTTTGCTGTTGTTGTCGTAGTGCTTTTTCTTGCCAAACATGATCAAAAGCATAATTGCTTGCTTCAGTTCGTAGTGAAGCGTGGTTGCGTGGTGGTTGAGGTTGTGTTGTCTCATCCAGCTTGTCTCATACACGCATTGCAAGAGATGATAAGCTCAAAGGATAAGTAGTTGCTTATTGTGCAGCGATAAGATTTATTTTTGGGTTTTGAAAGTCAACGACTAGAAAACGAATTAATTCGTTTTTCATTTTTACTTACACATCAGTGCGTGCTGACGGGTTTCAAGCGATTTATAGGAAATACGTACCTGAAATGAGAAAGAAAAAAGATAATTTTAATAAACATTTATCAACAAAACTGTGAAGCTTTAATTGAATATATTTAAATTAGACAAATCTCTTGCTTGGTTAAAAAAGCCTTCAAAAAATGTCCTTAAAATATATTCAAATATTTACGATTATTAAAAACAATGTTTAAATACATGTATTGAAACATAAACCAAAACAAAACATGACCAGAATAGAGTTATAATGCCTCACCAATTCTCGCACACAAGTTACAAGCAATGCCAGACGTACAAATTACCTGCAGACGATGGATAACGTAATTTGTCTAATTACCAACGTTCGCCCAGCCAAAAATAAAATCGTACAAAAGTGTACAAAAGCTTGCTACAATTTTCCGCCAACACCAATCAGGTGGAAAGCAGCATTGCACAGGAGCAAAAAAACCCTTTTTTTCCATTATTCCTCTTGTACCGCCGCTTCATGGGACGGGCCCCGGGAGTAAGCGCACACAATTGCTCAACATTGCACACAGGTGCTTTTACCGAGCATTAGATACCCCCACCCCGTCGTCGCGACGTGATCTCCTCGAAGCCGAATTGCCAAGCTCCGATTGTGTTCAAAATGCTAGACGCGCGGGCCAGCACCGATGTCCTTCTGACGCTAATAAAATCAGAAGAAAAGTACTCCTCCGCAAGCAGGTTGCTTATTTACGTTCGATTACTGTGTAAAGCACTTTGGCACGTTTCCGAGGATTTTCCTTTGCTTCGCATTCGGCGTATGTAGCAGCATTTGCTTCCCCGGCAAGCGTACCAAGCGTGCCAATTCGAAAGGAAATATCGATGTGTGGCGATGTGCAGTGCACAAAGGATTCTGTTGGGAGATGAACAAAAAAAAAACCTGGACCTCAGAATCGTTTCTGGTGGAATGCAACCAATTTAAAATCGTTGCCAATTCAGACCAATCGTTGATCGCTGTGTAGTAACGATCCACCTACCCACGATGAGATTTAAAGCGAAGGACATGTGTGAAATGCGCCGTTGGTATAGGTCATACAGCTAAAAAAACCCCGAAGAATGATGACGACTTCCCAACCGTTTGAGAACCAACATTTCCTGGAGGTACGAAAAAGTTGGTTTTAGACCCACTACCACCATGTTATGTCTCTGGTGCTACTGCTAACTCTACTGCTTCGTTAAAAAAAACAGGAAGAAACACCAGCGACGTGCCATGAGAATCTTCGTCTCCGTCACCATCACCAAAAAACCGTTGCATTGCAGATAATCAAGCTTTCTCTTCTACTTGTAAGCTGTCATGGATGGCGCGTTGCAAAAACACATCGGAAAGCAGAAGTGCTCGTAATATGAAAATCTAATTTGCTTTCGCATCCGTTTCCGTCAACGGATAAATTCGTCGTCCTAAAACGGGCGTACACAGGCCGGAGGTGTACACGGACACACGATATGTACGGAGAGTGATGCACTTCCGTCCTCCTCGCTGACTGCACAGTGGGGCATACAGAGCTGGAACTTTCGCCAAATGAAATTTCACTTTTAACTCTCTATCTCTCTGTTTTTGCTATTTCCCATACAACCGGTGCTTTTAGTTATCAGTAGCAGTGGCTTTCTGGGCAAATATTTTTTGTATCTGTTTTTGCTTCCCTCGAAAGCTACACAGATCGATTTGTCCCGACGGTATAATCCCGGGACGGACTCTTGTCCTTACCCCACAACCCACTGCAAGATCCTAGAGCACGATACACACGCGACATGGAATGGAATATAAAATGCACATGCACATTTTTTCCCTCGGCAAGTGTCCTTCCGTGCTGGTTCTTTCCCTTTTTTCAGGCGGTAGCAGACTCATTGCTTCTTCATTGCCCTTTTCATCTCCTATGCAACGTCCCAGGAAGGTTCTGCCACCCGTAGGAACAAATTTCAAGCAAATTAATTTATAAAATTTGCAACCCCACCCGCGCCACTGAGCGCGGTGCACTTCCGTATTCCGCGCGCGGTTGAAACTTTTGCGTCGCTAATTTTATTCGAAACGTCGTCGGGGAAGAGTGCGGCCCACACACCACTCCGATACAGACACGCTGAGGGAGTCATCGCTCGGAGGAAAAGCGCTTGCAAATTGGTCTCAAGAGAGTGAACCTCCCGGGTTCCGGGTGGAATGAAGTAAAAGTTGTCGCGATTAAAGCTGGCAAGAAAAGCGGAACGTCCTTATAGGAGTAAAAGCTTATCTTTTCCTTCGTAACATTGCGAATAGCGAGAGAAAAAAGCACTCTCACAAACGCACTTACTTCTATAATAATCTACAACTTTCCGTCTCGGTGGGAAAGATTGGTTAGTGGCGGTGATTAAATATTTAAATTTTGCACTACAATATTTATTTGCTCTGCAGCACGCGAACAGCTCACCCAATTATAAAGAAGGAAACTGAAGTAAAAGGATTTCCCGTTCGTAGTAAGTTTGTGTAGTATAATTAGCGTTGCTACATCACAGCGATAGTTTATTTTTGCGGCAGGAGATGCTTTCAGTTCGAGTTCAATGAGCGGTTGAAGAGAATAATCAAAACAAATTGGATTCAAATTTTTGGTTTATTTTGACTTCAGTTCGTGAGTAAGCATGAAGATGGTTGTCATTTTCAAACGACACTTTGAGATGGGAATTTTTTTCATTCTTACTTAAGTTTATACTATATACATTAATACCGGCTTCAAGTATAAACTTGCGAACATGAGAAATACTAGAAAATGTAAAAATTCAAACATGAAATGTCAGGAATTCCATACAATCAGCAAGAATTCGCTTTCTCTATCCGTATTACCTTTACATCACATTGGTAATTGTGATTTAAAACCCTCTGCCCATCAACGACTACAACCGAAGGTTTCAACCCGAGCCTGGTAATCCAATAACGCCTGTTTAAACCTTCTCAAGATTCCAGATTTTCAAGAACGCATCATGTTCCGTCAATGAATAGTCCGATTTGCTTTCTTATCCTTCCATCATCTTGAGCAGAGACAAGAGGTCCTTGATCCGTCCCGTACCCCTTAATCCCATTTGATTTCTCATCCCGCGGTGGCTACGGTTCTTCAGCTGACGTGTGTAACATGGTTTCAGTTTACCCGGTTCGTCTGGGCATATGGCCTTTCAACATCAATCACACGTAATAGGAAGCAGAACTAGAAAAATGATGCCGGATCGTTATCGATGAGTCCCTCGTTTTTTGTCGACGAAACAGTGTATCGGGTAGAAGAAAACCTTTTCCCTTTGACCGGAAGATTTCACGCTCCTTATCTAGATCACATCCAGGAAACTAAATTAAATCAGTAAAATAAGGTCCAATTCTGTGCAGTGAAAAGAAAAACCCCATGGCTGAGATCCTTTCACTCTTTTGTCTACATTAAAAGCTATGTTTGTTGTTGTGCAACATTCAGCCTCGCTTGATTAAACTGTATCATTACGAGGCGAGTTTGGAAGTTTTCCTATTGAGCGGCTTAAATTTAGCATTATTATAATGGCTGTCGATTTCGATAATGTACTCTCCCGTGCGCCGTAATTCAATCGATCGGAAGTTAACGCCTCACCGCAGAGGACGCGTGTGTGCAGAAGCAGAGTGTGGACGTTCCTTAATGCGAACAGTTTTCGCACTAAAAACCAACACCGCCACCTACCAACCGATGGGCAAAACTTTTCAAAGCCTGAGCCCTGAAATGGGAGCAGCAACACCTGGTGCGTGAAATTAGTACGAAAGTTTCCTGCCCTGGATACAGACGCCGCACGTCCCTTGTAGTTGTGAATGGGTGTAAGGGGCATTCGTCCCTTTTTTTTGGATGCTTGTTGTTCGAAGTGTCGTAACGTTACCCCGCTTTTGTCCAAATTTGATCGAGTGTTTCAGATATGGTCCAAATATACCGGAGAAACTACCACCGTTAAGCACACTGTGGCGGAGGTAAACACCGGAAAGCGAGAAAGTGTGCGTTCTTCGTTGTTGCCCTGTTCCGAGGCATTAGGAGGTCCTTTGGCGGTTGCAAGTAAGGGTGCGCAGGTAAAATATGTGTGACTCGTGCCAATTTGTAACACCTTTTATGTACCCTACGGGCGTATGTGTATGCACATCGGGCCAACTTCACCAACTACCGGAAATTGTTCTACGACATCGGGCACGAAAGTGTGTATGTGTGTGTGTGTTTGCAGCCAGAGGCTGGTTGGATACAGAGGAGCCTGACAAGACGGCAACCTACCTCAGAGCACATAAAAATCAACATTAGAATAATGACCTGTATCCGGTCAAATACACACACACACTCCTGTTAGGTAGAGAGGAACCGTAGAAACGGGAAACTTTTGTCCGCTCCTCCCCTAGCCGGAGGTGGCACTTTTGATGTTGCGTCAAAGCACACGTCTCCTGTTGGAACTTTGTTTTGCGACACACACACACACATACAGTGTGTGTCTTTTCACATCGTTTGTTGGTGTAAGCTGTTTGCAACAGAGCTCGTTTACGTCGGGATATACTACACTGTCGAGCGCTCCACACAGTTTGGGTATTGTTTGGTCAGGCCAGGAAACCACATGTTCTTTTTCTCATTAGTCACACGACGTCATCTACTCTGGTGGACTTGCTGGAGATCACTTAGTTGCTGATTGGTGGTTGATAGGAGCAGTATTGCATGCAAGAATAACGTGGTCTTTAAACGTTCAATTGTACTTGTTGATGGAATTCTAGCAGGTCCTAAGTGATATCTGTTTTAGATTCCAGCAATATTATTGGAAACTTAGTCACAATACAACTGATTTTATATTGACAATTTGGCAACAGTTCGCCGGTTTTGTGTCAAAAATCAACACCGAAATCAGTCTGAATCAAACATTAAAAAATTGCTGATCAAATATCTAGTCTCAAGTCACTGAGAGAATATTATTGTAATATCTACATTCATTCTGATGTACTGTGGGGCATATCCAAAAACATTTGCAAGATAAGACGATGATCTTGTCATAAATTATATATTCTCAATGTTTTCTAATTGTTTTAATTGTCCCAAATGGCGAGGATTTTTCTGCAAAATAGGAAAACTAATGGCATTTCTGTTGTTCGCTATCTCCCCGAGCAAAAGCACCACGTCTTTAGGAGTGAAACGAAATGTGTCTCCACTAAAACCAAAACATTTTAAATTGCTTAGCCTTACCAATTTCGGAGTGGTTAAAATATTCTACACCAAAAAAAATTAAACTAGTTTTTCATTGAAATGAGTTTTACGGTGCCGTATAGAATGAGGATAGTCAGCACTATATCAAAGGACACCTAAACACAGACACAGCGGCCCCCTTAGGGAACGAGACGACTAACCGATTAGTCTGGACGCTCTGTATGACGTGAACAAACAAAAAAACTTAAGTGTGAGTGCGAAAAAAACATTTTTTTCTTCACTCTCTCACTCTGTCACTCTGTTTAACGACCGAAACCGCTGTCGATTTTGTCGAGGATAAAGTTTAAGCGGTCCACTTTTCCGTTCAACATTTTGAGGTTGCTGGTCGGTTTTTTTTTTGTCCTCCTATTTCTCACCCACATCCGCACTCAGGCACAAGTTTCCTTCATTCTAGATTTTAGCCTTGCTAGGTCTATGCTCGAAAAGCTATTCCGTTTCTCTCTTTTTTTTTAACTAAACTCATTCATGTTCATTTTTTTCTTATTCCCGATGTGTGTCCTACACATCTATGCTGCATCCTTCCCACGGATACCCTTTTCATTTGGCTAGCTCCAAAGCCAGGCACGAGCGAAGATAGGCCAGAAGACGAAGTGGAGGCAACACTGTTCTGCCTTACGCTGCTATTCCCGGCGTTAAGCTGGCAGGATTTAAAAGCTAAAACTTCCGCCAAACCGAGCTAACGAGTGCTTCGGGCCGCAAGCGAGGCGATGATGACGAGATGCTCCACCATGTTGGCATCTGAAAGCATCCACCAGTGTGTGTGTGTGTTTGTGTGTGGATAAGGGAACGAAAAAGGCATAGGGATTTTCCCACATCCCACGGTTGAGACACACACACAGGGTTTTGGAAGCCGTTGATGGAAGCGAAGGATTTAAACTGATTTCACTGTGCCGAGCATCCAAGCGCGCGCGCGCTCGTCCTTCTTGTCACATACGTGTGTGTCTTCACATTACGCTTTCCATCGCGGCGCTTTTCTCACAGTGGTGGTGTCGCTAATGCTCGCTCAAGTGTAAACATGATGGTGAAGAGGTACCCACGTCTACATGCCCGTCCACTGGCAAGATGGGGCCAGAAGATATTTTCTCAGATAGCTGAGGACATTACTTTTCCGCTGCATTTTTAGGCGAGGCAGAAGAGTTTGGGGGAGGAAAAAAACCCCCCGACACACATCCTGACACAGGACGATGTCGAGCGCTTGCTGGCTCGGTTAAGCATGATCCACAGCATCATTTCCGATGCAATTCACTTGCCGGTGGTGGGAAGCAAGGAAGCTTTTGGAGCACGATAACGGAGATACACTCATGCCCGTACGTAGTAAGTGCATCGTCCGCGTAAATGCATTTAAGAAGGAGTGGGCAAAATGGATGGGGCGACCATAGCAAAACAAACGAAACATACTAGAAGATGCAAGGGAAAAAGTCTCGGCTGGAAGGAAGCAAATGTGAAAAACGCTCAAGCTTTTCATTTTTGCTTTTACCGAGGTTGCTTTTAAGCTCTAACTGCAGCGTGGAATCTTTGACATTTCAAAGACATATTGTTGTTGCCTGATATATATGATAAAACTTATTTAATGGAAAACATATCGCTTTTTGTAACGGTAAAACTGCTTCATGTAATCTTGTCGAAATTTAATTAAATTTAAGCTACACAACCCAAAGTAGTATTAAACGTTAGTCTAGATGATATGTTTGAAAAACGATACAGACAGACGATTTGAGCTACGATTTGTGGAGCTATTCCTATCAAGTTCTTTTTTTTCGCAAGAGTTGTTCCAACAATTGATGTTTGTTATTTTCAGACACTTTTACTTTCTCCATCTCCACCACACCACGTCTGGCAAAAGAAAGCAAAACTTTTGGTCACTTTTGGCACTGCTTTCAAGAACTATAAACTACCAAAAAAACGGGAGAAAAACTTCTCGTCTGACAAGACATATCTTCCAGCAAAATATCGGACACTTTTCGCCACGACCGTAGAGAGCGTGTGGTTGCGCGGCTCGTGATCACTCGATGAAGTGGTAATTGAATGTTTGAAACTTCGTTTCGATTCCGCATCAGGAAAGGGACAACAAACTGAATCACAAAACCAAGCCTCCCAGCTCTCCGAAAGGTCTGAATCGGTTTCCAGGCTCTTCAGAGTCATCCATTCGTGTCAACTTTCTGTGCGCGTTTTATCTTCCCTCGGAATCGAATAGGCCTGTGCTGCGCGCCTTTGATGTCATTTGCGCCCTCCCAAAAACGCCTCAGGTTCGTCAGCGGGAAAGATTTTGCGGTCGGATGGTACACTTCTTCTCGATGTACTGGTTTCACCTTCGCCTGCAGTACTGCCGTTCAGCGTACAAAAAAAGCCTGCACCGAAACACATCGATTCGAAACCAACAAACGGAGAGTCAAAGACTCGAAACATGACCGACGACTGCCTTCAGGCGATAGAATGCATTTCCTGCACGAGGTGTGTGTTTTTGGCAAACTGAAACCAGCGGGCGAAAAGCTTTTTTTAGTTTAGAGGATTTTTTGTTTGTTATTGAGTCACACAGCCTTGCTGGTTAGGAGTGGGCGATCGAATACGCCACAGCGTGATATTGGATGCGACATCTGCAATAAAATCGAAAGGATGGAAACTCCTTTGCAGGCAGCTGCTTGTGCCGATCGAGGATTATGGCTCCAGGCAATGAACTTGACAATTGCAGTGGTAATTCTAGGTTGGATATAAGGTTATGAGGACAAGCCCGGGAAGAGTTCAGAAAGGTTGTCAAGGCCAGGAAGAATTAAAGAAAAAGGCCAGCGAGCACATGCACTTTTAATTGGTAAAGAGCGTTATCACTTGGAATTCATTGAAAAGCACAACAAAGATCAAAGCGAGCGATTAAAAGAAAGCAAGTAGGACACAAAGAGCAAAATATATCAACTTAATATAAGAGTTTTAATAGAGACAACATAAGTATTACAAGCAGTATTTCTAAAAACTATTCGGTCGTTCTACAAATTGTCAACCGACAAATTAGGCCACCATTCACGATCTGTCATTAAGCTGTAACATATTTCAAATCAACCCTGTCAAATGGAAGGCATTAAGGTGTCTCTAATATCCCATCCTAACATGGAACAAAATAGGAAGGTACCAGTAGGGATATAGCGGGATGTCGAAAAATCAAGAAATAGAACAACCATAAATCATGTACACGGTCCACAAACACACCCATTGGCTATCGATGAATGACGGATATTCCCCCTGCGTGTGTCTTTGGCTTTGCTGCACACGGTAGATTAATGCAGCAGCTGCAGTTGTGTGCCAATTATCGGGGTGTGTGTGTGATGCACATGCACCTCTCTCCCGCCGCTCAATGCACATGTAAAACCACAGGCTGATCGAACCGAATCTTACACACGCACACAATCGGACAGATTCCCGGGAGGGACGGAATCAAATGTATGGTTCCCCTCCGTACCGGATTTTTGATGATGCGCCGACAAACATTTGCCACCCGTCTTTCGGCCCCCGGTAGTCGTCGTCCAGTCGGGGCAATGATGTGTGGGCAATTATGAAACGTTTCATCAACGTCATCATCGATGGGTTTTAATGCTCGTCAATGGTTTCCACCGTTTCCACCGCCAGCGTGTGTGTCAGCCACACTGGGAAAACGCATCTAGGTGTGTGAAAAGTGACAGGGCACCGTTCCAATGACGGGTGCGTCGGTGGTACGCCATCACCCACGAAACCAACCTGCCGGCTGAGTTTGACAGTTCAAACATGACCAAACACGACCACCTTAGCGAAACGATGAAAAAAAGAAAAACAAACACACACACGACACGTTCGCCTGCCCATCTGTCAGCAGGAGAGCGGAATAACGAAGAACAAACGACCCGAAACATCGCCTTTGGCAGCTCTAAAACTTTAACGATCGGGCCATATTTACCAAACTAGAAGCCCCCAATCGAAATTAGACGATCCTAAAGACGATGGAGTGCCTAAAGCAACGCTGGAACATTTTTTTATTTAATTTATTTTAAAACATTGGTCGTCATAATGTTGTGTGCTATCGTGGTCGTTGAGAAGTATTTTTAATGTCAAATGTGCCGTTAAAAAGCCACCACCACAAGTCGCCTTGAGGTATGCGGCGACTCATTACGCTCCAGAACCACCTTCCCCGAGGGATTCACTAAAAGACACCACCACGGTGTGACATCATTAAAATTGGGACATTAAAAAATTGTAGCTTCATCACACTAATGTCCCATCGCTGGTGGTGATGTGTTCGGTGGCGACGGCTCCTGCCATCACTCGTAAATCTTTCACAGCTAAAAGCGCATCAAAATACATCGCTGAGAAGTGATCAGCGAGACTGGGGCAGTGCGTTTATATGACAAGCGCCAGTGCTGTGATGGGATCTCTGCTACGCTACGCGCGAAAAGGAAGGGGCCTTTGAAGGAGAAGCATTTTTGTTGACTTTCAATAAAAACCCCACTAAATGGGAAAGAAACTCTACAACAAACACATTTTGTCGCAACTACTATGGTAGCTGGGGTTCGGTTGGAAGCTAGTTTTTAAAACACAAGAAAATCCCCTAAGCAAACATCGATGACATGGCTCACACATCGAACATCGGTGGCATGTTTGCACACACAAACTAGAAACTAGCTTCACCCTTTCAACTTTCGATGATGGATGGATGCTGGCAGGCTAAGAGCAGAAGGGATGACGAACAGTAAAAAAAGGAAAATGTAAAAATGAAAAATGAACGGTGGAAATATTTGGAATTTGGAATATTTTTCTTTTATTTTTACTGAAACATTTCACGTCCCTAGCAAAAATCATTTGATCCGGAAGCATTTTTTCCTTTGTCATTTGTTTGTTCCATTCATTTATTTGTTATTTTGTTTTGGGGAATTGCATGCAATAAGTAAGTCTTAATTTTTAATGTATCTCACCATTTATCTCATTTATCATTATTTAAAAGGAGATTTACTTATTTTTGTTCATCAATTTAGTTAAAGCTATAAAAGCACACTAATTTGCCAAATCTATGTTGATGTCTAACTTTCTCTCTCCAACAGTGTCGGTGCGAAACTGTCATCCCGAACGAAACTAAAACTCTCCACTCATTCATCCACATGCCACCGTCCATCGTCAAGGGTCCTTTTCTTCTCCGGTGGAAAAGTTAATTGTTTTCAATTATGCAACTGCAATCGCCGCAGTGCCGAAATAATGTGCCAGCCGCGCCCGGCACGAACATCAGATTATTTGGTCCAAGCGCGCGCTCGCCATCAGTCGGTCGAGAGGTTAAGCAGAGCCACACGAGCGCGTGCGTTTCGCTGTATGTATGCATACCGAACCAGCTGCTGCAGCGCGGGCAGGGATGCACACAATGCAACCACGTCCGCGGAATGTGACCAACATTTTCCAACGCCGACACGTGCTTGTGCCCTCGGCTCGCGGTGGCGGCGGCAGAAGTTTGTTAGTCATATTTTAATTTTACCACTCGCGTCTGCCCGCCCGTCACCTTTTAGTTTGCGTTTGTCACGGAGCCAGGGGGCAGCGGCTGTGTATTATCTTCTCATTTTTATTTATTTTATACCAGCAGCTCCGTCATGTACGTGCAGTTCCTGCTTTTTTGTGTGTGTATTCTCTGTTTGTTTGCTGATGCACACACACACTGCACTGCACTGCGGTGCTGGTGGTGCGGTGTTTTGTGCTTTGTACTGTAAAAATAGCTTTATCTCGAAAAGTTCAAACGCAAACGCGAATGATGGCGTGACGCAAACCGAGAGGGGAGCAAGGTAAAGTTTAAACTAGTTTAAATTCCTCTCAGTCAAAAAAGTTCCGCGCAAACGTGCAATCAGTGGCGTAAGTGTTAGGTACTGTAGGTAGAGGGTTTTTTTTTTGGAAGTCTGACATGGTACATCAACAATTTGGATGAAAACGCATTTGGATGAACACCTGAAACAATTTGTCGAAGAATTTTGTGAGTCAGTTTTTTGTTCTGAATTGTTTTTGAATGTTTTGAAATATGTGTGAGCTATTAAACTACATTCAATTGATTTACAGTGATTAGGTGATTCTAGGCAAGTCGTCAGAAACGACAATCAATGAAAAACAATCCAATGATAACCCTTTATCGAATACGTCATACGTCTTTTGGGAAAGACATACAAATAAATTTATTTTTTTACAATTATCCTTGCAGTTATTCTTGTACGTTTAATTTATTACTGCAGATCTTTAGTCAGAAGTTTTGAATCTAAAAGCTCAATAAAATTTGATAAATCATGTAAGAAATCACATTCGTTATAGCGCAGATCGTAACAAAATCCAGCAGCATTCAGGGACTTTCATAAAAAAATACCCTTAAATTAAAACTTATACCATGCCGCATTCTCGTTGCGCCGGCTGCTTTATTTTTGTGGTCAATTACGCGACAGCCGGAAAATAAAACTCAACTTGTCACTGCTTCCCACCGCACCACTGCCTCTTCTTTTGCCTTTTAATATCAATAAAAAAAATCCTACAAAATTGTAACCTCCCGGAAGAGAAAATCTCCCGGTGCGAAAAACAAAACTGAACCACACCGCATCAGTATTCACGCCACCAGACGCCATAATTGCGGTGAAACATGCATCGAAGTACGTGACACACCAGCAACACCACCACTACCACACTACCCTCCAACAGAAGGTAGTTGAAATTCGCAACAGCAAAAGGAAAGCAAAATGAAACTCCAAAACCGCGCTCATTTTGCGAGCGAAAATAAACGTCCATCGTCCGATAAGAACATCGACTAACAAATAAAAAAAAAGACAACATGGAGCAGTACAATTCGAAAGCGTACCAACAAGCAACAATAAAAAGGACCACGCCAATGTGACCCGTTCTTAAATTAAAAAAAAAAATAAAACACATGAACGGTACCGCATTAACTTTTGGCTTTTCAGCAGCAAAAAAATAAAAAAAGATGAACACACCCCGGACCCTCCTCTTCTGAGTAAAGCAGGACGAAGGACGAACGTGCAAGATAGAATAAATTTTCATTACGTACAAGCCAAAAACCTTCTGCAGTGCAAATATTGATTCGTGACGCAAGAGTGTTATGAAGTTGCCGGATTTGGCTCCAACGGGTCACCAAAACAGGGTAGAGAGTGCTTATGGGTATGAGTGATGGTGGTGGTGGAATATATTCACATCAAAAACGCTGGACACCATCACTTGCTGAGATGAGCCGGGCTCTATGTCTCTATCGGAATTTCGCAGAAGGCACTCGGGTACGGGGCTCATAAAAATACACTTCCAGATCAAACGACTGTCGTGTAAGGATATTGGATCACCGTTTTAGTAGCAAGTTCGTCTGCGGATGAGAACTGCGGGAAAAAAATGCGGAGACGATTGGGTCATTAACCTTAACGAAGTGACTATGCCTCGTCCAGCGTCCTGATGATGAATAAAAGCTTTGACTGTTGATGAAACGAAGAAAACACCGATATCATGTAGTGGTCCAATTGTCTGAGTTCATATTTTTCGGGGAGCTTTTCCTCAGCATCGATTGATCTGCGGGACTGTGCAAATATGAGCCAATAAATCCGTCGGAATCCTTTCCGTCAAAAAATCAATTCCATCGCGCTATAATTCTCTGCCCGGACTTTCGGCAAAGGGGCAGACAAGAACGACCGGTCAGCAATGGTTCTAGCGACTTATGCACTCTGATGATGCTGGGATGCTTCCTGTGCGGGACGCGAAAAGTGTCTTGATTGGGTGCTCCTGTCTTTGCCACTGCCACCATCGGAATCAGGCGGATGAAGGATCAATCGAAAGCCACCGGAAGCCGACGCAAATGGAATGCTAATGCCAATGGTTCGCCCTTGCGTGTGTGTGCTGAACTCGGATTTGGTGTGTGTGTGGGGGTGGGTTTGTTTTCTGTTCGTTTCGGTTTTTTGTTTGAATTCTTTATTTTTTCTTGATTTTGTGTGGCCACATGGGAGCCTCAATCGTGCTCCAGCAACTTTCCAGTGGCAAGAAGTCTGGCAGGAAGGGACTGTCGACTCCCAACGGATGAACGTGCTTCAATCTTGTTCGCTCGTTTTCGATAGCAAAACCAAGGGAAGCTTAAATCTCGTAGGATTTTTTTTTGTTTGTCTGTTGGAAAAAATTTTCATTTTCCAACTGCTTCTACGCTCATACATAGATGTGTGTGCGCGTGGTGAAATCAAGAAAAGACAGCAGAAATATTAGACTTATGCACCCCACCTGGGGAATATTCTATCGATAACGAGATTCGATCGTTTTTTCCATCTGAAAGGGGAGAAAACTCATAATTCACCCAGCAGCGTGCTTCACGTGAAGGTCAAACACACCAATGTGTCGGCTTTAAATTGTGCAACCACCAATTTGTGGGCTTCATAATTTGATTATCCATCGCATAGGATGAGGGGGGGGGGGGGGCAAGGGTCCACAGGGTCAAGGAAAAATGATTTCAAAATGACTAACCATGCAACTAACAGGCACCGCAACCGCCGACGGCGAGTGGAAATGTACCAGAAAATTACCCAATTAAGCACACGTTCACTTTTTGACACGTACACGTACGCTGCAGTTCCACTCCTACCCGGGGTAAGCGATATAATCGATACGCGCTATTCCACCACCAACACCACCACCCCGAAAGGTCCAAAAGTGAACCGTCTCAATTTAAAATAACCCGTTTGTTAATTGAGTTCCGGCTGTTCCGCACTTAATCCTCTTCGACTTGGCCTGGGAAACTGTCACCTTGACGGGGGTTTTCTAATTATGATGATGATGCATTAGAGTTTAGTTAGGTAGGAGGGGGTTGCATGAATTAAGTTGAGTTAGGAAAATTAAGACGGATAATATACATCGGAACTATTAACTAGAGTGTTGGGAAATTGATATCGAGGGAGGAAAATGCAATCACTTTAGTAATATTTAAAAGTTTTTGTTTATACAATTAATCGACCAAATTTATTTTCCGTTTAAATTTCATTCTTCATTTTGTAATATTTCAAATTTATCCGAGCAAAACTGATAAGACGCTTTTACGAAAAAATGAGTGAAACAAACTTCAAAATTTGAGTACAAAAATTGTATTCAAATTGTGTAAAATGCGTCTAAAGTTGTGCTCACCGTTCGTTGAATTACAGAACACATTTACTGTTGCCCGCTTGGTTTGGGGCGTTTTCGTTTTGGGTGCAACGGTGTACGGCACCCTCGAATGTCACCAGACAGCTAATCAATAACCCATTAGAATAAATTACCGTTATTTTAAAGCATAATTGAAACCCATTACAACGAGAGCACTACAGCAGGGGTCGGGCCATGATGACCACCATCACGTTTGCACACGTACGCGCGTTTGAAACGGCTAGCTCAACCTCGTCCCCTGGAGAGTAACTTCCATCGACCAGCACCACCCTCAGCGACTGCCATCACCATCATCAGCGAGTCGTTTCGCTCATTTTTCGGTTCAAAAATTAAATTATCCTTTATTTTTGACGGGCCGCCGACCGACACAACAGAGTGGATGAGCGCGACGTGATTAAACTAATTTAACCATTCGGGTCATCAAATGTGGAGCGAAAAAAAAGAAAGGAAATAAAAGCCGAACACGGCATAAGGGCACGGAAAATCCATCTGTCACAGCCGTCGTGCAGCAAATGTCAATGTGAAATTGTCCCCGTGTTTCGGTTGAAATGTAACGAGCTAACATACGCCTTCGGCCTCCTTAATAAGCGCTACCATTACGAAACCATCACATCACTGTGCGGATAGGGACAGTGAATCAGGATTTTGTTTAAACCTACACGGCTACCAGAGATTACACCGACAGTGGGCGGTCCTGCTTTCCACCGTTCCTGTTGCCTAACTAAAAGGAGTACCTTTTAGGCTTGTTGAAGTTTTGTTGTTGTTGCTGTTGTTCCTTTGTTTCCTTCTGCAAATGTTTCGGAAGCAAATGTTCTCACCAACCACAAACAGCCGCAGCTTGTCCGCGGTTTTTGGGGGAAAATTGAAATTCATGCCTCCTAGAAAACCGCGCCAAAATCTCGTGCGATCTGCTCCGCAAGAGGCTGCTGCTTTTCCAGTGTTATGCTAATGATGCTCGCGGCTTCCCGGACCGATGATGGGCCGCGATTTTCCGAAAACCGACGACAACGACGACGACGACGACCAGCATCCGCGGGGAGGCTTGTGGTTTTGGCTTTTTCGGAGCAGATGTTTCTTTCGTACTCCCACTGTCGTCCGACGAATGTGCTCCTCCGATAGATCTGCTGCTTGGCGAGCGAAAGATTGTGAATCGTTGTGCGACGGTCGGGTGACGCTTGTTTACCGGTGGTCCAGTGAACATTTCCAGCAAGCACCCCTTATGGATGCGAACATTTGCAAAACAACCAGCTGGCAACGATAGCGACGGCATATCCGGACAGATCGCGCACTGACCGCGCTCTACGTTGGCTCACAAATTTGCCAACTGTACCGCTCGCCGAGACCACGGCGCGATGAATCAGAATTTTACAGTCCCATGCCGGAAGTAACGGCAGCAGCTCGGTTCGTAATCCTTACGTGACCATTATGCAGCGATCCGCCATATCCAAAAGCTCCATATACAGCCAACCGTATACGCCCGCCCCAGTTGCAGATGACATGCAAATAATGCGCGAGCGCTTTTGTGCTAATACATCCATCTTGGTGCTGTGCGCTGTGATGAAGAGCCCTGGGCAGATAACCCAAGCCGGGCTGAGCTTTTCCCTCCCATTGGAAATGGGTTTCTTTTTTGCTGTTGGAACGGGGGATACACCAGAACCATTTCGGGCTTGCAGGTTGCATGCTTTTTTGCATCACGGAGCGGCACGACCTCGGTAAGGTACGAGATTCGGCGTGTCGAGAGATAGCTCGGTAAGCTGGACGCATCCCGGAAGCATACATCTTTGGACGGTCCTCCTGAAATGGATGGCAGTGTGCGTGCCTGTGTGCGTGCTGTCACCGTAATGTCCGCAGATTGAGGTTGTCTTTCGACTGCTGTTTTTGGGTTATGGTATGTGTGCAAGGGAAAGAACACAGGTGTGTTGCCGGCTTTTGAACTGCTTTACGAATGCCATGCTCTTCAACCTGGATAAAGATCTTTAAAGCTAAGTTTATTACGAATCGCTTGGAGAAGAATTGTTGAAATCATTTTTTATGTAAGATGTTGAAGGTTTAAAGACGACTGACTCTAGCATTCATTGATCTTAATTGTGTTTTTCTACTGTTCCATTGAAATTACACAACTTTTCCATAGTTGACGGTTATCTCAGTAGGTGAACTGAAGCTGAACACTCTCC
The DNA here is from genome assembly GCF_016920715.1 of Anopheles arabiensis. Taxonomy (NCBI): domain Eukaryota; kingdom Metazoa; phylum Arthropoda; class Insecta; order Diptera; family Culicidae; genus Anopheles; species Anopheles arabiensis. Next base: position 79,879,969 of record NC_053518.1, read on the forward strand.
TTCATCATCGTGCCAACCACAGCCAGTTTTGCAAATAATTGATACTGTATTGAGCAAACTTTGCAGCAATTGCCTCGCACTATCCACCATAATTACCAACTTAAACCAATCATTACGTCGAGCTGCTGCTTATCATTTGCAACCTCCTGTCGGTGTGCAATGGCCGGCGGTACTGTATGCGTCACTGCTCGCCAGCATAACTTCATCCCATAAAGCGATCGTAGCTCCATCCGTACGTACAATTGTGCACTTTTTATTCCCCCAAAGCGGGTATAGTAGCAAAAACAAGCAAGCCATAGATGCAGCTAAAGCGACCGAACGAGAAGCGCGAACGACTTCAGGTCTAGTAGTGGCATTCTAACTGCCACTCGCATGAAAGAGCAAACGTGCATGGAGAAATGATACGTTGCTGTCGGAGTGTACAGACGGCTACAGTACAGAATTAAATTGAAAGGCATGGCTGAACCACCTGTACACACCGAACATTAACGTTCTTTGGTTCTCCTCCCCCCCCGGACGAACGAAGGTGCAGATGGAATAGGTGCACTAGAGTGCTGGGGCAAATGCGCTCCCAGGAGGAGGAGGGGATAGTGAAAAATGTGTTAATCAACTTAATTGAGAATAGAGTTTTCCACTTGAAAAATCAAATTGCACTTCCTCACGCAGGTCGAGCGCACGGCAGAGTGGAAACGCATTTAGTGCTGCGGCGCATACCTATTGCTGAACAGCATCGATGTCTAGGTGGCATAGGGCGTATAATGGGGAGTAGGTAGGCAATTAGGTGCCTTTTTAATAAATTTTCCCATTAGCGGAGCGGTGCGTGTGCGAAATTCAAATTAATTTGGGATATTTCAGCGCAGTTTTATTGCGTAGTTTGATAGATCCTGACATCCGCTCAAACTAAGCAGATAAAAAAAATTGCAATAAGTGCATTCTATTGCTTTTTCAAACGTTTTATTTCTTTTAGAACCTTAAAATTTCATCAGTAGAATCGTTGTCTGCCAATAAACAATATTTTGATTTTCAGTAAACAATTTGAATGAGAAAATAAATTGTAAGGGTTTTGGTGAATCTGTTAGTTTGAGTTATACAATATTTGGGAATCGGCTTTTACCGTTTTGAGACTGTTACTGGAATTCTTCGTATAGAAATAAATATCAAAAAATTTAGATCAGTTCCGGTTATTATGATAAAAGTACAAATACTCATGCTGCAATAACGTTATCTACATTCATCCAACATCTGCCAATTCTATCAAAATTCTTCAAAAGTCTTCAAAAACAGTTTTACCCTATCACTGTAGAGTTTATGCAAAAAAATCCGCATACCTTTGACTAATCGTTTCTACCAGATTGGATCATCTTAGTTTGATAATATAAGCTTTTATTAACAAAGATTAAATTTGATATTCAATATTTGTGTTCAAGTCAAATGTTGGGCATAAAAAAAAACATTCAACACATTCCAACATGGTGCAGATATTTCACACAGATGCAAATCCTTGTATACCAATTTACAATGACATACAAAAACCAATCCTCCTAATGACTTTCCCTAGCATGCGTACACGGTGCACTCATCACAGCCATTAGGCAACGCAATAAAAACTGCAATATTGTACCTCCGTAAGAACTCTGCTCCAATTGCAAACTATACCAGAGCGGAATTCTCGTCGTGTTCTTACCACCAGCTAGCTCATCAGCTCCAACTGTTGTAGTAATGCCAATCGAAAAAGTCCATTATCTCATAAAACACGTTTACAGCTCCCAGTTTCTTGTAATCCCACAATCGAACGATCAATACGCTTACACATGGTTACACGATTGCATCACAATGTGGCAAAGGTTCCTCTCCCACACTGGCCGCACCAAGAAAGTATCTACAACAACTATGCATGCATGCAAACTTTCGTCTACACAACCGTACAAGAGTACCCCCGCACGTAACAATAGTTAAAAGCCCATAAAACATTGTGTTTGAGTGGTGAGTGAGTGTTGTGAAGATTAGGGCTTTTTGCTGTTTGCCACTGTACCAAGCCGTCGTTGCTGTGTGCTCTGTGTGCTCTCTTGGGCACAGACGATACACACGATGGCACCACGTCAAGCTTAAGACGCGGCAAGCCGATTTGCCTGAGCATGGTGGGAAGATGGCGGCAAAAACAGTGTGTATTACGGTTGTCGCTTCCGGCAGAATGGCTCACTCGCTCGCTGTCTCGGCAGGAGAGGAAGATCTTGTGTACCAGTAGCAACAATGCGTTTTGTTTGTGCAAGTGTTGCTATGACCTTCCCTTCCCTATACACCCCCACACCACACCTTCAAGCGTGATGTTTACCCGGTCCTATGTTTTTCAGCTGCATGTGTGTGTGTAACGAGATACTTATTTTTATTACACTATCGTATCGAGCGCATCTTATCGTTCGGAGGGTGGTTTTATTATTTTAGGATCCATGGACAATCCCTGAGATGATGATGAGTGGCTCAGCGGAAAGCGGAAAAGAACCAACCTCGGATGCTTGTATGTAATCCGGCCATGTAAGTGTAAATGGTTGTGCGCCTGGTGTTTAGGAGCTGCCAGCAGCGGACGGGATGTGCAAAACAGACACGGGCATTCTTGGTTCTTTTACCCGAGCCAGAGGATATACACAACTGACAGAAATCTCAGAAAACGATCGAAGTGCTGATGATCCTTGGTGAGCGCTTGTACAGGATATATGTACGGTTTAAGCTCAGGGAGCAAAGGAAAACTGTTTAGTAACAAGATGCTGCTTGTGCCATCCGAAAAGCCAATAACCATAGGGCACCTCTCAAGCGACTTCTGCTGCTGCTGCTGCACTTCAGGCCGAGTACCCATCGGAAGGATATCGGATGACAACGGAGCTAAAGGAAAATAAATGAGATAATAATACCTTCCCATTTTGGATGGATAAACAAACACCACCAGGACCGCTCCACGCACACTGTTTCCTCTTGTTTCCAGCGTATCATCCTTTTGATCCTTGTGTGCATGATAGCACGGTAAGAGGGCAATGTTTTTGTGCGGCAAACATCCATCGCTGCCTCTTCGCTGCTTCATTCGGCACACCACCCGCTCCAGTGCACTGTATGTTTTACATTTTCGACAATCGAAAATCGAGTTTCCCGAACACCCGTTTCCCCGCAACGATACTCTGAAGGGTCTTGCAGTGTCCAAGATCAAATGGTTGTCACCTTGTACAAGGTTAGGGTAAAAGGATAGAATGATAACAACGCACACACACACACATATACGCTCCATATGCAACGAAGAACATTGTACCATTAGCTAAATGATTCTGGCATCGAGCCAGGCGTTGGAAGTGTGGGCAAGCTTCAAGCGCGTTGCGATGCATTCGGTTGGAAAATTTGTTTTTTCTTTCTCCCTCTCTCTTTCTCTCTCTATCTATCTCTCCCTCTCTTTCTTTCTGATCCAGTGTAGCGTAAGCGATACCTTTTCGGAGCGTTTAGATTTCACAGGAAGTCCTTGCTGTGTGTCGGGATTGCTTCGTTTGCATGCGGTTATGGTGATCCATTTGCGTAACCTGATCCTGGATGGCGGATTAGGCCGACAGCGGAGCCGGCAAAAGATAAAAAATGAGCTGCTTAGCATGGTGATGCACAAATCGGGACACTAATTGCAGGTCAGTTTACAAATGCTCGTGGTTCAAGTGGATCGGATGGTACAACAAGTGGAAAACAGGGCTTATTTACATTGTTTTGTTAAGGTTTTTGTTCCATTCGCAGCGTTTAAGTGTTTGCCTAAACGGAGGAATTGATTTGAACGGATTGTTTGTTTAGTGTAGGAAAAATAATGTTTTTACACAGCGCATGTCAGTTTGTGTGTAATACAGAGCAGACATTCTAACAAGAACGCTAAAAGTTCAAATCTAATAGCATAGTTTAATCATACAATTATTGTGATATTGCATTAATATTAATCCATGTTTGTTCTTCAATATCCTCTTTCTTCAACCAATCCTTAAGTGCTTCAATTGTATCTATCATAGGGTTTATCTTTTTATGAAACACCTAATTCGATGAAAACCAAACTTTATGATGCTTTTAAACCATCATCAAGTTCTAGCATAGTTTCCAATTAGTTTAAACGAATTTATAACATCGCTATACATCATTACCCTTTTGCGCTCAGAGAGCGAACCGGCCCGGAACTATCCAGCGCACAAGGACACCATCAAACTAGAGTTTACTTTATTGCTCCGAACTATAAAACTGCAATTAAATACGACTTCAAAGTTGGGCTAATTGCTAGCAATAGCTACGGGCCAACCAACCGCCACCACCATCCAACATCTCACCCCTTCCCCCAGCATCCATACATCCCGGGGCAACAAACATAAAGACAAATATGGGTTAATGGAACAGAAACAATTTCACTTCATTTCCGCACGAGCCCAGTTCGGCACAGGTTCCGTCCGGAACAGCCGCTCCACCCTCAAGGTACTCTTTTTATTTCTCAGTCTCGCACTGGTTCCATTACCAGATAGATCCTTACATCTTCCTCGGTTCCTGCCGAGACGGGCTGACGTATCGTCTTCGGCTCACCACCGACAACAAGCAGCAGCAGCAGCAGAGGTTCCATCATCAAACCGCAACATAATACCCCGTCTGTGTCGTACCCAGGGCCTGCTCTCTGTCTTTCGCTCTCAAAAACCACTGCAGAACATATGTTTCCACTCGAGCTCACAACCCCGGGGGCAACACGCCGTACCACCGTGGTGTTGCCGAGCGAAAGTTGTATGTTTTCGCAACAAACACACTGGGATAAATGTTTTAATTACCGCCGTAAACAAACTGGGTGTCTCTCTCTCTCTCTCACTTTGGTTCTTGGTTGCTCTCCCCCATTGTCTGCTGGTTTGGCCCTGTCGGTGGGTCTTCCAATTTCAAAAGCGCTCCAACTCAAAGTCGCTACCTATTCGTGTGCTGCGCTCCCTTTCCGATGCGGCGCAGCGGCTCTGTCGAAGCTCGATAGAACGATTTCTCGATTTTCATCATTCGGAAATGTTTGCACAGCTCGCGCTGCCCGTGCGATGCTGTTTTATTGCTCATCGCAGCATAAACGATGCGTTGCTGCAGGCTCCCCCCGCGTAATGCACCGTATAATGCTATTCCACTCCCCACGTACGTGCACGCGAAAGCGGCATGGTTTGTTTTGTGCGATAATGAATGGCAATGATTGTTATGTGAGGAGCCGAGTTTTACGTTACTTTGCAGCAAATACACACGCTGGAAAAGTTGAACCGTAAACAGTGTGGCTCTCAAGAGAGCAGATGGGAGAACAGAAAAAAGGAAACATTCTGCCAACTTTGGCCACATCGTTCGATAGCATTTCATTACACACATTGACTGTGGAAGTCTTTGTCTGTCCGTGCTACTACTGCCGCCGCTGCTGATGCTGCCGGGGCGAGCTACGGGATCAAATGTCATGCGAAAAGCTGCGCGGGTCGGGGTTTGATGTGTTTGAAGTCCACTCAAGATGCGTGTGCAAACCCGTGCGCTGGAGTGTATCGTATTTTAATTAACTCCATACAGCGATGTTTACCCGTCCAAACAGACACAAGGCAAACTAATTGAAGTTTCTTTCCAGGGTCATTATCGTTTGCGCTCGTGTAATGTAATATCATTTGATAACTTTGTAGATCTATCATTTATTGATGGTTGAACATGTCTAGTACGTTAAATATGTATTTAATTTAATATCAATGTGTATAAATCTTATTTCAATTTCGATTAATAGATTTTCATTGTAAAGAGTTTGAAAGCAACTCGATATCATTAAGTTCTCCGTTACTTTTTAAAATTATTTTGGCTGGTGTTGTATAATTTTATTATTTAATTGTAACTCTAATAATGGGGGCCTTCACGATTCTAGTTAGTTTTTTGTATGGAGTTTGACAGTTGGAGGCTGAAATCATGTGAACACTCCATACAAAACCACACAAAAAAAAAACTAGCGTGAAATTTTCAGTCTAGATTATTCTAGCCACAAAGCTACATTTAGATTCGAGTACCTGCTCGAAAACACGGTGTTGTTTACATTTATCCCAAGGTGCATTAAAGAGATCAGGTGGTGGAATCTGGAATCAAAGTGTATGTAGTCCAGGTGGCCTCATAGCATTTTTTTATAACCAATTTTGAACATCACTTTTTGACGGAACGAGTGAAAACTTTTGCTCCATCGAGCTTTCTGGAGGCTTGACGAATACTGAAAACACTCTTACAATCTTCATTTAGAAGCAGAAGCGATAAAAATCAGCCTTCTAAATTCATACACCTTGGGATAAGCCCACCTGTATATTATACTCACTTAGATAGCTGCTCGAAAACTGCTATCCAATCCAAACAGCTACGAACTTCAAACGGAAAGGGTCCCAATATATATTTAACATTCTCATAGATCATAAATGGACATTCCCGTGCACTGAACATACGTTTTAACACAGTTTCATTGATGTATTAATTATTGTTCAACGTAATGTGAACGCTTAACAATCAACGTGATTATCACGTTGAATGATCTGATTTAATTATCATGTTACGCTTTTAAATATTAGCTGCCTAGCTTTGGCACCTAAAAAATCCAAATTCACAACATGAAATTTTCTCTGCAAACGATTCTTTTGATACGATTTCCCAATCCATTGTGGCCATTATTACGCTGAAATGACACACTTTGTAACAATTTAGCAACACAATAACTAATTTCCATCATAGGAATTTACCAAGGTGTGTGTGTGTGCTCATCAGAATGGCCGACAACAACTTCAAATTATGGCCCTCCCGTGGATGAAATGAAAAGTGTCAAATGGCAATTATGTCCACAGCAGCCCCTTTCACCATTGCATACACAAATCAGTAATGGTAGGTGCACAAATTGTAATAATGAAACGATCGCACTTCACCATTCAATTAACAGTTCATTTGGGTTTCTCACCCCTTCTCCCCCCGGCCCTGTGAGGCCCATTTTTGATGATGAAAAACGTACACATCTCTCGCACCACGCACATTTGCCCACCCCATTAGCCACTAATTGTAAAGGTGAGCGTGCAACCATGCCGTGTGTGATGGATGGATGGATGGGTCAGATTGTTTCAAGGGGCAGAGAGTATGTTTGCGCTAGGCGGGGAGGGGGGGGGGGGGGTAGTGACGTGTAAACATCGACCTGGCGCCCAAGCTTTATGAGATAAATATCACCTCTCACTGAGGGGGGGGGGGCATCATAAAGCATAAGATGAAGCATACACACATGGCAAACGTTGGAAAGTGAAATGTAGAAAAACACGTCATGCTTTTCATCCACGCTTCAACAATATTTGATTAAGAGTGATGCTTTTCGGGAAGGTTTGACTGCACTCGGAGGGGATGGAGGTGGAATGTATACTGCAGCTGCAAACAAACAAACGGTTTTTGTTTCCTGCTCTTTATGCGCTTGTTACCCCCATTCGGAAACGACAGCTCCTGCTTGCAATTATGATAATTGCATGAAAAATCATAAATCTTCCACTGACCACGCCCGATAAAACAGGTCATGGGTAAAGGCAACACACGTTACCAAGCTGTCGGTGGTTAGTTAATTAATGCAAACGCTCTATAATGTCAACTCATTGCGGTTGACTCAGTATCGCTTTACCACGTTCGTGGAAACTGCCAACACAAAGGAACGCAGAAAGCAACGAGCATTTCTTTCGCTATTTATTCTTACTCAAGTTGAAAAATTGACTCAACCGGTGTAACGATCGCATGCATGCACAACGCATATTTTGCATACCCCCCCATCGATCACATTTCTCATCCATTCGTGGTTGATGCTCTCCATCGTACTACTTTTCTTTTTTTTTTTTTTTGTTGCACGGAAAGACACACTCCTTTTCTCCACAGCAAGAAAATGTGCGTACGCCCATCCGTGTGACACATGCATTGCAATATCCCATGCGTGCAAACCGTACACTTTCTCGCGCGTGTTTTGGCTTCCACACAGCCACACAGTGGGAGAGTAAGATGAGCTTCCTCTGGTCGTCGACCACTTTTACCGAGAACTGCCGCAAAACTGAGTGCAAACGATCCGGAACGGCCGGTAGGGCATGTGAAACCATCGCCCGGATGAGGTGCGTGTGGGGTTCTGCCCTGCGAAACGATGCCAGTGCCGTTGCAAAATTACAGTCTGCGCAAAGACGCGCGTTTGCATCCATCTGGCACTGGTGGGAATTGGAGATGTTTACAGAAGCTTGTGTGACGATCAGTTTGCATGGTAGAGAGCTTCTTCTCGAGAAGGAAGAAACATGGAACGGGAGGAGAAGCGAAAACATTTCTTTGATTTGTTTATTGCTTCCTAACGCCATGAAGAGTGCAGTTTTTTTTTTTTTGCAAAATACTATTTATTGATAGAATGTATCATTGCATTTGAATCATTTTATTGCTTACACTTATAATAAAGATATTATATATGATATTGTAATGAGTAACGAATGCATTTCATCATACACAGCATTTTAGAACTTTACATAAACTAATGTTGCAAGGTCAATTTCAATATAATAGATTCGTTATTTTTTATTCCAAAATGTACTCATACTCATTCAAATTCTTTCTCACAAAAACAATTGTCTTTTCCAAAATTCCAACTGGATATCCTATCCTCTTTAAAGACCGTAATTATAAGCCATATTACATTTGTGAGCCAATATTTCAACTCTAAACATTGATATCTACTCTATAACACGTAATCTTGTACTTCCAACACAGATTTGAACATCGTTCAGCCTAAAGTCTAAAGAATTGACATACTGAAGTGTACACGTATTTGTCTTCAAAAATTACCTAAAATCAGTTTGGGTATATTTATGATCCAATTGGAAACAAATATGCCCGCAATGTTTCCATAAATGCATGTCTTAAACAGATTATAGCTTGCAAAACTTTATTATACAAACGATAATGTCACGAATTAAACTTTGCTTAAAAAATCCATTAAAACATTCCCAAAAATAAAATCATTTGTTCCTTTGTATCATTCCAGAAAGCACCAAGCCTTAACGAAGTGTATCGCTTTGTTTGTTTTGCTAATGAATTGTCAAGCAGATGAGAAAATAAAGAGCCCGAAGGGCAATGCAACCGAAATCCTCCCTGCGCAAGCACATGTGGTGTTTGAGTGGGGAGTTCCCTTGAAAAGGCGCAACAAACAGCCGCGGTGTGGTGGTTTTGTTTGTTCGTTCGTTCAAGTATAGCAGGCATGGGCGTTATGCTTTCTCTAATTGAGATACAAACGAATGGTTTGCTGAGTTTGCTTACCGATGAGGTGGAGAATAAATATGGAGACGAATTGCTTAAAACGAAGACATACCTGAAACGACAGAAGGAAAAAAACATTACTTTATATGATGCACACATGAGTTGGAAATTGTTTGATAATTTACAAACAATCAAATTGATTGCAATACTAATGATAAGCTTCAAACACCAGACATTTATTGAACGCTCCACGTGAACGCTTCATTAGACAACGGACGATCAAACAAAGAAGTAACTTCTGCGCCACCTTGAATCCGTCGTGATCCGAGCGTGTTTCATAATTAAAACCAACACGATTACCAACTTCAGCTGGAAAATTATCCACTCGTAAGCTACGACTTTGCCTCCCCATGTGCTCACATAATCGCCTTGGTAAACGCTGTTGGGTAAGGGAGGTAAATACGAAAGCTTCTTACAACTTCTCACAGAAACGTTCTCCCCCTTTTTGTCCATCAACCAATTCCCCCACACAGAAAAACACATCCTTTTACCCTTTCCCCAAAACGTCTGCTACCGAAGACGAGACAAGAGTGCAAAAGAAGATTGACGTAAAGTTTTTGCTAATTGACATCCCTAGCTGAACGAAAGCCCGAATGAAAAAAGAAGGAGAAAATCGTACCACTAGCGATGGAGAAAATACATCCCACTGGGCAGAGCGTAAAGCTTCTGCTCAAGCACACTTACGAGTCCTTGCTTTTGCCTGACCGAAGGACAGTGGATTTCCCAAACACAGTGGAATGGGCGACAGTAAAGCGCCCACAACAACCGTCCAGCAGTGATGGAATCAACCAAAATCAGAAATCACAACCGAACACGTTTTCTTGCATTTTCTTCTCGAGTGAGTCCTCGTCCAACTCCGGATTAGGGACAGTTTTACTTCGCCAATCGTTACAACCCGGCGACACGGCAGGGACGTTCGATTGAAGAAGGAATTGAGATTTGAGGGCTTTTCTTCCAGGCCTCTCCAGCCACCTTATTTGGACCCTCATTTGTCAAGCGAGCTGACGGCTGCTTGTTCCACCACCCAGCCGATGATGTCCTGCGTCCGCTTTGATAAGGATCGTTGTGTGTGTGTGTGTGTGTGCGCGCCTTTCGAAACCGTTCGCATCGATGCACTAATCGTCACTTTTAATCAATCGTGATTGACAGACCTAGAAAGATGTTCCCATCCACCAATTCTCAGTGTGATACGATTTTCTGCCCTTCCGGTCACGGGCTCCGGATTGCGCTGGCAATCGAGCTGAACGTTTCCATCCAGTCAGACGGTGAATCAAATCCGATTGACGATCATCATCAAAAACATATAAATCATTGGGATTTTCTTTTTCTAGTGTATCTGGCATTTTTTTGTGTTTTTTCGTACGGTGTTCACCTTGAGCGAGCGCTTGCTTGTCTCTGAGATTATCGAACCTGGCACGCTCAACCTGACACGACCTGCAGGTCTTGCTAGCTGCAAAAGTTGTAATTTTAGTAAACTGATCGAATTAAGCCGCAACCAACGGTGGTGCGCTTCAGCGAGAAAAGCCCCACACAATGGTGCTTCTTTTATGGTGGGCTCGTTTTGGTTTTTGCTGGACAAATGAACAAAATGAAAAATACCTGTCCCGTACCGGGCGGGAAAGATTGATGAGCGCGAGCGTTCGGATTTTATGATTGGTTGATTTCGACCGGGCAACAAAGATTGGATCATTGAAGATGGGAAAAGAAAATTTTGATTCACAGTCGACTATATACAAACAACAGTGGCATTTGAGTGATGTTTTACGATTTCTGGTTCATTTCACATGTTTTTGAGAAGAATTATGACAGTTCTTCGCGCTGAAAATAGCAAAATTGTTTAAACAGAATAAATACAACTATTAATCAAGATACAGAAATCGTAAATTATTCGGAAGAAAAATCAACCCCTCCATGCGCTACATAATTGAAATTGTATCTCCCGCATTAAATAAACAATTGATCAAATACACACACACAAACACAATAGCTAGTAAATCGACACTTTCACTTTCCCTTCGAAGGAGAACATTCCAAGAAATCTGAGGCGGATTCTGAGAAAAAAAAACTCTCCTCCGCAATTTCCTTCATCTATCTATCTATCTTTTGTCGCTAAAATTGTGTCACAAAAGAAACCGAAACATATCAAAGTAACAAAAAGACCCCCCCATACACATACACAACCTAGCGCTGTCGGCAAAACTTAATGCCGCTCTCCAGGTGCCGTCAGACGCAGCGACCAAACTTCGTCTTCGTCGTCGTCACCATCGCAACAACAATCCTGCTTTTAAGGTTTTCAGAGTTTCTATGCTTTTTCACGCTCCATACAACAACAAATTGTTCGTTCAAGAGAGTGGAGAGAGCAGTGGATGTGGTGGTGGTGGTGATGGTGACCATTTTCCTTCACACTCACTCGGTAATAGACGAGACAACGCTAGGAAAGCAGCCAAGGAGAGGTACTCTTGTTCTCCACTTTCACAAACCATCGATCGCTATTGATAAATGAATTGAAACGATTGTTAATTAATTTCCCCGTGAAAACTTCCCGAGCGCTCAACAGCTAGTGGACAAAAGAGCGAACTGATGGAAGCGAGGGGAGGAAAAGTTTTTCCTTTTAAAGTATCCAAGCCATCCGGAAGCTAGCAAAAAAAAAAGTGGCAAAAGGTGAGAGTTTTCCTTTTACGACTTTTGCTACACTTTTCCTGTTGCGATATTGCCCGTGCATTAAACCATTTCGGCAGATGTTGTGAAGTGAATGTGGACGTTGTGATTTGTATTAGGGGCTGCAACAATTATGCTTTTCAAATTGATGTGGAGGAATTAAAAAAAATCACACTCTTTCCCACGCAAATGCTCGGTGCAGAACACATTCCAATTATAACCAATTTCCACGTGATTGGTTTGTTTGATTTTCACTTATACTTTCCACCACCGTTCCCTTATCGCGCATGCATGTTGCGTGTAAAATAATTAACATCAAACGAAACAAAACAACGCCGAAGGATTATTTAAATTACAGCTTGCCGGGCTCGTTTTACGTACATGTCTGCTGGGGGAGAACGTTGAAAAACAAAACACAAAACGCATGTTCAATTCAACCGAAACACAATTAACGCGCGCCCTCTGCCCAACCAGGTACATCGCATAAATGTGCTGAAGGTACGCACGGCAGGTTAAAGTATGGCCAAATGCCACGCAGCTGCGGAAACTTTGAGCAGAGCATCGTGGAAGTTTTTCAGCAGTGTGGGCAGTTTTTCACGCGATCCAAAAAAAAAACCCCAAAATTTAACATTTCTGCAAACAATAAGCGAAACATTTAATCAGCGCACGTGCTCCACGTGTCCGACAATCAGTCAGGAAAGCGTTTTGCTTCGCTGCAACAAATTGATCCACTACGAAATGGAGCCTTTTTTGCAGAGTAGTGATATTTCAGCGCGTGGCAACAGCAGATGTTGGATATCATAGCATATCTTGGAGAGAAAAAATAACAAACACAGCAGCCTTACTTAGGTACAGCAGGACCTGCTGGGACGTATCTCCAAAATATTGTGTACATATGTTTACCCGAAACCTTCCCAGAAATCATCCAACAGGGGAATTTCAGGTGCTCGAAAACGGAGCACACAGAAGGTTCTTTATATAGGCTCTGAATGTCTGACCCATGGACAAAGTTTTATAGAGCAGCTGGAAGAAGCAGATGTGTAGAAGTCAAACTGACAGTTGACTTTACATGTACTAATTGAAAGCAGCCTTCGAGGAGCGAAGAAAAGACCAACCAAGCAAATAGATTGTTTTCCATTCAGGACGACCGATCCAAAAAGGCCGAATTGCGAGACATAGCTGTTAAAGCTAAAATATAAAAGCTTGAACATGATCTTTATGTATTGTTATTTTTGGTTTAAATAAAAAGATATAAATGTAAGCATTAAAACAGTCATTATCGATTTCTATTATTACTTTTCAATCGTATGCTTGTAGCATTCAGTGCATTGCATGTGCCGCTCGTAGCATTATGGGACCTGAGGTTCTCTTGGTAGATAACACAGTCCAATAAATAGCATAGACTGAACATGTTCACCAAAAACACCAGACACATTAGGCAACACTGTAATGAATTGTGAGATTTTCAAAAGAATTAATTAAAATCCTGCAAACTTAACTTTGTGTTTTTGCGATGGAAAACGATGCCCCACTCGAAACTCCACTGCTTAATTATCTTTCACCCTATTTCGGGTAAAACTCAACCAGTCTGCTACTCGCAGTATGGCGGCATAGTAGTACCGCTGCACATACTGTAAACGTTTTCCCCCAAAAAAGCTGCAGGCTCTTTCCGGATCTGCAAGTTTGATTAATAGTTTCGAACCCTCACCCTGGAATACACACACCAAGCGCACCTAACAAAGAAGGTGCGGACCACCAAACTGAATCCTCGCCCGCCTAGAAACATAACCACTTTACCAACAAATTCACCCAAAAGCCCAACCTCACCTCAAAGCGGGTGTTGATAATAAAAAAAAAGCCACAGCCGCGTTCGGTTCCGTCCTGTTCTGTTACGTTTGGAGAGTGCCAACCTACGACTACGACACGGGAAGAAGACCCCAAAAGGGCGGAAGGTTAGGACACGCTGTGCCATTTTTCAAACCAAATCCGTAACCCCTTTTTCGTGCGAAAGACTCCCGCCGCCGCCGCTTTGCGAGTGTTGGAATCATTAATCTGAACCATTTTTAAACTCCTGCTCCTGTCTGTCTGCCGGTCTCGTCGTGTTTTGCCAAAGTTCAATGCGGGTCTGCCTTTGCGAGCCTCGCGGTTAAGGATGCTCGGATCCTTCACGAGATCTCCTCCCCCCTTGCAACGGCTGCGAAATGCTTTAGTCGGTCAGCCGGAAGGACAGGGAATTCGGTCTCCCGGAAGGATGGTTTTGAGGCACGAGAGGCATCCCGCAAAACACGAAAGGTTCCATTGCGTTACACTGCCAGACCCACTGGAATGGTTTGCGTTACATGGCCACAAAACCGCCACGGAAAAGTCGTGCGCGATAAATTTAAAGTTTTTCCAGCAAGTCGGGAACAACGATGAGAGAAAAGGAAATGAAACAAGGATTTAAGCTTGTTTGCTGCTTGCTTTGCGTTGGAGAGTGCATGTGTAACCGTCCGTCGCAAGGGCAGGATGAAAAAGAAAGTGATAACGAAGGCTTTGTAGCAGTAATATATCATACGTTGTAAGAATAAGACCATTTATTAGCTTTTCTTAACGATATATACTATATACTAAGCTGTTTTTGTTGCTATCAACTATATTGAAATTATACTCGAGCATCTACCTTAAGACAACAAAATATTTTTGAGAATTTATGATTTTGAAACATTACACAACAAGAACCAAAAAGCCTGGTAAAAAATATTTTTTCCAAAAAGGCTAAACCATAAATGACTGATTAGTATTCCCCGCAACAGAGTCCAACATTTCAATTCAATCCCCAAAAACACGTTTCACTTCTACCAGCGCTGAAAAGGCACTTTTTGCTTGAGCGTGGAAAATGGGCTATAATCAAACGGAAATCGGCTAGCCGAAAATTGAATTGCTCAACCGTGCTCTCGGGCCCCGGTGGTGGTGCTAGGGAATTAGGAAAAATCACTACCTGTGCAAACCATCGAACCGAAATCCGTTTCCGAATCACGCCGCTTTGCCCACGCTCATAAACAACGCGAGCGGCGACGAACGGAGTAGAAACCCTATACCACCACGTGGGCGCAAGGGAACACGTGGGGACGGCGATCAACGGGACACGATTTTCCCGAAAATCGGTTTCGATATTTCCACTCCTGCTATTATTCCGATAAATTGGTCTAATAGTTCAACCGGAGCAGCGTAGGCGAGAGAGAGAGAGAGAGAGAGAGAGAGAGCGCCTCGTGTGAGCTCACAACAAAGAGGCGAAAACCCCAGCGCGCCGGCAAATGGCGAATGGAGCGTAACGAACCCGGACAGTTTCGTGAATCAAGCGGTACAGGTATGAGGGAGCAGGTGGTGAGGTATAGTTTTTGGAATCACGGGCAAAAACTAATGAATATCCACGAGAAGTTAAACGGCGCTGTGACAAAAAGGACCCAACCGGGTTTGCGGTATGCTCTTCAAACCTGTGACGCATATCGGGACCTGTGCGGGTTTGGTTCTGGATTCATACAGCAACGGTAAAACAGCTCTCTTTAGTTCTAATAATTTCATTAAATATCACAAATACTCTATCACCCCTTTGGTTCCAGGCCATGCTCCTCCTTACCATCGGTATGTATGCTGCCTCCGGCAAGTCACCCAATAGGGGAGCAGGCAACAACACGGTTACGGTTCTTTTGGAATTGCAATTCTTCAAGCGTACAGTATTTATCGATATTTGACATGTAAATAGTGCGACCTTCCCCTGCGGCACTGTGCGTGGCGTTAGCTCCAACCGACGAATACCGTGAGCGTAGCGAACCCACATCATGAGCACTGCTCTGGAATCCTTTGCCTCGGCCAAACCACCTTCTCTCACAATCGGGCTTGTGTGTGAAAATATAATTAATTGTTTGTTAATTTCAGTCGACCGTTGCATGCGGATAGTTTGCTTAGGCTCCGAGTTCCCGGACCGGTCTATGGAGAGAAGAGGGAGAGGAGGTATCCAGAGAAGGCTACGCGGGTAGGGTATTTGAAATTTCGAGCCCAGCTGGCCGTCGAGCGTCAACTCCCGCATTCGACCGCAGGGCATTTAAGATGGAAAAACAAACTCTCGTCGTGCGAGGCGCAACCACACAGCCGACCGGATACACACACGCCGGACCGGGCTGCCCGAGTGGTTCCCGCAGGATCGTGCGGTCGAAATGTTTCCGGAGCTAGCCTGTCCGGTGTCACACGCGCCCGCTGCGGTATGGAGATTTGCGAGTTTTGCGAGCCGTGCGCGCGCGCCTGTTTGAATGCCGGATGCGTTGGTGGGATATATGGATGGGACGCCGGTACCGAGGAGAGGAGGTTTGTGCAGTCAGAACCGTAAATGATCCTGCGTTTTGTGTGTTGGAGCTATAAATAAAACGCAAATATACTGCGAGATTAGACGAAAAAAAGGGGCGCAAATGCGAGACAAGTTTGGGATGTATTATGCGGTGTAAAGGCGACCTGTTACACAATTCCATGTCAGTTTATGCTTTTGAGCATAACGACACACAAGAGCTTGGGCTGTTTAACTTATTGAATAGCTTTAATTACAAATTGTGTTTATAAATTAATAAGAAAAAAAAAATCCAAATTGCAATTATTTAACTTTAACCTACATTGAAACTACAATAGAACAGCTGTGACACAGTAATAAACGATAATTTAGTATTTCTTAGTAAGTGGTGGCATATATTCTCGAATTCTTTTGACAATTGATATTAATATTCATAATTGATTAAAAGTTGTCTTCAACTTACCTTGATTAAAAGGTATCAAAACCATACATAAAATGATACATTGTGCAATGTTCAAATTTTACTTCTTGGTAAAATATGCTAAAAGGTGACATTTCAATGATAACAACATAATAAAAACAATCATAATAACAAGATAATAAAGAAAAATAATGATAGTAATAATATTAATATTAATAATAATAATATTAATCATAATAATGACAATAATAATACCAATAAAAATTATAACAACAATAATATAAATAATAACAATAATAACCATCATACTCAAAATTTCAAATAGTAATATTAATAGCAAAAATAATATAACAAATAATAATAATAATAATGATAATAAAGTAGTAATTATAATAATAATAATATTAATAATAATAATAATAATAATAATGATAATAATAATAAAGATAATAATAAAAGTAAAGATAATAATAATAATAATAATAATAATAATAATAATATTAATAATAATAATGATAATAATAATAATAATAATAATAATAATAATAATAATAATAATAATAATAATAATAATAATAATAATAATAATAATAATAATAATAACCATCATACTCCAAATAATAATAATAAAAGTAATAATAATAAAAATAATAATAAAAATAAAACTAATAATAATAATGATAATAATAATAATAAAAATAATAATAATAATAATAACAGTAATAATAATAATAATAATAATAAGAATAATCGACATTATAATACTAATACAAATAATAATAATAATAATAATAATAAATTTATTAAATATAGCGATAATACAAGTAATAATAATAATAAAAATAATAATAAAGGCCGGGCTACATTGATCGTACTCGCAAGCGTAATTTTGATTTTCACTAGCGCATCTGGCGGCGGCTGACCGAAGCATTTTGCCAAACAATTTGGAGCCGCTTCAGAAAATACGTTATTTTTCCATTTTTTGGACTTAAATCGGTTAAGAAAAGTGTTGTAAAAGGTAGATACACATGTTCTGCACGCATTGCATCCATTTTTGCAACGGAGTACGATGAAAATAATACTTAATTTTGAGATCCAGCACGACCATACCCTCGTTGACCAAAAAAGCTTCTACCAACCGCCGCCAGATGCGCTAGTGAAAATCAAAATTACGCTTGCGAGTACGATCAATGTAGCCCGGCCTTAATACTGTTAACATTCCATCCAAAAAAAGAGATATAGGAACTTCAAGCTTGTTATTCTCCATAATCCTTAATCGCGTATTGGACGTTAAATTGCGCATTCAGTGATTATCACTCAATTATTTCAACACCTCAACATCAACACACACTTCAAAGATATTCCCTCGATTCTCGATGACCAGAGGTCTCTATAAAGTTAACGGCCGTTACTTCTTCATCCACCCACATACATTGAACGACCCAGCCAAAAGAACATCAATTGAACTGCGCTCACCACGGGCCAGATGTTTCCCGATGGGGCCAATTACACTCATCCGTGCCTGCAGAGCCGAAAGTTCAACAGCCGGTTGATGTATGCACCGTATCTCAACCATCTTCTTCTGGCCCGAGCTCTTATAAAATAAAGCAATAAACCACTCAAAACGGAACGGTTTGGTGAAAGAAATAAAAAGAGGAACCGGCATACAACATATGCCCACGAGTTCGTTTCTTCTCCTTTTCTAACCGATCATCATTTTGGACGAGCATACTCCTTTCTTTCTGCCTGCTAACTCCCGAAAAGCAGCGTATCAATAAAATTAGCCATTTTATTGCCCATCGTTAAGCGCATGCTTATCAAACAAACCACCGTGTGCTGATGCCGCTGCTGCTGCTACAGATGATCCCATCCAAAAATTAAGCTAATTGATACCGACGAAGGGGGCAGATTAACGGATGAGAAGATAGAAACAAAAAAACACTCCCAAGAGAGCAAAAGAAAGGGCGAAATTAAACAAACAACGATCAGACGGCGGGACGACTTTGAAGCGCGCGTTGCGCAAACGAGTGCCGGTCCCGCTGTGGCGGTAGACGCACGAGTCACCCTTTGCACCAACGTTCTCTACCTAAGACATCTAATCCCTCGGTACGATGTTTGGTCTAGTGTTGCTTGTGAAAGTGAAACCTCTTCAGTGTGTATTGGATGTGTTTTTGAGCGCAGGAGGGTTCGGCGACAAATTTATGACACGTTTCCAAATGTGTGATCCTCGCGTGTGCACACGCAGTGAGATGCACCCATCCATAAAGCACACCTGTCAAACGGTGAGATCGGTCCGTTCGGCTGAAGGCGATCCTCGCGGCTGTGAATTTGGTAGAAGAAAATGAGTATAGGGAATGGAAATGTTGAGACCTATTTCCGTTGCTCTATGTCAAGAATAGCTTACGGGTAATGCAATTGATGTTCACATTCCTTTATACACACTGTTTAACGTTAAGATTACGTGATGTAATTGAACCTAAGCAACATTCCAACGGAGATATTGTAAAACTAAACTATGATTAGGTTTCAGAAGATATCAACTATTCAAGTTTGCAGGTACAATCTTCAGAAATAAAAGGATGATTTTCAACCGTTCGTTTGAAACTATCAAAAATATGTTTAAATAGGATAGACAACAGTCATGTGAAATCAATGGAATTTAAACATCCTTATGTCCGTTAATTTGGAACTTCATCATATATTACATTTATGTAAGTTAATAAGGCCAATTCCTTGAAACAAAATTATTCTGTTCAGCCTTTATTCTTCTCATGAAAAAACATCCTTATTTCTAGCTGTCAAATTACGTGTACTTAATTTCAATCACAATCTGCACTCGGGCAACCGGTACCTTCGCAATCAGGTTCACAGCAAAAATACACATCACTCGTTATTACATTGTTACGCAATAGCAGTAGCGTAACGTATCGCGTGTCACATTATCGTCACTCCTCAAAAGCTGTCCCTCACTCTCACGCTGGCACAAATCACGGTCGAAGTCGAACGAACTTGAGAACCTGTTTGTCAAAAATATCATTCCGAGGTAAATATTTAACTAAGCATGAGAAGGCAATCCAACAACTTGGATTCTTGGAGAATCGCAGCTACCGGGGCATGGAACGCAAACACATACTCACTCCTTGCAAGAAGCAATTCAGTGGCGCGCGAGAGTGGAGTGAAAGAAATCTTGTACCGTGCATTGCAAGCACAAAAAGTACAACAAACAACAAACCGATCGATGGAAACCATGTTTGCGCTGAAGTTAGCCGAGGCGTGGAGTGTTGACGAGACGTCGTATCGGTTCTTTAGATATTTCCAAACTTGTGGTATTAAGGAGTTGCTTTCATTTCCACTAGAGGACAAAAAAGATATCTCTAGTGATAGATGGGATGATTTGAACAGATCAAACATTTTTGGAAAGTGCAATTGCTACTTATGCTGACAAAGTTGGTGTTAGGCAAGTAACATTATCAACAAATACAGAACGATGGTTAATACCGGCTCCAAAACAGAGCTTGCTACTGTTAATGTTTTCATTTTACCATTAGGTATGTTAATTGAAGCACCGCTTACAACGCAGCATTCTTCATTAGAAATTAAAATATTCACTACCACGGTACGCCCCACGCTCGTCGTTCACTTTCGGGGGAAAATTCAATCAATTATTATCGAAATGTGATACAAGGCACAAGGCACTTACATCAAAGGAAACCAGGGCCCACGCACACAGAACGTCTCGCCATCTCGACCGGGTGCGCTCGTGGGCGACACGCGTTCTGTCGCCCGGGCCTTTTTTTCGCAAGCTTTTCGCTTGTCGAGCAGCCCATTTCGCCGTTCCACCGATAGGACACAAACGCCTGAGAGCAATTAAATCATTTCAAATTCAACAGTTTTGTCTGGATCTTCTTGGCAAAACACAACCGAAGAAGAAAACTGCGAAACAGCATCAAACGTAACCGGCATCGAGTGTGTCCGGGCTCTGCAGCGCTCGCTGAGTGATTTGAAGATAATTCGCGTGAAGTGGTGGCGTGGATCGTGGAAACTCAAACAAATTTCGCTGGATAAGCTCGGCCGCGGGAAAGAAACACAAAGTAGCGTTCCGGTTTGGTGGTCCTTCTCGCCGCACGACACGATTCGCACCAGCTAAAGAAGCCGGGTGGGAGGAGAGATTGGAATATTTCAACACGAAATTCCATAATCATAATCATAATTATTCACCAAAAACTTCAAACACACAAATCACATTAACAAGAAGTGAGCGGAAGCGAGCCGTTGGTGGCTTCCTCGAAGCGGATACACTTCTGCCCGTAATCAAACTTGTGCATATTTTTGCCTTTCAAACGCTCTCGTAAGGACGGCCGGCGGAAAAGCGGCTGATGCTTTTCTTTGTTCTGCCAATGTCCAAGACAAGATACACCAAGCATTCACCATGCAAACGGTGGTAAGGGGGTGCGAGGAGTTACGCAAAATAGTCGCTCGTTAGTCGCGAATCACAAAACACGAAGAGGATTGGGTCTTCCCCAAAAAACCCTTCAAAGCGACTGTTTGGCTTGGGGTTTTTTCCTCAATATTTTTGCCCTCTTTTGCCCTGAACTGAACTCGAGTTTGACGTGTATCTGCCATCGCGCAATACGCAAATGCGATCGAAATGCAAAACGAGAAACGGAAGTGAGCTGTGAAAATGAGCCACATTGACGGCACTTCAACCGACAACCAAACACACGCACCATGGTAAACGGAAATATGAATGCCTAGCGCGTGGAGAAAGGCGCCTTACCAAAACGGCCCTTTCACTAACCGGGGCCGTTCGGGATGGTTGCACAAGTACGGACCCAAAGCAAGAGAGAGAGCAAGACAGACAGAGATGGTTCAAAGGATCGTACCGAAATTGACGAAACAAATTTGCGCTCGAAAGGAGCAAGGCCACCCTTGGTTCGAGGCGCGTAGGCAAGCCGGGGAGAGAGGCTGTTGGCCCCTTCGCATTTCCACACTCCTTTCAGTGTGAGCATTCAGGTGGAAGCCGAACGGTAGTACAAACAGCTTTCCTGTCCGCACACTGCCAAACGCCACTGTCATCATTATGACACGACACCGGTTCCTAGCTTTCTGGACAATTTGTGCTAAATTGAATGTTGTGGTTTTTCCACCCTCCCACTCCAAACTGAACACGAAAAATAAAATCGATCGAACCAAACTCGCCCGAACAGTGTCCTTCCGGAAACTGTTTGTTTGGTTGGCTGGGGGGCTGGGGAAGAAAATCGCGCTGAATCGATACGCACGCCTACAGCAGAGGGGGCAGAAGAGAAAGAGGAACGACGCGTTTAACCCAAACCAAATGCCTTTTTCCGTGCGTCTCGGAATAGCGAAATACTTTTCCCGGGAACAAAAAGATCAAAGCCGGGCTACCGCCCGCGAATGTTGTTTGTTGCGCGCTAGCAATAACAAGTTATTGTTTCAAGATAATTCTACACGGCTGCGGAATGTGGGGCTTTTTTGCGAGTACAGGGAAGTAGTTCAGGCGGTGGCTTGTAGGCACAGTTTCGGCTGGTCTGCAGTTCCCATTGGAACGCGGAAAAGCGGAATCCGTAGGCAAAGTGGAAATGAATAATTTCCGCAAATACTACGCCCCCGCCGGATGGCTATCGGGACGGAAGCGTTCGAAATTTTATCATAAGCGTGGATGGTGTGGGGAGCAAAACATCAAACAGGACCCGTTTCCCATGGAGCGAGGATTTTTTAATTACAAAAATTCTTTACCCCGTGGCCCCTCTTCGCTACCGATGATACTGGGAAATGAAATGGAAATCATTAAATCATTCGGCGGTTAATAGAGCAATGCCTAATTAGCTTCCGTTCCTCTGTTTGGCGAGGATACCATTTTTACAATTGCAGGATTTTAAGCTTTTTCTCGAAATGGAAAAAAAATCTTAGAAAAAATGTTTACATCCTAAAATCTAAATTCTAAATATTAAAAAAACGATTTTTTTCTAAATTCTAACTTCTAAATATTTCTAAATATTTAAAATTATAGTTTTAAATATTTGAAAAACGAGTGGCAATGATAACCTAACAATTTGAAAATAAGAATCCCACCGATCACATTCCTTACTGCCAATGAGAGAAAATATAACCGCACAAAGCTTTTCACTTTGACCCGACATGTATATTTTATAAATTACATTTTAATTTAAATTAAATCGAATCCGGAACGCACGACTCGGTTTACGTGTTTTCTGCGTTCGGACACACGTAACTGTGGACATCACAACAAAGTTTTGATGTCCGGAAACTAGAAAAAATCGGCATTGGTTATATACTCCTCCATTACCTTTCGCGTTATTTTATTGCAGGAAACGTTTTATTTTAAATCCTGTAGTTGTTTTTCGCTCTTTTCCCCGTGTGAAAAGGACAACGGAGGCTCTTTAGTGGGGTTCAAATGAGCAGCATTAAACAATGCAGAGCGATACATTTAACGCGATTGACACCATCCCTTACACAGATGGATAGTAAAATGTTACAGCGGATGCTTTTATTTCAAATTAGAATAAATTAACAAATACAATTTTGTTATAACAAGAAAAAGTAGTTGAAAATGAAAAACAAAGAACTGTTGTTGGTATTCAAAAAAAAAAAAAAAGATTGAATAAAAGAAGTGTAATTCTCGTTGACATTCCTACAGAAAAACTGTACGCTCAAACTGAAACTCACTGTACGTGAAACTCACTGTACGCAAAGTGGTTGAACATTGAAAAGCATTAATTTTACGCACAATCCACCGCCCCATTTGAGAGGTGGCAAAAAGGCCACCCCAAAGGTTGCATTCTGAACGTTGCCAATCTATGCAATTATTTGTATAATTTGTTAATTATGCAATTTAATCGCCGCTTTTTTCCATCCACAACAGTTTCTGAAGCGTTTGCCAAGCGTTTCAACTGATATTATGCTTTTGTGCTATCGAACGATGCTAAACTAATCGATGAGGGAAGACAAACACACACACACACCTCCCACTACGGCGACGAATCGTTGTAAAAAGCATACATATTTTATTACATTAAAGCTAATCTAGCGTGCGTAAACGAAATGCACTGCTACACCATCTCCAATCCACCCGCAATGGACCCAAACTCTAGCTCTGTGTATTTTAAATCTCAACTCAAATTGCGTTGTTTGTTTAAACGGGTTTTGCTGCGGATGGGAAAAGCTGGAAGAGTCTAAACAAAAAAATAACTGCTCCAATGCTATTTGCAGCGCTGGTAAAGCATAAAAATGCACTTAAACATGTTTGCATAGCGCTAGAGCGTAGTTCGCACCGAGCAGGCAGCGAGAGCGCGCGTGAAATTGGAATATAACTAGTTGACAATTACGTGCAGGGGAGTAACGTTGTGTGTGCGCGGGCGCATGTGTGTGTGTGTGTATGTTTGTGTTAGCAAAATGAGCAAATAATCAATGCCATTTATTGCTCCGGGGCGACATAACGGGGCGTGCAATTTAATGGAAAACAAATAAATCCATGAATCATTTGCCCATTACACGGGAGTGCCGGAGTTTAGATCGCATCATTAACGAGCGGGGTGACTCTGTGTGTGACTGTGAGTAGGGGAAAGCGTGTTTGTGAGGCGACAATTTATGGCGACAAACAAACATGCGCTCTCATTTTCATCCGAGTGCCAACCCGAATTTGATGCTCGTTTCAATTTGATTTCGCCTTGCTTCACATTTCCCCAACGCACATCCTAATGCAAAAGACTGCGACCAACGACCTATACCTCTAAACCCGTCGATTAACCGTGCAGAAGTTGAACAGGATACGCTTTGAAAATGAGTTTACACGATGATTTACACGAATGGGTCCTTGAGCTTGACGGAGCCCCGGCTCTAAACCATCATCTCAGCCCGCAGCAAAAGGCCTCAGCTGGTGCAGGCAAGCAATCATCCGTCAACAGCAGCCATAACATCCATTTTGCCCCGCGCGCTGGTTCCCTGCAGAACAAAAGCCCGTCTAGAGAGTGCACACAGGAGGAGAAAAATCGCCCATCGAACCTTGCAAACAATCATCCTTCATTGTCTCGTCTCGGGATAAAACGAACTGTGGCCCAAAGCGGCAGCCGAATGGGAGTTCTTACTTTAACACCATTTTTCACTCCAGTTCCGCTTTACCAGCGTGGTGCTCGATACACCACATTATGGGGCAAGTCCCCTCTCTTTTGTGCAAGTCTTATTTCCGATCCAAGAAGTCGGATGTGAATGGGAGAGCTAGTTCGTTGGAGCAGACCGCGGGAGCAGGCAGAGTAACAAACAACGCACCAATATCTAAACCCTCTCCAGGCGAAGGCTGAAGAAAAGAACCAAGAACCCTTTCGAGACAAACCATAATTCCCCCGAGTTGATCTCAGTGACCTATTGGAGGGTTGTGTGTGTGTGTGTGTGTGCTAAGACCTCGAGGTTCGCCAAGAGGAGGCTCGGGATCGTTTCCGTAGCCCCTTTACAAAGGCAGCTGTGCGTGGGTTTTGTGTACCGGTGAGCACTTGAGCCGGGCCGCGAGCATTCATTTGTCAACTCTGCCCTGTGTCGTACGGGATTTTGTTTTTTTTTTTTATACGCTACACCTGGGTTTGCCACTACACTTTGGAAAGCTGTGCGGGACCGCTACACCAGAGCAAAGGAAGGAACCCTTAACGGTTGTTAAGTATGAGCGTTGTACTGATTTACAGAAGAAATCCATTTAAGCAGATCCAAGCAAACGAAAGAACCGCTCACATGATCTATATCGTTTTGCCCTTTTGCGTGGGCGGTGTATAAAGCTAGCGAAGCTAGCAAAACAAACTTCTTCGAGACAAGATCGAAAGCGACAAATTTGATTTCATCAAAACCAAGCACATCGGTGTCTTTTTAATACTTTTTTTTCTTCACCCACCAGCGAGGACTATAATACCAGAGAAGAAAGCTTTGGAGGTTTTTCCCCTTTCAACTTCTTTCAGCTAACGCTGTGATTGCGGACCCAACCACGGGTGCTGCCTTGATTGCCTTTCTGATCTTGTTCGGTTGGAGGCAAATTGTTGTCGGCAGGACAAAGTTTTCATTTGAAATCTCCAGGGGATGAGCGGACGAGTTGAGTCTGGGTAATAATAATGGTGTGCAAAGAATCAACCCGAGCGAGTGTTATTTGTTGTCTGATTTGTTTCGTTTTGTGCCAACCGACGGTTGAACGACAAAGATACAACTGTTGCCTAGCCGTTTGCCAAGATGTACAAGTTTTTATTGAAAAATTTAAATATTCATGACAGTCAGACATGCATTGGAGTTTTGTTGGTAAAACTTCGTCAGTAACCATTAATAATGCTAGAACACAACCAAGTCTACATCACGTTTTGGATGTCTAGAATTTTGAATCTCTCCATTCAACGTTATGGAAAGTATGAAATTAACACAGAGACATTGAATGTATTTAACGAGCGTTCAAGCAATTCTCACTGGTTCATTTCGAAAATAGCTAAAGGTTCGAACCAACTCCTCAATGCGATAAGATTAGCAGAATTAATGACTCCTGCTCGCTCGATCGATCTCGCTGCTCCAAAGCCTCTCGCTTTCTCTCAATAACCTCGATAAGATGTTTGCACCGCAAGAACCTCACCCAATTTTTTCCAACCTCGGGATGAAATATTGTTCACCAAGTTCGTGTTTTTCCCCTGCATCCCGCAGTCTCCCATACCGTCGTCATTTCAAATCTAACGGGGATTTTCACAGCGCCCCCGTCTCGTTGATAACGGAAGGAAACATATCATCATAAATCACTGCCGTTCGTCCAAGACGAACTGATCGCGCTCTCTCTTTGCTTCTCTCACTCTCCTTTTCCCTTTCCAACGATACTTTGTTTCCGGTTTTATCGCCCTCAGCTGGACGCGTTTGTGGTTTCGGGAGTTTCGGGAGCAATGTAGCTGATGAAGCTGACGGTTTACTGAAGGTTGAGTGTCGAGCATGTTGCTACTCACCCAGCTAACCGAACCCACCCAGGACGGTAAAGTTTTATGGGAGAAGTTATCAAAAAGTTTGAATTGAATCCATGATATCCTCAATTTGGAATTATTTTCCCTAACCGCGAATCACGAGAGTGAACGAACGGCAACACGCTGAATAGGTGAAAATTGCGCCCGGTTGCTGGAGATGATGGTGGGGGCAGTGTGATGATGGGCATGATCGATTTCAACGCAAGCTTAATGCACTGCAAACTAGAACGTTCTTACTTTGCCGAATGTCTGAGGAATATTTTCCAAACTGGACTCTAAAGAAGAAACCACCGTAGTTAGACGGCATTTCTAACAGTACCGAGACACATTACTCTCTAGGGACGCCAAGCCTAACGACTTGGGTGACATCTTGTCCATTAGGACTTTTTAATGGAATGGTTGTAAATGGAAATCGGTTTGAAAGTTTCGGGCACATAACGAATTCTCTGTACGTCTGAGCGAGGGGACGTTAATTGCAAAATCATATCTACTGTCAAGCAAGCTTAAATTGTATGACGCATGATGGTGGGGTACGATTTTAATGACACCTCCCAAAGGACATTCCAATTTTCATTCGCGTTGATGCTGACTCATACAAAACATGGAAATAATGAATAGATTCAATCATCTTGATTGCAATTTTGTATAAAGATATAAAGACCTAGATAGTAATCCATTTAATGAAAAAAGTTATTAAACATGAAACATTTCTTAGCACTCTGAATATTAGGATGTACCGGGAAGCATCATAAAAAGTGGATACAACTTTATCCGTTTTAATCCGAATATTCCACAGTTCCACTTTGTTGGTTTACGCCGGAATCCAACAGAAGTACGCCCTGTATAATATCTCTGCATAATTAACCTCCAGCAACATTGCTTTACCGGTAAGCTGGTAAGAGCTCAAATAGTGCAATGGCGCAAATCCGATGCTCCAAAGCGCGAAAAACATGACAATAAAATATCCCCCAAAAGCTAGATTCCCGGTGGTTGCACCACTTATAAACACTTACCTGCAACTGGTGATAGTTTCCGCATGACACACCACCGTGATTTCCACTGAAAAAGGGGAATTCAAGGAAAAGTTGGGGAAGGGAAAGGTACAAAAATAAATTCATTAAATTCAATGCACTCTCTTTCGCTGGAGAGCCCTCTTAGCGTGGTACCTGGGAATGAAGCACATTGCCGACAACAACACATTTGCTCGGGGTAGTACAATAACGACGATGTCGACAAGTTAGCACTGCTACGTACTTTGGAGCTGGTTCATAACCAAAACTCTGGGTGGCTATAATCTGTGTCCATAGTTTCGGTGCAAAACACACACAAAAAACGCCCTCCATTAAATAACATCCTAAAATCACATCAAATCCTTGTTTTTATCCCACACACTCACAGACCCTTGCGCTGCGTTGTGGGCACTGATTTTGCCAACTGACCACAATGAGTTGGTGGAATACGCTTTCCAACACAGTAACCGCCGGGTGGACTGTTAGCTAATACAAACATGCACAATGCTACTGCTCGTGGACAATCTGTTCACCGTACATCCCATACTTCTGCCCTTGTTAGACCTGGTACGCCTAAAAGCTGACGCGCCCCTATAAAACAAACTCACACATGTACAAACCCCGCAGAAATACAATTCCAAAACGAAGGTGGTAAGTTGAGGAGCCAATCCCACATTTTAAAACAAACAAGTGCATGTTTTTGGAAAAGCCGCTCGAGTAACAGCAACCAGTAGGGCAAAAAATAATAAACGGATTTCCCGATCACTCTCACCCCTGTGCTTTTCAGCTGCCACTGGGTCTACACTCACACTCTGCATTAATAAAGGCAGTTGGGCCAGTTGCTAAACGCCATACCCACTCCTTACCATGCTAAAACGGTAGGAAAATCTCAGGAAACAACAACATGAAATGCAATAAAAATTTCAAATTTATTAGCACTACGGCTTCGCTCATGTTGCTCTTTACCGGTGGTGGATCCGTGCTGGCGACCATAATGTCAACACGTACACAGATTCGTTCCTTTTACCCTTCATGCCCACGCTTGGGTGCAAACTTTGAAGACCAACTTGGGGGAAAGTGTACCACTAATTTTGTTTCGCCACCTTTGCAGCGGAGAGTGCACTGTGTGTTATGGAAACATGGGCACTCCCACTGCTACCACTGGAGCAGGTGTCAGCAGCAGCGGCAGCAGCAGAACATTAGCGTGCGCTGACTCACCGGTGGTTGTACATTGTATCCTTACACCGTGGGACACTATTACGTTTGCAGGGGAGAGAATTGCATACAACCCTTTTTACATTCCTCGTTCCCGTGATGACTGCGCAGTGGAGACAACTAGGATTCTCACAAAGTTGCCCATAGATCACCAACATTTTCGGGAACACGTCCTACCGTATGCAGAAGAGGAAAGTGGAAGTTACGGAAGCAACGAGTCTAAAGCCCACAATATATTCCTTGAACAA
Organism: Anopheles arabiensis; assembly: GCF_016920715.1. Lineage (NCBI taxonomy): Eukaryota > Metazoa > Arthropoda > Insecta > Diptera > Culicidae > Anopheles > Anopheles arabiensis. Next base: position 79,909,167 of record NC_053518.1, read on the forward strand.
ACACAGAGTATAGGGGAGGTGGTGGATACATCCCCGTCTGACTTGATGCAAATATTATAGCTACATTACAGGTCTGCTTGTCTCAGTCTTCACAAATGGGAAAGGGAAGAGAAATATGCAACTTGAATTTTGTGATATTACAACGAGCAAGAAATGTTTGCAGAACAGTCTCCGAATGGTCTGCCACTTCAATCTGGGACACTACTTAACGATGGTGTGTGAGTGTGTGTTTAACAGATATGCTTCAGCAGATTTGCAAACGAAAAGCAAACAAATTCAGGCACAAAAATAAAATGTGTATTGTGAAGAATAAACACTGTTAATAATGCACAAGATATTTAACAATCCTCAAAAGGCATCTCAAACAACTTTTTAAAACACAATTCAGTGAACAGAAAAATATTATCAAATTAAGTATCTTAAGGACAACAGTTTTTCTACAGTTTCATTACTCAGAGGACAATTGTACAGAAGTTTTTAAAGCACTAAGGTTCAACTGTCGTCCAAATTTTCCCAAACTATTTTATTGGTTTGATTAATATAAACCCAGAAACTCAGGTCGTCACAGAAAAAAAGCCAAAATACATTTTCTGGCAAGTGTGATCCTAGCATTGCTAAGCCTATTTCTGAAATCTGTCCGTGATTTACACGACCATCAACATTCATCACACAAACCCTGCTTGCATCTGTCGTTCGCTGGTAGTACTATTTTCAATTTCTAACACAGTTCCACCGGCTAGTATCGATGGGGTACGCCCGTCCACAATTCCAAGTCGTACCTTTTACATCCCATTATGTATCATCCTCACCGGCACGCAGGCATTCAAATCATCGCCATCGGTACGTGATCCATCGCTTTGCATCGCTAAAAAGGATCCCTGCTGGGTCCGGCCGAGGAGCAAACTCGCCGAGATACACTGCTGGATGCCAGATATCTCTCGTTCAGCACGATATACTCGCCAGCTGCTGTGTTCGCTGTGCTGCGCTCAGAATACACAATTGCCTAAATCCAAACGCATCGCTTTTAATGCTAATCGAATTCCGTTTCCGATGCTATTCACCATTCGCTCACCGTTACCGTTCCCATACTTGTGCATGTGATTATGAAGATCTTTCGTAGAGCAAATCTATGTTCTCCAAGCCGGCACACAGCATCCAGGGATTCATTGAACTTGAGAATCAATCGATCGAACCCGCTCCGTAGGGTATTGACGCCTAGAAGACCCGCATTACTCATCTTAGATGCTGCCCATTTTGTGGCAATCAAATTGCCATTCCGGTTGTGTGCATGGCAATGAAAACTCTCCAGTCCACTCTGGGGTTTGCGCTCTGTTCGGTCACCAGCTGTTTTTATTATACGAAAGACCTCGGATGCCATTCCGAATACCGGTATTGGGTGTGGTGCTAGGTGTTTTGCGCTGGAATACTTCCTCGATTGAAGGAGGCTTTCCTCTAGATGGAGAGATTCCAATAGTGATTATTGCTGCACGTGATAGATTAAGAGTTGATAATCAAATTACGACTTGTCCTTTGGTAGTCGAGCGACAGAGAGAAATAAGTAGATAAAGAGAGAGAGATCGATAGAGAGTGTCTGGTGCAGCGAGAAATTAGAGAAGGACAGAGTTTCCCATAGAACCGTTCGATGTGCAAAACTGGCATAAGGTCACCGTTCAGCGGGACTGTTGGAAAACTCTGATAAGATGAGAAAGTCCCCCGAGGACGTGCGGGATTTGTGGCAATCAATATACTCAAAGTTCGCCTTGCGTACATTTTCCACACAGGATCGATAGTATCCGAGCTTCGGGGATGAGATTAGGGTGCGATTTATCGGAATGAACAAGAAACCGTGAGCGAATCAGGGAGCGTACTAAGCCAGATGGAATCCCTCAGCTAGTTCAACAGTGAGGTAAAGAATAAATCCACTCCGAAAGAAATCCATCCCTTCCACAGTCCTGATTTCCTGAACATTAGGGCGGGACACTTGCGGAACACTTTTTTCCCCAGCGAACGAGTTGTTCGGCAAAGTTTTAATCTCATCTTTACCCAAATGAAACGTATTGTAAGCTTGTTGTTGACTTCCGCTCCCATGCACCCATCTCGGACGGGGCACGCGCTTAGATGTGGCCAACCCAACACGAAAAACTTCTTCGCCGGATGTTCGTCCCAAAGAGTTGTGTCTATTTGGCGAGTCCTAATCGGCTTACGATACATTGGATGTACCAGCCATTGGGAGGATTTTTGCATAATCCACACGAAAAGTACGTTCTTCCACTTTTGAAAATCTCCCGACAACCCAAAATTGGCAAAGATGACACATTGTCAAGGAGGTTTGAAAGATATTTGGATCACGTTTTTTTCTTTCGTGCTCTAATAAATGAAAGATGTTCATCATTTTTTCTCTCTCTTTTTTATGCTGACACACATCACGTTTCTGCAGCACACTTCACGTGAAGCATACAGCAATTTCGAAATCTCGGTGCGTACTGTTTCCCACCGATGCCATCTGATAATGTACACTGCTCGTCTAGAAAGCAACCGCGTGGTTGACGTTCAAATGAACATCACGCCACCCGTTAGAAAGCGTGTGTACTTCAAAAACTTTACCCCCTCGTGAATGATAAAGACAGCCGGAAAGCCGGAATGAACCATCCGCGCCGAGATTTGACAGCATTCGGACGGTTTTAGCCGGAATGTTTTAGAACCGTCGGTGTGTGTGTTTGTGCGAGCGCGTCAATCTAAAATTTTGACATTATTTAATCAGATGTCGTGCCAAAATGCTAGAAACATGCACATCGCGCGTGGAGTGGTGGCTGCCGCTTATCATATGTGCCCCGCGCCTGTGTTATTCACAGTTTGGCAATTGCCTGCGCCCCTCGATTCAATGCAGTATTTGAGTAATAGGAAGTGGAGAGAAAAAACTGAGAGATAACAGTACAAAGAAGAAGAAAAAACAACTCTCTGATAGAATTCGTCATAATCCCCGCAAAGCCGTCTGTCGGTCGCAGATGTATGTGACGTGCGAGGCGTGGCACATCGTCAAGAGCTAGAATGTTTAATATTCAAATTTTTTTTAAACAAAATTCATAAAACTCTTATAAGAGTAGGGCGTGTAAGGTAGATTTTGGAAATTACAGGGTAATATTTAACGAGAAGTTGTATTTCTTTAACAAACTGATTTGTACCTCACTAATGTTTCACAAAAAGTGTCCAATGTCTACAAATTTCAAATATAAAAGCATCTGTTATATCACCAAGAAGGAACATGATTTTCCTCGTGATATTCTATGAATCTTGAACGTTTGTCTCGAGGCGTAAAATTGAACATTGACAAGCGTTTGAATGTTTCGACCTCAATCCATCACCGTCAAGCGTTTGCCTCACAATCAACGAACGAAACGATAACTCGTTGGCGGCCCCGTGTGCAGCGTGGAACATAAAAATTTCCATAAATTTATTCCATGCCGCGTGCGTATCGATCGGTGGCTTTGCACGCACCGTACCACCGTAAACCATCTGATATGGAGGTTACTGACATATAGGTGCCCAAAAAACAAAAACAAAAACAACAACCACACACACCAAAAGCTTATCTAGAAAATGTGACATTTTATGGCTTTTTGATGCGATTCGGTTAAGTGTACAATTATTTATGCTATTTAGCATAATGCATGAGCTCGTGTGGGTTGGGTTTTTTTTTGTTCCGTGGAATGGAATGGATACAGGGTCTATGTCCCCGAAAGGTTGTGGAACCATGCCCAGAGCTCTTTTTTGTGTTGGTTTTGGTTAAAAGCCCACCGTAAGCGACATGTGTCAATTGTCATCACTACCGATGAGGTCAGTCTATTGGGTTTACCGTACCATAAACTAGATACCAATGAACGCAAGAGTACAAAAAAACAGTTACCTCCAGGTATTTCACCGTCAGCTTCAGTCCTAGCAGGCGCGGGTGCAATAAAACTCAATAACCCTTGTTATTAAAGTTCAACCCGTGAGCGCCCCCGTGCAATCAGGAAGTGGGTTCAGGCACGCTTGTCGTTTTATGCTAACTTCTGTGGTGCACGTACGTACCCACCCTACCATCCCCACCAACAGCAGCGTGTTGTAACGGCCATGTCTCCCGCATATAATCCACCATCTACCACGGGTGGAAACCATTTGAAGCTAATGTTCCTAAACTTGTCGTGTTTGAGGTGAGTCCACGCCTGAATTCTGGAACAAGGTTCTACCTTCTACCGACTCGACGACTCAACGCGCACACACCGATCGCTTGCCGTTCGGAGACGGAGAAGGATTGCATGTATAGAACGTCCAGCAGCAGCGACAACAAAAAAAGAGCGAACCTCCGCTGAAAACTGTGTTTGATGTGTTTAACATATGGTTTTCCTGAAGTTTCACCCTCATCACCCCGCAGGCTACCACATGTCAGGCCGGAACCAAAGGTACACGAAGCTCATGTCAGGCCCCCTTTTCTCCCCTCCTGTTGTAGGTTTTTTTTTTTTTGTTGGCCACGTTTTGGCTAGTCTATCCTCCTTCCTCTAGCGATTCCGGAAAAAGGACCTCACCGTCCAAAGGCTGGACCCCGCTTGTAATGGCAGCCAATTTTCGACAGTGGAACGTTACGTCCGGGCAAAGGTGCCCAGACCAGGTTGGACGTGTGGCACAGCGAACCCCTTTTTCGGATACGTGTATTGCACACGGCGGCGATGGCTGAGGGAGGAAGTTAGTTTTAGTGCCAACATTTTCTGGTTCTATGCTTCGCACGTTTCCGAACTTCACCTTCGCTGTGTGTAGGGCAAGAAATGCAACAGCAATTTCCGAACTCACACCGCATCTTCCAGGCAGGCACGTTGAAGTGGAGAGTTCGCTTGTCAGGGAGGATTTTTTTCTCCTCTTTTTGTGCTTTTTAGTACGAAATAAAAAAAGAAAGATTCGAAAGAAGGTTGGCGGCAGTGGTGTGGTCAGAACCTTTCAGCCATACATTGCGGATGGAAATTTGATATCACGCCCTGGTACAAACTCATGCCCGATGATGAGTGTTATGTTGTGAAGTGTGTTGCAGAACAAGAACCTGACATTTCAACACTGCACACTGGCGGTGGTTACGGGATTGTTGCTGCCCACGGGCAACGTTCCACCCCAATTCCTTTGCTGAAACATACCATCATCGTGGAGTAGCAAATGGATGTGGGAAATAGCAAGAGAGCAAACTCTAAACTAAAAGTGAAAGGCATCAACAAGGATGTGTAGTCGGTTTGGTTCATACCGTCGGGATGTTTTCATGAGGTTGTTTAGATTCCGTGCACGACGCAAGATAGAGGTTTTAAGGCATATCTTCAACGAAATTGAGGGCGTAATTTCATATCAACCTGATAGTTAAATGGATGTAACAAAACAGGTCGTTTCGGGCAAAACCTCTAACAAGCCAAAGTATCGTCTGCCGACTCGGAGCACACAAACCCGATGGGACATAGATTTAGTTCGTCAAGCCGAATACTTTTTGGAGTTCCCTCTCTACTGATATGCTCTTTTGGCAGTAATGACAAGAACACTGGAGCCGGCTGCTCCACATGATTAAACTTTGCCAAACCTCACATTGTTTAATTTCAACTTTGGATCTTTGCATCTTCAAACCCATCGGAACGCTCGTGAGCCAACTAAAGCGAGCAGATTAGTTGTTTCCGGCTCAACGATTTCCGCACGGCTCACACAAACACAGCCAAACGCAACAAAAACCAAGCGATGGATATTGATCCCTTGTTCTAATTTACATAATTTGCCCATCCTAGACACTGTGCGGGATAAGCGTCAGTTGGTGCACAAGACGATATCGCCAAATCTGGGACACGCCGGATATTGAGATATCCGACGAGACGCTGCCTTCGCCACGATGATGGGCGATTTTGGAACATTGGAGCGATGAAACGAAGCAAATAAGAAAACACAAAAAAAACGACCCAAACTTCCTAAAGTGCGGCCTGCTGCTGCTCTGCTCATCTCATGGCCATCTATCGCCGGCGCTGGTTCCAATATTTCATCCTTGCCAATTCGTCTGGCAACACAATGCTTCCCAGCAGCGCCAGAGGTTAAATGAAGCAAAGATTGATGGTTCGTTGCGGGCTCGGGGCACGTTATGGGGCAACTTTTGCGCTCGTGCCTGCTGCCGCTGCCTGCAATCCAGACACTCACGCGCTCGGGGGGATGGAGAAGCAGACTGCCACATTACGATACATCGTTACAGCAAACAGATCGCCATCCTCCCATCCCATTCGCTTCCACACAAAAAAAAAATCACTGTCACGGAAAAGTGGCAGGACGGGCAATTGATTTTTCATATTACATTTTTATGCAAATCATGCACGCTTATAAACATGTGCAAATCTGTCGATATTTTCCCAACCGCAGCTCTGGCTCACTGCACCGGATGATGATGATGATGATGCAAGCGCTTTCTATCGTGAACACAAAGCGCGCGCCGGATAAGTCCCTCGCATCGCCCCGAGCGGAACAATCGATGAAGTGCAAAAATAGCACCACACTACCGATTCGTCAGACTGCCTGCGCCTGTAGGCGCTACGGAAAACGGTGATCGCTTGTACGAGGGATACATTTTTTTCCCAGGCTCTAGGTACGTTTGAAACAGCCAGCAGGCCGCCATGTGACCAGAGCACGGTGGACACATCGTGAACCGAAAAAATAAATCTCAATTATGTGATGTAAAAATTTATGAAACCACTTAAAAATTCCCAAACCCACCCTCGGGAGCATGGGCAGCGCTCGCTGTTCTAGTGTGCGTCTGGTTTTACAAACCCGTAGGTTCGATTTAATTTATGTCGTGTGCTTGTTTTTTTTTTCGTTCCTTCCCTCTTTCGAAGCTCTGTTGTACAAATGAGGAAGGAGTTGGAAATTGAAACCTTCCACGTCTGCCGGCGTGGACAGCGGACACTATGGGGGTCAGAGAGAACCCAATTGGTTGAATAATTTTTATTTCATACCCCCGCTGCACAAGCATTTGTACTGGAGAGACTGGTGAGAAGTACAACTCACGGGTACGGGGACCCGGATTGATGTCCACCGTCCGTCCAGTGATGTCGCGAGGACGGGGTGAAAAATTATATTAATTACGTAATTTGGTCCTTTAGCATTACCGCAGGGATTGAAGTGGCAGGGAGTTAGTCGCTGAAAAAAAAATCCGCCGTGGAACATGGTGGCATTGGGTTGAAAAATTAAACAAACGTTTGATCGTAACCGACCGCACCGGACGAGCGGAGAGGGCGATCAGTTTGAATCGATAATGGTTTATTTAAACCGTAATCGCATAACAAATATTATCACGATAAGGTTTGCTGTGAGGGACGTACTGCAGTGAGTCGTATGAATGTTTTTTTACCGCTAGTGGTAGTAATTAATATGTAATTATTAGTTTTATTTTTTAACGTCGGCGTGCCGTTTCAATCTAACCATTAATTGTTCTGATAGCTGTTGACTCGAATCAAACGTGTAATTAAAGATTTTTATCAGCCTTACGGAATATTATGATTCTTAGTATTGTTGATGAGTATGGAACAGCTTCAAATTGTTCATAACCTCATTTAGGAGGACTCGATTCGACAACCATTATTTGAAAATAAATTTTCTTTCATCTTGTTTTCCAAGTAATCGTTTGAAAGTTTTCTACCAAACCATGCCAAGGTTAACCGAAATGAAACGGAATATATTGAAAATTCAAGTAAGATGTCGTTTCTGAGAACAATTCCTAATTAGCAGAACGTGTAGCTTCTTAGACCGGAGAAGTTATTCTTCGGATTGCAAGCTTGAACTGGTTTGAATTTATTTTTACTTTTTTTTCAAATTTAATTTCGAACATAAGTTTCACGAAAAAAAAGTTGAAAGACAAAACAATTTTACAAGTTCTTTATATTTCAACAGAATATGATATAGTCCCAAAACGGAAAATAGAACGGCAACATGTAATAAAGCTCGCTCGCTGTAATAAAGCTCCCGTGTCTCATGCATTGAAGAAACCAATGCTAAAAACCAATTCCCATACCTAACCCTATACACATGCAAAAATAATCCGAAAATCCTATCCAATAAATGCCAACCATCAAGCCCGAGATCGTGCGGACGGAAAGAGCCACAACATACAATCAGCAAATCCAACCGAGTTGATCACCACTTCACCAGACCCAAGTAAGGGTAACACAGAAAAAGAAAACAAACAGAGAGGAGAAAATGAACGAATCCAAATGAAGAGAAAACCACTGTGCAGGAAATACCATCCTAACGGGACAGACACTCTTCCGACCGTACACCATTCCAAAACGTCAAACCATATGTCGATTATGATGATGGTTCAATCGACACCTAACAACTTCAGCAAGACCTTTCGCCGTGGAGGGATTTGCTGTTGTGTCAACGATTCTGGTCCCGAGCGGCTCAAAGCAAGAGAGCGAAAAAGACAAAAAAAAGTAGACACACACGTGCTGAGGGATTTTTCACAAGCAGTAACAATCCTTCGGGACCCCTGCCGAGCGGATTAGAAAAGAAGGCAAAAACATTGGCAACAATCAAAATTGAATGTCCCGCGTCCCGGGCAGCTACCACCAAAACTGATGGCGAGCTACTGTAAGGCCGCCTAAACAAACTGTTAGGGTTCTACTGCGGATGATGCGGGCTTCATCAACCAAGTCGTGCGCATTGGATAGGACACGAACAACGCAGTAAAGTCCTACCATTTCTAGGGACAGCACACAAGCAGCGCTCATCGAATACAAAACGAAGAAGTCAAATGGTGTCTTGTTGGGTAGTTTGGCAAAAAAAGGAAAAGAAACAAACATAGCGCAGCGGTCACAGGTCGCCGGGAATGAGTGTTTATGGTTGTGTTTTGTCCTTCAACGGTTTTTTTTCGATTATTCTCATCCCGCGCGTAAGCACTGAACAAGCCATTTGTCAAAAGAACCTAACAGAGTTTGAAGCTGTGCAGGAACTCCAATCAGTTCCACAGCAGGCCGACGGGTCCAAACTGCTGCTGCCCGTATCCTGCTGCACTAGATCAGAAACATCAGTTTCGATGCCCACGGGAACCGAAACGATACCAGAGCAATCCACGAGCTCGCATACCCACGGAAAGAACGAACTACAAACTGGCTGCCCTGTAAAAAGACCAACGCAGAAAACGGTACAAGGAGTCGAGGCAAGAAAAAAAGCACCCGCGAAAGCTGAGATCTTCCACATGGACATCCACGGGGAAAAAATGTCATCACCAGAGAGGATCGTCACGCGGCTTGCAGGACCGATTTGTTTCCGATTGAGATGCAGTGCGAGTTTCTTCATTGGAAAATCTCTAATTGGACCTCGCGCAAAGGACATGCCCGAGGGAGACAGGACGACAAATGAGACCCTCGGAACGGAAATTGGTTGCTGCGCCTTTTCTTCTTCTTTGTTTTAGGCTCTCCGTTTTCATCTGTGCACACTGTGTACACAACACATGTGCCGCTGAAACAACTGTGACTGCTCTCATGGGACTTTGCAGTGTGTCCGTGGATAGGACCCTCGTTAGAAGAATTCATCAGCCCGAGATTAGGTATAACCCCCCTCAGCGGACGCAGAGAGTGTTTCGATTCGATACAAGGGTGTGCGCTTTTTTGCTTGTTTCCTGCTCGCTGTAAGGGATACAGGGATTGCATTTATCGGTCTCGGGAGTGTTTTATGTGTGCGCTTTTAAGATGAAAGGGGTGCTTCAGCGACGTAAGGTGACAGTTGTCCAATTGCACCGGCGCAATAGAATGTTGGCACACAAGTGGAAATTCGGTCGGAACTTGATACCTTCATAAATAATAGCACGCACCGCAGGGAGTTGTGCGCACTTCGGGCGCATTAATTTAGTCCTTCGACCCGGATACGGCATACGGCGTGAATGGGGCAATTGTTAATTGTTTCGCTACTTCTACTAGGTGTTGGTGTGTTAAAACTAATACTTGCATTTTGTTTGAAATCGTTAAATAAAACATTCAAGCACATAATAACCCTCTTGGAAGCAGGACCCTATTTTCGTTTTCAAGGATCTCGATGGTTAAACTGGAAACCCTATTTCCGTACGCAACGATCGCAAAACAAATCGAACGACGCGAGTCAGACAGATATAAAAACAAATCACCTTCCATTAGCTTGGCGACAACCACCCTACCCTACCGTCGTTTCGGCTTCGAAAATTGCGTCTAAAATCGATTGCGTCAAACCTTGACAAACACCGCCCAACATGGGTTCAATGGCGTTTTGTAGCCATTATGTGTTTTTTGTTGCCTTCTTTTCTATTCAGCGTTCCTGCTGTTGTTGTGTTACGTTGCGCTGTTGTTGCTCAGCGTTCCCCCTTCAGCGCAACCCACACACCGGTGCAATATCCGGCCTTTGTTGCGTATTTGCAAGCGCGTCTTCGCTTTCGTTTTTCGAGGTCGAGGCCAAAAAATGCGTAAAGCGGTCGTCGTCGTCGTTCGCGAGGAGGGTTGCTCGTATAGGGAAGGCGCCAGAAAAATCAATAACACTATCACCAACCCCTGCTGGATCAAAACCATTGTCGAGTATGAGCGGGACACCGCCAGGCTGGTTTTGAGAAGCTATCGGTTAGATCGTTTGACAATAAAAAAAGCAACAAGGAGGGGATTTTGCCCCGTTGTTTTCGCCCTGCCTAGCAGAGTTCCGGTGTGTTTGGGCGCCATCGTCCGGACGATACATTTCATCGCGCACATTCCTGGAACTATAATCCACATTCCCAGTCTGCAGGCAGGGTGTGTGTGTGTCCCTCAGGACGATTTCCTTGTATCGGAAAACAGTTTGACGCGTTCTGCTGTACGGATGCGAACTGACGATGGGTTGTTATTTTTCAACACCCGCCAAATTGAGCAAAAGCTGAGCCTGGTGGTAGAAAGCAAGCACAGCTTGCAAACACATTCACACAAACGAGGCTGCAAAGTGGCCATAAAAATACAGGAAAATACATATGAAAAACAAACTAAGCGCAGTAACTTTTAACTGTTTGCTGTCGCCGTCTAGCCCGTCGGAAGGAAATTTTTAATGTATCCATTCTGGGGCCGGGTGATATTTTCTCCTTCCATTTCGCTATCTCGGGGGGGACATATGGTTTTTCGCTTTCGCAGACTGGAAACCCGAAACACAGCGGTTGACACATTCACAACTTTGGCTACCGCACTGGGAGGGAAAAAACTGATGCAGCAAAAGTTGTAGTTGCGGGATTTAAAATTTTCGCCTCCCGATCGGTTCGATTGCTTTTTCCTGTTCGACGAGGTATGCTCCGTGGCTGGAATTTCAATTAAAATAGCACAAACCTATGCTTGTAAGCGACGATGTAGACGAAGCAATGCTATGTCGAGCGAGCTGTGGTTCCACTTGTTTTCGATTTTCGGCTTTGTCCGAATCATTTTCCAATACTAAGAATCAGGGTATCTCATTAAAAATATTTCGCCTTAATTGACAGACGATGCGACCGTTGGCTCTTGAAACAATAGTCAATAATTAAATTGAAAACACAACATCTGAGCTGCCGGAAGGTTCAACACTAATGATTAATATCGTTTTCTTAGCAAATCGGAATGTCATTTTTGCATGAAATGTTTATATATGCCGAACATTTTTTTTATGTTTTCATGAAAACGAAAAATAAGGATTTGTTTGCTTCTGGTAAACATAATCAAGTGTTTGGAGAAAATAAGCGCAATGCACACCGCCCTAATGATGTATCATGGCGCGTGTATATGCCACATACCATTCCCCTTCCCGGTTGTACAGCTGCTGTGAGATTTTCTAGCACTTCATTCGTTTTTTTTTTCTTATTATTCTTCTTCTTACCGTACACCACCACATCTGCTACCGACAGCCGGGGTTTTCCGCCCGCGAGGTTCCTAATAGGAGCCCGCGTCCTCCCCCGGGAGCCTCATTAAAATGGTATTTTCGACAACACTAATTGGGTGGCATTTTCCTCGCTCTCGCACACACTTGAGCATCGCACATACATACTCTCAATCACACGGTCCACACGCATACACACAATACGCGTACCCACCTCGCGCACGTTCGTGTTTGTGTTTGTGGGTCGGTTTGGTTTTGATCCGCGGGACCGATCCTTAATTGAGGTCCCATGTGGAAAAGCCACACGCAAGCCGCGTGCCGGAAGCTGCCGCCAAACCTGCGGTGGTGACACTGATTAAGCTGTTTCCCAGCGCGGCTTGCGAGGGACGACGACGGCTAGCGGCGGGACACTTTTTCAAGGGCTCTAATGAAAGCCTGCCCTTGTGATGCTGCGTATGCGCGCGTGCATGCTGCATTCATTCTTCTGGCACCGAATAAAGATTGACTTTTTTATTGTTGGAGAAGCGTCAGATATGGATGGTGATAAAGAAAGGGAAGCTGTTTCTTCATTTCAATGTCTTTATACAGCTGCAGGGAAAAGTTAATCAACTCCCATGAGAATAAGGTCTGAAGTAAAAATCAGTGCCTTTTCGAGCGTTGGAAGATGACTTCACTTTATTGCAGACACGTGTTACTATCAATTGCTTAAAGAAGCCACCAAATCACATAGAGACCATATTTTTCAAACCACAATTGGTCGTACTCTGAATTGAGTCATAGAATCCTGGTCACGGCACCAAAAACTGTTTCCAAACAAATTCAGCATTTTTATCATTTTTTTTTTTTGTATAAAAACTCAGCAAAATCGGATTAAATTTCATATAAAGTCTAACATCTATGTCTACACTAAAGCAATCATTCAATTAACGCTTTCCACATACGGCTGATATTTCGCAAAAATCATCATTTCACATGTACATGTCCCGGTACCTGATAGGTAAAAGCTCACAAATACACCATACCATTCCACCGAAGCACGCAACCTGGGCAACACGATACTTTTTCGGCTTTGATGTTTTATGCGTAGGGAGAGAAGCTTTTCTGGCTAAACAAACAGTCCGCGCTGGGCAGTACTTTTAACGGTTACAAAAATAGCAAAGCGTGCAGTGTGACCATAGCGCAGAGCGTGGGAGCGTCAAAAAACAGATCTCTCTTTCCTGCAGTATGAAGTTCCAGCTAGGTCGCTGGCCATAAACAAACACGCACAGTAGGTCAAACATGTTAAAAGCGGCCGACAAAAAAGACCATCCAAAATGTAACTAAAAACTGATCTAATTCCGAAGTTGTTATCTGCGTACAGTTCTCGGAGTGCGTTTTTGTGCGCACGTTTGTGTGGTACGGTTCGAAATGGAAATTGCTAAAATATCAATTCATGGAAGCTGGCAACGGTGAACGAAAACACCTGTCCAAATTTCCGTGCGATGAAAAAAAAAGTTGGGCTACACGCAAAAAGTCAACGCTGTATCGATGCCCCCCGCGCACAGTTGTTGTGCGCTGAAAATGGTAATTAAATTCATTCCGTGTATTTATATAGTCCGCGCGTGAAATTGAATCCATTTTTTACAATCATCGATAAAACTCGAGCGTGTTGAGAATCCCTGAAGTCAAGGACGAGCGGACAGACCTCTCACGCACCAAACGGTTGATCAATGTTTGATGCGTGGAAAAGTGGACAGCTGTTGCCATAGCACAGGGGCAAGTGGCGTTTTTTTGCGTGATGCTTTCCAATTATGCTACGACATCGGGTATTTCAATATTGATGAATTTTGGTTAAAATGTAAAAAAAAACAATATTGGTATAAGCTTCACAGTACTAACTTTGGAAATAGAGCAGCCTGAACTGAGCTGTAACATAGCACTAAAAAAAGTAAATTAAACTTAAAGCAATTCTAGGATATTTATTCCTCTATCAGCATCACCGGTAGCCAAAGCCAAAGCCTTCAACCGGCGGTAAAATACTGCCATACTTTGCTTGTTAGTAAACCGTCTCACCCTTTTGCATTCCATCATAAATTCCGCAAAACGCAATCCGGCTGCCCGCTCTGCCCTTGCTACCGTGCTGAGGTCATCTATTGGAATCTCGGCCCCCGCCCTGGCAGCCGGAAAATGGATAACACATTTTCATAATCTTTGCAATAAACGCCAGCATAAAGCGAGCGAACGGGTGTGAGAGATTTGATTTATTCAAACCCCTTTTTTCCTACTCATCTCATCCTCATGCACAGAAGCAGGAGGCCACTTTTAGGCCAGCAAACGGAACATCCGATCGTTCCACCCGGGAGGTGAATATCTTTGCAAAGATAGGGCACACAAAAAAAGTGGTTAGAATCTGAATGAGCAAGCGCCCAGATTTGTGGGAGACAGCATTCGGTGCCGACCAAAACCGGGACGCATTATTGCCTCACATACGCCGCCGTTTCGGTGCGTTTTGTTTGGAGCCATTTTTCATTCACCCTGTGGTCCTGGGTTGCAGCAGACGACGACGACGCCGACGAGAAGCTCGCGACTGGAAATGCGCCGTCCAGAATCCTTTATGGTTTTCCGCTCATCCGACATTCGCGTGAACATAAGTGAGGAGGCAGTTGGGGGAGTAACTCTTTCGCTGACATTTCGGTGAGTTACGGTGGTCGTACGGCTCGTCCTTTTTTGCCCTCAGAGCTAGTAACTTTTTCTTCTTCTGTTCACAGCTTTACGCAGTAAAGCGTACAGAGAGTTGCTTTAAATTATAGCGCACCAGAGTCACCACCAGGTTGAACTTTGCGAAACGAAACGTTTTGGGGTTCCACCGCTTGCGACGGGTCTTTTTTTCCGGCGTCCTTTTTTCCCTTTCGAATGACTAGAGATGAATTGTGACGGTTACAAATAAAACGACGTACTGTTACAAATAATAATAAAAAATAACTTCTCTCCACAAACTGTACCATGTGTTTCCTTCGTCCTACTTAGAGAGCAGAGCTCCCAGGAGTGGAAGGAAAAATATAAACTCTGACTCTGAAGCCGTCCTTCCCGGCTAGAGGAAAACATTTCCACCCTGCCGTACACATTGGTAACAAAAGAACGTAGCTCACAGGAGCAGGGAGCAACAGAAAAAAAACACGAAGTCTACCAACAGTAGAAACGTACCGTTATTGTGCTTTTGAATAGTTTTCCTAACTACCGTTTTACTTCTTTTAAACATAGTTTCTCGCACTGTAACGGATGCTTCCGGCTGCTGGTTTCACCCTCAAGCCATAACATTGGGCGGCAAATACCAGCCCCAAACCAGGCTTCCAAGTGCTCACCAGAGCCCGTTCAACAACAATAGAGGAAGAAAATGTTCCTTTATGAAGATGGAACGTATGACATCAAATGCCGACCCGTATCAGCGCATTACTACAACCCCCTTTGGTATGTTTTTTTTTTTACTTTATTTTTTTTTTTCGACGGAGCACACGAAGTTGGAATTAGAGCACTAAGTTTTCTCAGCTATCACATAGCCCCTGTGTGACCGGGACAGAGGTCCTCTTCACCGATGATGGTCTGCCCTAACGCTCGGCAAGAAGTTACAAAACTTACAAATGAATGCGAGTTGAAAGCGAAAAACGGCGGAACAAAAGAAAAGTCAGCTTTCAAGGGAGCAAATGCAAGCCGCTGCCTGGAAATCCGTTCCTCCCAAGGAGCGAACAAGGTAGTCAGTTGTCTAGCGGTTTCTAACGGACGATGGAGAGGTCCTGTTTTTTTTTTTTTTTTTTTTTTTTGACAAGCTTTCCAAAACCCATTCCTGTACACAGAAGCCCCCAACGAACGATTTATGATGACGATTTATGTAGCTGAACTCCTGTGCGCTCCCGGTGTGCAGCGCTGGTTGCCGCGTTGACGTTCGTTTTATTGTCCTGTGCGGTTAGTTTGCCTGCGTTTTTTAGAGTTTGAGTTTTATGAGAGGAGTTTTAAAGTACTATTTGTTGATTTGTTTTTTTTAGCCAAAGTTAATGGAAAAAGACGATTTTTTTTGAGTGGCAGTACTGTTTCTTTGTTTTTCTCTAAAAGTAGGAGAGATCCTTTAATTTGTAAGAAATACTTCAAGTTGATAGAATACACCAAATAAACTGGAGTCAAAACAACAATAAAATATTGGACATGTGTTTAAAGCACAGTAGTCATCAATCAATGAATATTAATTTCCATTCCTATATTATTGGCTTCTGTGAAGTAACTCAAAATGCATTTATTATTGTCTTGACACATTTGCACGTATTTCTGCTTTGTTAAGTTTTCTATTATCCCAGAAATGCATCACAATTTACTTCCTGTTCCCAGGGTAATTGTGCACTTTCGAAATGCTTTGATTCTCGGCGATTCTTAGTTGAAATCAACATCTGGTGGAGCATTCTTGTTTTATTTTCGCCCATTTATGCCATCGGACACAGAAAACCTTGGAATCGTCGTATCAGAACGCAATCGAGGCAATTTTCTTTCCCCATGGTCCGCTAGCCGTTTATTGGCAGAAACAAAAGGCCCTCTCCAGGCTTCGCGCATAAGTCACTGGCCCAGATTGCCACACTCGCCCAAGCGCACACAAAACTGGACGACTGTATGAAGTTAAAATGACGCATTTAATTGTAATTATTTCGAGTGAGCGCATTTCGTTTTATTTCCTTTCATCCACATCCGAACAAACAGGACGATGAATCGGACGATCGGAGCTCAGGGGGAGATTAACAGCCCTTCGAGCTTGTGCCTTGGGGTAATTTCTTCAACTGTTTTATGATGTCTCTCCGCTTCTGGAACTGTCCCAGCACAGCCAACCAGCCAAACCAGTGCGCCGATAAGCGCCATTATCTCTTCACCACGGGGACGCAAAGAATAGAAAGGACAAAAAAAAAAGAACGCTCTAATTGCATAATTGTGAAAATCGCAGCTCACTCGCCCGCGTTCATAGAGCGGAAAGCGGAGGCTCAATTAATTTCTTCAATTTCGAACTTACGAGCTGCTGCCAACGCCAATCATCCCGGTTATTTATGGTCTCCAACTACTCCCCCAACTGCTTTTTTTCCCAGCCGGAAGCCCCGGGCGTTTGAATGCGCTTTTCACTTTCACGCTCCTTCTCCGTGACTGTTCTAACTCGCTCGGATTTGTCACTGAATCTCGGACCGAAATTCATTCCGAGTGTCCGTGAACGAGCGCAAAGAGGACGCACGAAAGATCGGAGTGGAAGTGGCGAAGCTTGTGCAATTTGTCCATTTGCTACACTCTATCCGATCATTTGGTCCATTAGTAGCGACTACAGGCGGCGGCAAGAGAGTTCATTGCATCGAAAATGACACTTTTTCTGTCTCGCTTTCTCGCAGCCAGTTGGTGGCCAAGTGGCCCATCAAATTTGTTCAAGTGCGCTCGGGCCACGAGAGCTCGAGTGGGTGTGAAGCAATCGCATTTTCCAGCCGCCACCGTACTTACACACTGGCCCGATCCGCAGCTGCCTGCAGCAGCTTGATGTACACTGATCTCCGAAACAAAGCGAGCAACAAAGGGGAAAAGAGGAAGGAAGGTTTTTTTCTCTGTTGGAATCGAAACTGAAGCCAATTGAAGTGCATTACTTCACATTAATCACACTAGAAACAATTTAAAGGCCGCCCGCAACTCAATTCCATCCAGTGTTAATGGGAAGGTAAGATTTATAACTTGCGTAACCATACGGTGCATCGAAAAATGATAGTATCACCCAACGGTAGCGCTAAGCACTCGCTGAAAGTTTACAAAACTGAAAAGCTATTAATTAAATAACTTTCTCCCACTACTCTCGGCAAACATGGATCCCATTTCCCGTTCAAACAAATCATCAAAATTGATATTTCTCTCTACCATACCGAGACTACTGGAGTGGTGTACATGTGTGTATGTCTGTGTGCGTAAAACGGAACTTGACTCTTTCGGAGGGAAACGATCCGAAGAAGGCGAAAGAGTTTGAGTTAAAATTAGAAACCAAATATTTGTCCTTATCGATAATGGCTTTCCATCGATGAGGTTTCGGGAGGGATAACATATCCGACAAATAGCTTTAGACACATTAAATGCTAAATTCTCTCACACTCTCATCAACAACACACACACACACACGCGCGTACACATTAAAAACCAATGTTTAACAACTTTCATACCCAACTCAAAAAAGCGCCCTGCGCCTCGATGTTCTTCTGTGTTTGCCCAAATTACTCACTCCCCCATATGTTGGTTTAGGCATCGGAGTTCCTACCTTTGACTCTAAGGTTCATCGTGGAAGCCGTTCGCTGGAGGTTTGCTGAAGATATCGTGCGGAAGAGCCAAGCAACGAACAACCAACGCAACCTGATAATGATATCATTACTGTTATCATCGATTAAGATGTCGAGCAGGATCCTACAACCATCCCCTTCTAGTCTTGTAGGTCTTCTTTCTCCAACTCCTAACCTGAAACCCCCATCCTCAACTCGAACGCGAAATAAGATACTTCAGTTCGTGCGGTTGTTTACAGTAACGCAGGGCACGCAACATGCGCACCACCAGGAGCGCTATTCCACTCACGCGCTCCCATTGGAAGCGTTAATGGTTCCTCCAATGTTTCGAAGAGTTTCCGGGGCGAAAGGACCCCACAAAAACAGGTGGGCTACAGGTGCTCTGCCGCTTTGACGATGATTATCGA
The DNA here is from genome assembly GCF_016920715.1 of Anopheles arabiensis. NCBI lineage: Eukaryota > Metazoa > Arthropoda > Insecta > Diptera > Culicidae > Anopheles > Anopheles arabiensis. The sequence continues at coordinate 79,927,744 of NC_053518.1, forward strand.
TTAAGATATTCCCGCACTTCCACAGCTCGTTCTCGTTCGGTGGTGTGTGCCGGATGTTCCGGAAAGCTGGTAGGATGCGAACGACGAACGCGTCAAGGTAAATATTAAAGCAATTCCCCCATTCCCCAACCCAGCCCAAACCCAACAGCAGTATCCTATTGCATGGAAGTGACATAAGCTAGGCGAATCCTTTCCACCGTTAGATTAGAGCGATAATCATATCAGATGAAGTCACGCCGGCCGAAGTTCAATTGGGGGTATGTTTAACTTCCTCTCAACCGAGTTAACCCACCACCAGTGCTAGCTTCTGCTTTTGGTTCAAGATGTGGGTCAGATTGGATTATTATACACCCATCATCGGCAACCCCCTACAGTGCTGCTTTTGTGGGAGGGGGCTAGGCGCTGGGTAGCCATATTTCTGGCAATACGTCCCGCCGTGTTGTGAACCAGAATCGGAATGTAATTTATGTACAGCAGCTCCAACCGGCAGGCAGTCACATCATTATCGAGCAAAAGATGTGAAAATCTAATTAATTCGCTTGCGATGCCTCAGCGCATCGAATTCGAGATTTAATTAATCTCCTTCTCGCAATGGTTTCCATCCCCCCCCCACCCGATGTCGATTGGTTTGCTTGCTACTGTTTCCGTTCACCGGTCGAAAGGTGAAGATAATTTACTTCTCCCCTGTGGACCACGCGCTAACGAACGCTTCATGAGGAAGGATCCAAATGATGGCTAACTGGCAGGCAATTTTGTAAGCGATAGATACTAAAGAGGCTATCTAGGACTGGGAGGTTAAGGAACTATAAAGATGAAATAAATGAAAGCACTTAAGTCCTCCACGATTGTAATTGCAAAGCATTATTTGTTCTTTTGTTCCATTCTCTGTTGGAGAATGAAATCCACTTTCTTATGTAATGAGAAGCTATTTAACATCTTTTGTTGTACTTTTTTTGTAATCATTTATCTCACATCGGGAAAGACGTTACAGTAAAGGATATTCATTCATCATGCTAATTCAATCTATACAAAAATTGGAAAATAATGTATCACTAACGTTCTAATGTGAACAGAACTATATTGGAGTTGGAAATATAAGGATTTCAAACATCAGACTGTAAGTAGCTGTTGGTTTGCTAAGTGTTTAATTTAATTCATAGTAGAGAGTAAAGAGTTTACACATTTTGCCGAAAAGCAGACAGTCATCACTACAGCAATAATATGTTTTTATTAAACAGTAACGATACATATCGAGCATACTAAACGTCGACCATCTCCAACTGTTCTGTACCAAGCTATTTGACCTAAATACAACATACCCAACTCCATAAATCGGGCGCACATTAAATATACCAGAAGGAATTCACATCCGTGCACCAGTCAAGTCAATAAATTTCGAATCATTTGTATGTTCAAAACTTCCTGTCATCCTAACAACAAACAACACACATACACACAACACAAGCAAACAGCTCCAAACGATTGCATTAAAATTTTAATCGCTACAAGGCAACTAATCCGCACCAGGCTCTGGTCATCAAAACGCACGTGGTGCGTATCTTTATTTTAGTAAATCCATCGGGTTTCCGACCGAGATTAAACGCCACTATCGCAAGCTGCGCAATGCAATTGGTATTTGGGCTGCACTGCGAGTACGGCACGGAATGCACCAGCCGAAACCGATTGGGCATTGGAAACAATAAATTTCCATAAATTTCCGCTGCAATGTTTATGCCCACATGGGGAACGACGGAAAACCAGCCGCAGAGGGGCTGCGAATTAAAAAACACTTTCACTCTGTTTAGATTACGAGTTTGGTTGGTTGTTCTCTTTTTTCTTCTTTCCGGCCGGGCAACAAGTCACACCAGATGCAGAAGGTTAGCCAAAGGTTTGATGGCTAGGCAATGTCTACGATTGCACAATCGCATTGGAAGAGCATTCCTGTCTAGCAACTCGGGACATTAGGTTAGAGCAGCTCGACTTTGGACCTCACCCCGCTTGGGCAGGTTTAGAACGAAAACAACGCTTGAATAATGTACGATTTGCCACCTTAAATCGTCGTGACCCCAATATCCCCGGGGGTAAGCACCCCCGAAAGTCCATTAGCATTCTCCCGGTGCAGCAACACCTTCGATGTGGCGGTGCGACGGCGTACTATTTAAAGACCAACAGCTTACCCGATGCGTCGTCGCGCATTCTTCCGGAACGTTCCCGGGCTGTGTTTAGTTTTTAAGGTCGTTGATGTTGGGTGGGTAGAATCGATTTTCGTTCCGTGTCGGGTGAAAGTCTCAAAGAATAGATTTACTTGGGCAAAACTTTTAACCAAATCTTGGGAACAACACACACACACGTACACAGAGGGTTGTTCTCTCGCATGCGCGCAAAATGTTTTCATGCGGAATGGGTTTAATTTCATCTTCCTGTTAGCTGGTTGCAGGAACTTGCAAAAGCAAAACCTCCGGAACCCAGAGGTTGCTTCCCATTTCGAAAGTTCAGAGACGTTTCCCGTAACCCCGTAACTTCTTTATAATTTTCTCCCAACTTCCTACATTGGACGGAGATTGTTGTTTGCTTTCGGAATTCGCAAAAACTCCAACCGACCGCATATTCATATATCGACATTCTTTGGGCTGGGTCCAAAACTTTATGAGTGCTTTTGGGATCGGAAACTATCAACCAACGAACCTCAGAGGTTGGTTGGGCAAAGGTCGCCCGCTTGCACTGGAACGTCACCCTCCCTCTATCGATCGATGTCCAAAGCCCCGAGTCGCTGGAAAGTGCTCGACATTCCATAGCTATCTCGGTAGCTGTGCTACCACTGCACTGCCATAATGCACAATGATGCACCGCACAGACCGGACCCTGGCGAAAATTAGAATGGCTGGAATGTTCCGCTCCATGCTCGGTCGCCGGCATCGTTCAAGTTTATTCAACTACCACCGATCGGGCCACCGTGAGGTGGTGTGGTTTTCATAACTTCAACCGATAGGGAGAACCGATCGGTGATTGATGCACTTTGCTTGCAGAAACTACTTGCGGTTAGGAAGCCGCACGTCAAGAAGCCGTTGCAAGCCGGCACTGCGCATCACAGCCAACCGAGCAGCAGCAACCAGCAGCAACGGCAATTAATCTCCAGTAAGCGTTTAATTATCCCGCCCGGAGTCGGAAGGCATAATGAATAGTGACAACTTAAGCGTGGCAGAGCATCGCAACGCGAAAACAGCAACGTTCGTTCGGGGTGGATTATACACGATCTCCAGCTCCTTGGGTCCCGCGTGCCTTTGCCATCAACACCCGTTCATTATTCAAAACACAACCACATCAAACGCATAAGCAAGCGGGCATTTTGTAGGAAAAGCTCTCCACACCTCATCCTTTGCCGTAATCGAAGGAAGCTCGTCTACAGACGGGGATGTTGTTCTCTTCGGAAGCGTTATCCCTTTTCAAACACTAACAATAACCTTTTGCATACCCCGCCGGCAGCCTGCCACTTTCAATCTCATGTCATACCAATCTGCTCCTGCTTCTTCTTGCTTTCCCCATTCTCCTTTGCTTCCAATCAGCAGCAGCAACCGGAACCATTACGAGGCGGAATTTTCATAATTGAATAATTATTTATTTAACGAGCGTACAGAGTGAACGAGAACCACACCACCAGCACACTACACATACACACCGAGAGAGAGAGTTTCCCATTGTTGGTTTGTTTGTCCCCAGTGCGCTCTCTGCCTCCTGGTTACCCGTGTTGCCAGTGTCTATCATTAGCTGCGGCATCATCACAAGGGATGAGTTGTGGAAACACACACACACCCATACATACATCCATACATACACAAGAGGGCCAGGATGTGTTGATTACTGGTTCGATTACTGGTGCTCGCTTGGGTGGATATCATTGTGAGAAGCAGAATTGGCGGAATA